>NC_088419.1:48959393-49306893 GCF_034236695.1 Oncorhynchus nerka
GTGCACAAACACGCGCATGCAGCGCACACCGCACACAGTGCGGTTCACACAACACACCACACACAGTTCCTTAATGCTCAGTCCTTCTGGTAACCTCTGTGCACAGATGTGCCGTGGATGCCAACGCCCTGTCTTAAAGAGCAAACACATTTTGTCACCAAGTCTTTTAATTTTGGCACTCACAAACAGTGTTGATTAGAATTAATAATTTTATGACAATAAGAAATGTACGACCCAGTAGAAGTGTTGGTGTTAATTGGAATCTCTTCACTTGCAGTGTAATTTGCCCCGAAGGTCTGATCTGGTGGAGACCGGCATAAGTTGGAGGAGAAGAAGGGGAGATGTTGTATTAGCGTTTGTTACAGGTTGCACATTACCCGACTTAGAGAGGCTCTAATAACCTAAGGAAACAGGATTACACTCATAAAGTGGGTACCACAATATACAGTAACCATCATAAAGAGTGACAAAATTAAGAATGGGCCAGAGAGGTTATTGACGTGATAGGGAATATTTAAACTTTTGAATGCCTTAATGTTTCCATGCATTATAGCAGTATTGATAGTTGTCACGACTCTTGATCGAAACGTGTATGTGATGACGAGCATCATGCCACTCAAAACCTTGTCATATACATGTGATACGGGGGTGTCCATCATGGGATGCTTGTCTCTACTACAGTATGTTTGCTCTATCTTCCCCCACCTGCTTAGTATCTCCCACTCCTGCTTATGTTGATGTAGGGAAGAGAAGGGGAGGAAGGAGTATGGCCCATCTCTCAATGTTTTGATCATCACTGTCCACCAACTGCCATTTTTATCCAGCATGATAAAGATGATGGTTGACTCAAGATGACGATTGGAAATACCAAAAAGCACGCGATTTGTTATTAAGGTAAGAAAGTTGCTATTTTTATTCAAATATATGAATCCATAATCATATGATAAACTATAAGCTGGATACTGTACATAAGGTTGTTTTACAGTTTGAACTTTGTAGGCTACCGTTTGTTTGTTGACTAGCTAATGTTAGCTACCTAGCCTGGGTAAAAGGAACATTCAATTAGCCACTTTGCAAGCTAGCTAGCTAACCCGTTTTACAAATAAAGGTACATTTGTATTATTGAATATACCAAAAACAGCTACAGACTCAGCCTGACATTGGCGATTACATTTTTTTTAAATCATGTTTTTAATATCAGTATAGATTCAGAGGCAGAGGATCCCTCGTACTGCTAATGCTGATGACAACTGCATGTAAGTTGGTCTTTAGCATGATAATGATTATACAGTGCATTCAGAAAATACTCGGACACCTTGATTTTTTCCACATTTTGTTACCTTACAGCCTTTATCTAAAATGGATTAAATAGTTTTTTCCCCTCGTCAATCTACACACAATAACCCATAATGACGTAGCAAAAACAGTTTTTAGAAATTTTTGCAAATGTATTCAAACCAAAAAACTGAAATATCATATTTACGTAAGTATTCAGACCATTTACTCAGTACTTTGTTGAAGCACCTTTGGCAGCGATTACAACCTCGAATATTCTTGGGTATGACGCTACAAGCTTGGCACACCTGTTTTTGGGGAGTTTCTCCCAATCTTCTCTGCAGATCCTCTCAAGCTCTGTCAGGTTGGACGGGGAGCGTCACTGCACATCAGGTCTCTCCAGAGATGTTCGATCGGGTTCAAGTTCAAGCTCTGGCTGGGCCACTCAAGGACATTCCTGCATCGTCTTGGCTGTGTACTTAGGGTTGTTGTCCCATTGGAAGGTGAACCATCGCCCCAGTCTGAGGTCCTTAGAACTCTGGAGCAGGTTTTCATCAAGGATCTCTCTGTACTTTGCTCCATTCATCTTTCCCTTGATCCTGACTATTCTCCCAGTCCTTGCCGCTGAAAAACATCCCCACAGAATGATACTGCCACCACCATCCTTCACCATAGCTGGTGCCAGTTTCCTCCAGATGTGAAGCTTGGCATTCAGGCCAAAGAGTTCAATCTTCAATCAAAGAGTTCAATCTTGGTTTCATCAGACCAGAGAATATTGTTTCTCATGGACTGAGTCCTTTAGGTGCCTTTTGGCAAACTCCAAGTGGGCTGTCATGCGCCTTTTACTGAGGAGTGGCTTTTGTCTGGCCACTGTACCATAAAGGCCTGATTGGTAGATTGCTGCAGAGATGGTTGTCCTTCTGAAAGGTTCTCCCATTTCCACAGAGGATCTCTGGAGCTCTGTCAGAGTAACCATCGGGTTGTTGGTCACCTCCCTGACCAAGGCAGTTCTCGTCCGATTGCTCAGTTTGGCCGGACGGCCAGTTCTAGGAAAAGTATTGGTGGTCCCTAAATACTTCCTTTTAAGAATGATGGTGGCCACTGTGTTCTTGGGGTCCGTCAGTGCTGCAGAAATGTTTTAGTTACCCTTTCCCAGATCTGTGCCTCGATATAATCCTGTCTCTGAGCTTTTTCTTGAAAATTCCTTTGACTCCATGGCTTGGTTTTTGCTCTGACATGCACGGTCAACTGTGGGACCTTTCATAGACAGGTGTGTGCTTTTCCAAATCACGTCCAATCAATTGAATATACCACAGGTGGACTCCAATCAAGTTGTAGATGATCAATGGAAACAGGATGCACCCGAACAACATTTTTAGTCCCATATCAAAAGGTCTGAATACTTATGTAAATAAGCTATTTCAGTTTTTTATTTGTAATTTGCTAAAATTTCTAAAAACCTGTTTTCACTTTGTCATTATAGGATATTGTTTGTAGATTGATGAGGATTTTATTTCATTTAATTCATTTTAGAATAAGGCTGTAACGTAACAAAATGTGGAAAAGGTCAAAGGGTCTGAATACTTTCAGAATGCACTGCATGTTCTGCATAGTATTTTGTCTATAAGATTCCCAGCCAGACAATAGCCTTTACTGTACTATTCCTCTTAAGGTTGGTACCAAGATTGATGTGGGCCGTTGTTCAAACAAAGAGCCCTTCTGGCCAACAGTGCACATTTCCAAACGTTGCAAACTATGCTTGCATTACCTAAACTGTTTTTGTTGGATTGTGACTGTAAGGACAATAAAATGCTGGTATTCTTTTGTGCATTATTTATTTTATTATGTTCTTAGCTAGTAAGCCCACTATTACTATTTTATTAATAGTAGCCATGATCCATAAATGGCACCATACAGGGTTCTATATGGAACCAATTTGGTCCTGTGAGGAAAAACTCATAGGGTTCTATATTGGGTTAAGTGAAGAAGAACCCTACAAAAGGTTTCTACATATAACTTTATATAGGTTATGTATATTCTATATATAACTTTATATAGGTCATTATCTATAAAGCGTAGAGCGTTCAATTTGCCTGCTGGGGGGAAAGGAGACCCCAGCTCTGCTAAAAACCCTTGACGACTGCATGCCGTTTTCAAGGGATCGTTAAATAAATGTTACCTATTTGGTTGTAATATCCTCACCTCTTGAAGAGCATAGTCAGAACTACAAATGTCTGATTATTCTATGCAAAACAATTGTGCACATATTTAGCCCTATCGTAAGGAGTTATACAGAAAGTAACTGAATGCTTTTCATGATCAGTAAACATCAATTGATCATGTCATTTCAGATATGTGAGGGTAGCCTCACGATATCTCTAATTTAATTGGATATTTGAGTGATATAAATATGAAAGTGAACTATACAGTACCTGACAAGTACGAGTGGTTTAGATTAATTTACCATCCTTTGTGGGCTCTGCCTGTCAAGCAGCAGAAATGTGCATTTGTCGATGTCCTAGTAATGATAATGTTACATTCCAAGCTACTGATAGAAACTTTCTACAGTTGGCTAAACATAATGTGCTTTTTGCCCCAACCAATTTAGGCCTACCTAGAGAAGTTAGCTAAGAACCCCTTTTGAAAAACGTTTGTAAGAGTGTTTAACTACGATTGCTGCTGACAGACATGATAGGCTACATTGATTGATGGACTGTGTTAAATTGGCTAGCAAGCTAGCTAATAACAGATCACATCAATATGGGTAGTTAACAAGCTGACTTCCAGGGAATTAACTAGATGGCTATATCCAAATGTTGTTTGATTTGCTTGCCCTCTATAGTGGTGATGAGAGTAGTCCGACGGACTACATTACCACGACAAGGACTTGCTAATTTCAAGCAAATTCCAAAAGCCTAATCTCTGATGAAGCAAGCTAAATGACATGCTGTCTGCTTAGCCAGATAGCCTTTCCATCTGGCATGTAGCTACCCTCATGTATCTGAAAAATACATGATCAATTGATGTTTACTGATCATTCTAAGCTTTCAGTTACTTGCTGTATAACTCTGATGATAGAGCAAAACGTGGAGTAACCGTAAACGTCTTGTTCTGACCATGCTCTTTAAGAGGTGATGATATTCAAACCAAATAGTTATAACATATATTTAACAATCGCTTAAAAATGGCACATAGTTGTCAATGGTTTTAGCAGAGCTGGGGTTCTCCTTGAATAAGTCAAATTGAATGCCCTGCATCTTATTCTGCCGTTTTACTGATAACGAGTTATATGAAGAAAGCAATAGAATAATTTTTTTTTCTCTGAGTGTAGCTCTGTTTCTCTCTGTCCCTCCATCTCTCTATTTATCTGTGTCTCTCTAGCTCTGTCTCTCTAGCTCTCTCTCTCTCTCTCGCCCTCTCTCTCTCCCTCTCTCGCCCCCCCCCTCTCTCTCTCTCTCTCTCTCTCTCACCCTCTCTCTGGGAACAGAGAATGTTTGTTTTAAGATGAGGGAGGATTTTTTTTTTTTTTTAATGAACATGAACATTTCAGAATATTGGATGACTGTCATTCATATTCCATTCACCAAGTTCAATGTAACATTGATAGGTTTAGGCCATTACGTGAAACACTATATCCATCATGAAGTTGCTACAACCTAGCCTATGAATGAAAGTTTACAAGGTAGGTGCAAACTGGTCGAGAGACAAATTTGAGGTTACAGACTGTGACAGATGGACACATTCAGTACCGCCTATTATTGCCTGCATCTAGCTGATATAGGGTGTAATTGTGACGATCGTCTGAAGAAGTAGACCAAGGTGCAGCGTGGTCAGTGTTCATGATCTTTAATACTCAGAACACCAAACAAAAACAACAAAAGGAAAAACGAACGCCACGTTCTGCCGGCTTCACAGAGCTAACAAAAAACAAGATCCCACAACATAGGTGGGAAAACAGGCTACCTAAGTATGATTCCCAATCAGAGACAACGATAGACAGCTGCCTCTGATTGGGAGCCACACTTGGCCAAAACCAAAGAAATACAAAACATAGAATGCACACCCCACACCACAACGGCTCTCTAAGGTCAGGGCGTGACAGTAATCATTAGTCCAACAGTTGTAAACAATAGTTTCTATTGGACAAATTCAGGAATGTTTATCCCCGTTTTGTTCCATTTGCTTCCGTTTAAGATGGAAGGGATACACCCCTGATCACGGATAAACATAGTTCACTTTCATAGCAGCCACGTCGTATTCCTTCTTGAATCTATGCACTCTCCTCCTCTAACCTTTTCCCTTCGCTTGTGGACTTGAATGCACAACACATCAGCTGCATGTGAAAAACCTTTACAAGCCAAAACATATCATACCACCGCTACACACAGCCTACATCATTGTCACTATATTAGCTAATAGAAGTAACGCGTTAGTAAACCCGCTACAATCATGCAGTAACTTTACAGTGTACAGTTAGTAAGCAGTTTGGCAAATACACAGGCGGGCCACAGTGGCAATAAATTGGTAGAACCAAAAGAGTTCCAGTGTTGTGTTGGATAATCATAGCCACTTAGCTAACATAGCATCCCTCTGTTTGAGCAGGGTGATGGATTAGGCTAAACTAGCCAGCTGCATTTGCTAGCTAAGTAAGTGAAACTGAAAAAAAATGACAATCTCTATCTTTCTCTTGGTTCTCCTTCCTTTTGGAGGAAATGCATTTGTTAAAAACTCTTCAACTATTGTCTTTCTCTCTCTTTGAGTCAACTACTCACCACATTTTATGCACTGCAGTGCTAGCTAGATGTAGCTTATGCTTTCAGTACTAGATTAATTCTATGATCCTTTGATTGGGTGGACAACATGTCAGTTTATGCTGTAAGAGCTCTGATAGGTTGGAGGACGTTCTGCGGAAGTTGTCATAATTACTGTGTAAGTCTATGGGAATGGGGTGAGAACCATGAGCCTCCTAGGTTTTGTATTGAAGTCATTGTACCCAGAGGAGGACAGAAGCTACCCTACAGAGTGCTGTTGAAGCTACTGTAGACCTTCATTGCAAAATGTTGCCTTCTAATAAATGATTTGGTAACGTGAATATATTTAGTATAGTTTTATCTAAAAAGTGTAACTTTTAAAAATGTTTTACAATTGTTATTTTCCTCCCCTTCCTCCTCTGAGGAGCATCCACTGCTCCAGACTCTGACAGGTAGCAGAATGGATGCGCCAGACATGGCTGCAGGGAGATGTTTAGGGGTGTGGGTAATGGATTATTATTATATTTATTTTTTCATCAGGGTGTGTGTGTGCACCCTCAGCACCCCTACTTCCCAAGGCTATGGCACTTGCTCTCGTCCACCGGCCCCCACCACAGTTCCTGTGAGGCCCTTAGCAAAGACACCAATGCCTTCAACATATATTACACACACACACACACACACACACACGTGCAAATAGACATGTGCAGACACACACATGCATGTGCAGACACACACGTATACACATACACACGCACACGTATACACATACACACGCACATATACACACACACATAAACACACACAAATGCACACAGGCATACACACACTCACTCAAATGCAGACACGCACTAACACACACATGGATGCACACGGTGGTGTTGTGGAGTGTATACACAGGATCATAAACTGGGTGGTTTGAGCCCTGAATGCTGATTGGCTGAAAGCAGTGGCATATCAGACCGTATACCACGGGTATGACAAAACATGTATTTTTAATGCTCTAATTGCGCTCTTAACCAGTTTATAATAGTAATAAGGCACCTTATTGCTATTGCGTCGTGCCTAAAAACAGCCCTTAGACGTAGTATATTGGCCACATGCCACACCCCCTCGGGTCTTATTGCTAAAATACGCCATATACCCGCTTATTTTTCAGTGGGCATTGCGTATACTCACTTCCTATTCCCCACTGATATGTATGAAAGTAGTGTAGTCGATGAAGCTAGTAGTCGCATCAATTAATAGGGCTGATGTAACAGATCTAAATGTTTAGTTTAAAGTGTTGATAAACTATTATTTCTTTACATTTTAGATGTAGCAATGTACATACAACACTAAAGGCTCCTTTGAAGCAAGGTAAGACAATCCTCATAATATGAAGTAAAATGCCCAGGTATCACTGAAGGAACAGGAAGAATATAGCGTCGGTAACGATAGGCCTAACCGTCTTCTGGTAGATGGAAAGGCTTTCCCAAAAACCTACTCTATTAAATAAATGTTAACTACAAAGCAGAATGATATCATGATTATATGCGTCAATCCACTAATTTTGCAAACTCCAATCTCATGTGCTACAGAAACACCGCTAATCAAACAATAGTGCCAGGTGCCTGCACACTTCAATTAAAGAATAACTACATAAACGTGGTATCCTGATGTGGATTAAAATTGTTATGGACTTAGTACACACAATTTAGTTATTTTTGTGTTTAAAAAAGTGTGACTTTGAGAACAAAAACCTGAAAAAAATGGGGGAAATCTCAAACCTGTGATTTTTTTCTTAGTTTATCTGTTTCAATAGTACACCTACTACTAGTCTACTGCACTTAACTAGCATCCACCTCGATGCTCATTTTACATTCAACACATTATCACCAGAATTCCAATTGGGCAATGTGAAGACGACAAATTCAAATGTCAAGTTAGAACATGTTGACATGTATCTGATATCCGCGCTTCTTTAAAGTTGCTGTAATCCGCCACTAAGGATTTAGAGACTTACTTCCTCTACATTCTCCCATTGGCACAGAAAAGGTAATGAAGACTCATCTTCTATTTGGAATGCAAAGTTTCCAATATAGTCAAACTTAATTGTTCCTTTACCCAGAGAGACGTCATAGAAGGGAGAGAGAGTGGGAGAGATTAGTGGCAGACCAAGATGGACAGAAATGGCCACCAGAGCAGTTGCTCTCTCAGCTGTATAAAACTGATATATTCTCAGGAAAAAAAGGTATAGGTACCGTGTACATAGTGTATTTTCTTATAGGTTTCATGGTGCATGCATCTAAACAAAGTGGATAGTTTTAAGATAGGTCTCTATAGATACAATATGAGGTCTTTAATAACCTAGCATTGTAGCTGTGTGGGATAATATAATCAAAATGTTTGCCTTGGGCTTAGTTGAGCCAAGTAAAATCAAATAAAAATACACAAAAGTCATTCATAACTGATAGTTAGTCCTGCAGGACTAAAAATTGTTTCAAATATTTTTTTCTCACAGAAGTAGTGCACTGGGCCTTTACTTCTCCGGTATTAGCGGACCAATACAGCCATCTGGTATTAGCAGACCAATACAGCCATCTGGTATTAGCAGACCAATACAGCCATCTGTAGAGTGGGGAGATGCTTTTTTTCCCCCCAATAAATTGTAAGGAGTGCTTGTGTGTGGATTTACATTGGCCTTAATGTGTGTGTGTGTGTGTGTGTGTGTGTGTGTGTGTGTGTGTGTGTGTGTGTGTGTGTGTGTGTGTGTGTGTGTGTGTGTGTGTGTGTGTGCGTGTGCAGTGGTGCCAGGAAAAGTGGGTATACTCAAATTTTGCGAAGGAAAGGTGCCCTGCGTGAAAAATCCTATGAGAAACTCTGAATGACCTGAAATGACAAATCCCATTCGTATTGGTATTTCACAGTAAGGCCAACCCAAACTGAGTTAAACATCCCAAAATGGTTGCCAATTTCACAGGTTGAAATTGAACCAATATGCAGGCAGCTTTTTTTTATCGCCAGTTCAAAAACTGCTTATAACAAGAGAGCAACATAAAAGGTCAAATAGGATTCCTCCCGTGTTTTGGTAGGAATGCTTAATGAATTATGGCTTTTTTCTGAATTGGCATAAAATAAATACGATTCGGGTTGGCAACTATTGTTGCTTTGCTTCGTTGCAGCTGCGGTTGAGTGTGTTTGTCTAGCAATTACATCTGTGTATTTCTCAAACAGTTTGTGTCTCAAGCATATTATTTCATGTTAGCGCTATTCAATGGTTCTTTGTTTTGTACCTCAACTGTCTGTCAAAAGAATCAAACCTGCAATCGTTTCCATTTAATATTGCTAGTCCTTGTGGTAGAATCAAACAGGCACAGTCTGCCCATCTTTAATCGGTGTAGGTCTACTAGGTGAAGCCCGCCAACTCAAACACTGTAGCTGTTCAAAGATAAAATAAAAACCTGTTTAGTTTAGTCTTCAAGACTGACAATCTGTCATTAATGGCTTACATAGGGCACTAAGCTTTAGCAGGTGAAAGGGGATAGAGTGAATTGAGTGAGAGAGCACCCTTCCAAGAAGAGGTTACCCACTAGGCACAGACATCAGTTCAACATCTAGGTTTGATCACTATCCTTCCATTTGACTGAGTTGTCAACTAACGTGAATTCGGTGTGAAATCAACAAATTATTTGAGCAAATTTGGTTAAAAAGCCAGTAGGACTTATTCCTTTCCACTTGGATACAACATTGACAAATGTTTCTTAATTTTTAGTTGAAAGGTTGTGGAAACGTACATTTCTACCAACTTGTGCAAATATGGTAAAAAAAAAAGATGTCGCAGCAATCTTTGATACTGCATTGCATTCCTGTGACGCACCAAAGTAATCAAGTTAGGTATAAAGACATTTGGCAGGCGACGGTCTGCAAAATGATAAAGCAGCTGTAAAGCTGTACACAAAAAGATGCTTGTCCAAGATGTTGGTTGGGAATGAATTGAATCATGCGGATACATTATCCCATAATAGATAAATCACACACGCACATTACTCAGCACGAGTGTGGCGGTTATGTCCAGTCGACAAAGGGAGAGTGGGGTAAGTTGAGTCCTTTTTGGACTTTCAGCATCACCACATCAAGGGAAATTGAGTATTCTTTTTAACAAATATATTTACATATATTTCAGGATGTTGTGTGTCACCGGAAATAATCAACATTTATGTAAACATATGTATATATATATATATTTTTTAAAAATAATAATAATAATAAAGTGGTAAAACCTACCCTGGGTAAGTTGAGCATAGGGACAAGGTAAGTTGAGCCACCTTGGGGTAAGTGGGTGATGGGGTCCTGTCACAGTGGGTGAATGGTCGGTAAAAGTTACATTCATGGAATGGATGTGTGTTATGTTGTATATCTTAAATGTACACCCACATTCAGATAAAGATCTCTCTGTTCAATATCACTTACCCTTCCATTTCTTGACCAGTTGTCTGGGACATGGATGTTGTTTCGATGTGCCAATTCGTAAGCAATTCTCTGCATTTGAAGCTACTAAGACCATGACACTGGTCCGTGATTATTAATATGCTGAGCAAGCTCAGACTCCGTGTCCTTAGATAAGACATGTTGTGGCTCTGCTACTCTAGCATAGCCTCTCTTTCGCACACAGATACACGTTTGTCTCCTTTTTTGTCAATGTACCTCATTCAGTCAAGTTTTTTTTTCATCTCTTGCTTTCTGTTGCTCGAACGGACCTCTATCCCTTATCTCACTTCCTTGGCTGCTCTCTCTCAGGGGGGGCTAGACTCCTGCTTGTTTCACATTTGTATACACGAGGCATGACGATGTCTGCTTTGTAACAATAAAAATGGACTATCTTGAGTTCATATGATGACACTGCACAAAACGGACTAAATGCAATAATCATTTGTATAGGGTATGGTGGCCATTAGTTCAACTTACTTCATGGCCATTGGCTCAACTAAAACCAGGGCAAACCTGAATATTATCCACAATGATACACTTTCATGCTAGGTTTAAGAGCTCATATTGTATCTTGTAGAGACCCCAACTGATGTATAAAATAATCTTAAAATGATCCACTTTGTTTAGATACAAGCACCATGAAACCTATAACATAATACATTCATTTGACCCGGGGAAAATCTTGTTTTTTGACCTAACTTGCATACCACTTTTTCCATGTGGTTCCTTCCTTCACAGACACCATGAAATTGATGACCTCTTTCAAAAAGAAATTGGTCAAATGATTCATTTCTGTGTATAGTTTCCTAGAAACAAGGGGTGGCTCAACCAACCCTTAAGCCCAACTTACCTCACTCTCCCCTACCGAAGTAGATTATGCATGCACATCCGTACACACTGTCGCCTGACACCTTTAGATACATCGTTAAAGAGGAGACGTGACCGCAAGTTATCTATTAAGTCAGATGTTGTTTTTAACATGTGTACATTCGTTGATCGTCCTATTGAATACTCAGGCAACTGTGTATGAGTAAGACCTCTTTATGATGTTTCGTCTTGCAATGATGTATGATGGATGATGATGTAACTGAGACCAACATTATTTCTTATCCTGTATGTCTCAAGGTAGTATTTTAGCTCAGAAATCCCCCTTGACAAGGAGCGAGTCTCCATTAGGGCCTTTTCAGTCCTCCGGTGTGCGAGGCTACCACTTCATCTGCCGCCAATGTATGGATCTCTCAAAGCACAGAGAGCCAGGAAGAACAGAGAGGATAAAAGGGAAAGAGTCCACTCTCTCTCTTTCTTTTCCAGCCTCTTTGGAATGGCCCTGCCAAACACACCGAGCGTTCATCGGGCTTTATGCAACAATCTCCCAGCCTTTGTTCTCTTGTGTCACTCATCTTTCTCTTTCTCTGCCGTTCTCCCTATTTCATTTCATCCATCCCTTTCCCACTGATGCCTGTAAGGGGTGGAGACAGAAACCTCAGTCGGTGCTGAGGCGTTTCCCCTGGAGGCCACAGGTCTCGTTGTTTGAAGAGGGAGAAATATACCACGGGGGAGTGCTCTATAAACGTTTTGTGTGTGTGGAGAATGTGTGTGTGCCTCCGCCATTGTATTTGTCTCTGTTGCTGCGTTTCTACTACGCTGCTGTGCGGCACTGTGTGTGGTGACTGGCAATCCCACAAAGGATTATCATGGCGGGCAAATTATAGACCCTCTGCCACAACATCGTAATTGTGACAGTGCAACATTGCTTTTGTTAACGACTGTACGCAAAGGCGAGCAGAAAAGGCTACAGCAGTTTGAAGCAGTTGAAGGAATACTTTTGTCTGACTTTCTTCTGAAGAAGGCCTAAGTGAACTGAAATCAGGTATGGCCACACCTCAATCAGTTGGTAAGCAATTGTAATCAGCATCAGTCATGCATCATGATGCACATAGAGTTAAAATATTTATTTATGTATTTGCTTATCTGGATCCCCCATTAGCTTTTGCCGAAACAGCAGCTACTCTTCCTAGGGTCCACAACAACAAAAAACACAAGATATGTCAAGTACCAAACACTGATGGACAAGTACAGTCACACAAATGTTTCATGCAACGATATACAAACAATACAACACCAAAATAATGTGTGTCTATGTGTGCGTGTGTTTGTGAGTGTCCCCTCACAGCCCCCGTCTTTCCATGAGACGTTGTTTAATCGGGGGGGGTTAAAGTCATTTAGCTGTTTGCTTGAATAATTGGATATGGAAGGGAGTCTTTGTGAATTCGTTTTGGACTTGAGGACTGCAGAGAGAACCCTGGTGGCATGTCTTGTGGGATATGTATATGTTTCTGAGCTGAATGTTATTTGATTATGCAGACAATGTGGAATTTTCATCGCAATATTTCTCATGAAAACTAGAACAGAAGCAGTTATTCTCTCTCATCAATCCATAACCAGGAAAGACTGGCATGCACGTTGTTGATGTCAGTTCTGTGTCTTCAGTTAAGGGCAAGGCGTGCTGCTCTGTTTTGAGCCAGCTGCAGCTTTGCTATTTCTTTCTTTGCCGCACTTGACCTGAACAACTATAGTGCAATTGATATTTTTGTGTCAAAAACGCAGAACATCTTTTTATCATAGCAAAGCCTCCGCAATTCCAACATGAACTCTAATGCAAAAGTAGCTTTTGTATTGATTTGGACTTAAACAATATATTGTCAAAGCCACTCCGGCAAAGACTGATTCAATTGTACAGTTCCGCTCCTATGTCAGGACAACCGTCTGACGTTAAAACATACCAAAACGAACACATTCTGAAACGTTCTTGAGTTGCTTTTGTTTTCTACCACTGAGAATTTATATAAACTCTCTGCAAAATAAAGCTTTGACCTTGGTTCATGTTTGGTCTATCCTGAGTTAAGGGCTCGACACGGTTTGGGCTGGAGGGCAATGTGGTGTGGACTCCTGCTCCAATGCGTTTTAACACTGAGTACTGCCTCCGGATAGACATTAGCTATAAAAAGCCCAGCTCTCTCCTCTTCCCTCACCTGGCTTAGAGGTGTAACCAAAGAGAGTATGAGTGAATGCCCACAGATTGTAATAAGAGAAAGCGAGTGTGTGCGTGTGTGTGTGTGTGTAAAGGTGCACGTGTGTATGCATGTGTGTCAAGGACATTGTGTTGAAGTGCATTGGACCAAAAAGGCCTTTTCTACCCTCAAGGTGAGAGTTAAGATCAGGTTTAACGGCTACAGGAAAATATAAATGAGTGGGAGTAAAGTCAATGTACGATGTGTGTGTAGCGCTGCACAAAGCAAACAACCCTTATAATGTAAAGCATAACGTGTCAGGGAGATGGGATGAAACTTTAGCAGGACATGTATAGTAGGCGAACCAATACTGTGCACACAATGTGCGACCGCTATGAGGTGAATGAACTCGAGATCAGGAAGTCAGGACGACATGTTACACTGCACAGTAAGCGGTTTCCTCAGGCTTTTCTGAATGTTAATATATTGGGATGAATAAACCACCGAATCCATCTCGGCCCATTCATTTGTCACGCAAGTCGTTTTTATGCAGGAAATGGCGTTGCCAAGCTATTTGCAATGGCGTTCATCCGAAAAAGCATTTTTTTTTAGGCAACGTTTGTGTCCGGGCGAGATGCACGCACTTTAACAATACGAAAAGCCTGCATTAGGTGGAGACAGTGGGTTATTTTTAATGGGAGCTTTAGAGGGAATTTGTGGAAAGGGATAATGAGGAGGCGACTGGACAAGAGACCAAAGGATGGGCGCGAGTTAAAAACACATTAAAAAGTACAGTCGAGTGTCCACCAGATAGCTTAGTACCTAGGTACAAAATGTCGCCCGAACCAGAGTGATCCCAACATTTGGAAATGGCTTCCTGTTCTCATCTCCATTTTGTGACCTGGATGTGGCCCACAAATATTGTGAAAAGGAGTATGGTAATTCAAGCTAAATAGGTTGGGATCCTGGCACCTAATCCTGCCTCATGAGATCAGTGATCACCAAGGAAAGACGAAAGGTGTCCATGTTACGGTTTGGATGAGGTTCTAATCAAGATTGGTTTTCCAAAAACAAATTGGCATAAAATGTCATTTACAAGCTGTAGTGAGTGCCACACCCTGTCTCTGTCCACACACCTCAGCAGTCCATCTCGGGTCGCCCAGCCAAGCAGGTCTAATAAAAGCTTCCATTGATTTTACTGCACAGCTGAGGATGCTGGGTGTTGCGTTCCCTTGTTTACCTAGGCGATTGGACAGCAGATAGGCCCTTATCTTCCCCTTCCTCTCCCATGCAGATAAGAAGGGGAGGGAGGGAGGGATAAAAGTCTGGAAAGTGGAGATGCAAGGGGGGTTGAAGGTGGAGAAGGGTATAGTCGGAGGGTAGTCGATACTCAGACGCAGAGCACTACAAACCGCTGTGCGCTCCCGACCCAATCAATAAGTAGATATTTCAAGTTAAGTTCTAAACTCTGGGGGGGGGACACAAGAAAAGGGTGGAATAGAGAGAGATCGAGAGCCGACACACAAAGACGTGACAGCGGCGCCTTTTCTGTATGCACAACGTGTAAAGCTATATATATATATATAGAGAGAGAGATATAGATATAGAGAGATATACAGTATATAGATATATAGAGATATATATATATATATATATATATATATAGAGAGAGAGAGATATAGATATAGAGAGAGATATATAGATATAGAGAGAGATAGATATATAGAGAGAGAGAGATAGATATGAGATATATATATATATATATATATATATAGAGAGAGAGAGAGAGAGAGAGAAAGATATATATATATACAGTGCCTTGCGAAAGTATTCGGCCCCCTTGAACTTTGCAACCTTTTGCCACATTTCAGGCTTCAAACATAAAGATATAAAACTGTATATTTTGTGAAGAATCAACAACAAGTGGGACACAATCATGAAGTGGAACAACATTTATTGGATATTTCAAACTTTTTTAACAAATCAAAAACTGAAAAATTGGGCGTGCAGAAACATGAGAGACAAGACAACTTTTCAATAGAGGTCTGACCTCACTATCTTGTCGGGCTAGTTCAAGGGCTATTCAGCCGATTTACGTTATTTTCATAGACTAAAAACACATGTAGTGTAACATTAACTTTTTGTTTGTTTTACTAGCTGTCATGATATTGTGCCTTCAGTTACTGTTTGGGATAAAACTTACTGGATACCCATTGACTTCCAGTCATTGTGCCAACGCTAGTTAGCATTGGCTTGCAAAACGTCCTCATGATGGACACGGAGACATAAAAATGGTATCTACAATTTCATCTGACTCTGAGGAAGTAGATAAAGGGCCTCAATTCCAAAACCCCAAAGTATCCCTTCAAGAAATCAACACTTTTGCAGTACTTTTTCACAACCCTATTTCACCTTACATTCCTGTTACTAACAACTTAAATGAGAACTTCCAATCATTTTTTTCAACTTTATGTATAATTTGGAAATTACAGAGCTCTACCAGACAGTTGAGAAGTCAAAAGAGGGTCATATTAGCAATGCCATAGCATATTTACTCATCTCAAAAATATAACATAAATTACTTTAGGTCAGTCTGCTTCAATGGCTTTCATAAGTAGGTGAGCATTGTTAAATGAGGGCTGATGTCAAATGTAAACAAATTATGGTAAGTGTGTTGTATAAACATGAATATTCAATTACATTGAAATGAATGTGTTTTCAGGTAGAGCAATATCCCACAATTGAAATTCAAATTATCCAGGTTCTTCCATAAATGTGTCCCACATGTTCAGACTACATTTTGAGATAATAAATGACAAAGACCAGTTTTGTATTACTACTATAGGAATTATTCAGAAAATGGATTAATTGACCCCATGGGGCATGAAGTGTGGTTTAACCCATTTATGTTTCATAATATACTGTCGTGTTGGCAACAATTCATGTTTTTACATGTTTTTCACCAAAATAAGTATTTTTTCTATTTAAAAATAATAATCTACCCTATTCTTTGTCCACCTTACTTTTGAGTGATTTAATAACCACCATCTTGAGAACATTTGTTACAAAATTATTTAATTTGAATAATTTTTTAAACATTTGAACAATGTGTTTAAATATTTGTACTCTTCAAGGTCTCTACTAACAGGAAGGGTACAACAGTCATCCCTCAACAACTGAATTCCTGCCTTTTATAGAAATATCTTTGTCTGATTTTGAGTTTTGTTACAGCCCTCAGAATGGGCAAAGTTACGAGTACCATAACACTGAACTGCAGCAACCCAAAATGATACAACTTATGTAAATTGATGCAGGAGGGCTGGGGGAGTTGGCCAATCAAGTTCAAGTGAAGATTTGTTTCATATCCACTTCTAAATACACTGTCAAAACATGCTCTACTAGCCGGTTGAGAATAGGGTTAAAGTGGTCAGTTCAATTTAACCAAGCGCCTCTATGGTACACTGTGTCGTCTCAGGGGATCTGAGGGGAAAACCTGGGAAGTTGTTGCTTCATAAGAAACCTGGTGACATTTGTGACAAGTTGCAAAATTGCCACACCCCGCCTCCTCTCCCCCCCAATGTCCTGTACCACTGTCCCAACTACTGCTGCATGCAGCCCTGCCTTACCCCTGACCTCTCAGTGGTGGGCTCCTGCTGAGCTTGTGTATCGACTGCTCCACGCCGTCTGAGTGCCTTGCTCTCCCCTAGATGCCGGGGAGCCAGGCACCTGTCTGGCAGTGTGCACATGATTCGAGATGACAGGTTAAGTGGCTAACCTCTCCTCTGGGCCCCCGCTAATACAAAGAACCTGCCGAAATCTCAAAAACTCCTCATGCTTTCTGCATGAGGGGAGGAAGGCTGGCGGCTGGCTGGTGCCCTGGTGCTGATGTAGCGGGGGTGGAGGAGAAGGGTATGGGGGAGGAGGTTGGACGCGTCAGGGGGAAAGGGGAGATGGTGGAGATGGGGTGGTGACGAGAGTTGTCGGGGGCACCTGCCCTTATTGATTACTCTCGATATTACATTGACACACACCACACACTCCAGACATGACACACTCTCCTCACACACAGATGAGGCAGCTCTCACAACACCACATTCCAGATATCCCCATCACCTCTAATGGTTGATCTGAGGTTGAACCACTTTTTTTCTTCCTCTTCTTCCTTCGTGGCAATGGGTCGGCTGTTTCTCCTTTATTAACGATCGTGTGGTGGTTTAATTCCGAGGAGCATTTTACGGCGTCTTGAGGGGTCTTTTGAAGTCTTGGCGGAGCACGGAGGGTCAAACAGAAAAGCAAACACATAGATGAAGCAGTTGTCTGGGTCTCTCCTGGACGGCGTGACAGGCCGGATGCGGGGAGATTCCATCACTCTGACAGACAGCTTCTGCAGGAGAAGAGTTAATTGCTGTGGGACTGGAGTGCCTTCACCATCTATCAAAGAAAACTCCCTCCAGCTCCATCCAGGGCTGGGAAAGGGGATGGAGGGACGGAGGGCAGGGGAGTAGGAGGGGGTGGGGGAAGAAAAGTCTGATTCTCTGACATTACGGTCAAATAACCTTAAAAACCGAAGGCAGTTATGTTGCAGTCTGAGTGAGGAGATCCAGTACCTCTGACACTCTGACCGCTAATGCCTCAAATCACTGATGTATCTTGTTCAAATCAGGATTTTAACAGCCACGATTTAACAATCTTTGATGATTGTTGAAAGACAAAAGCAGAAAATGTGTGCTGTGCCCTAGAAACTAATTTCACCCTGCAGAAACTAATGTGACCCTGTAAAGACATTTGTTATTATAAGAAGCTTAAACATTGTCAAATTCCTGTAGAAGTAATATTGTGTTAATTCACTGTAGTAAAAAAAAAAGCACTGTTTATCTGTTGAGATGTATTGCATTGGAAATTATACACTGTCATGTTGAGAATGACCTCATGCAAGAGGTCAGTCAGTTATGTGATCGCTATCACGGAACACCTACACTATTAAAAGTGACATTTTTGTAATTGAACCAAGCCTTATGTAAAGTTGCCAAAACAAAGATGGACTGGAGTTGTCTGAGTGATTTAAGGGTGCAACACGAGCAATCACTCGGAACGAGCCAGATATACTCTCTCTCTCGGGCTTACTAAACACACAGTCGAGGTGCATACTGTTACGAGGAGACTTTGATGGATGGTTGTGAGGGAAATAAAACAAGTTGTAGGAAAGGTGAGATTAAACAACTTCCATTCATGGGTAATTCACGTAAATGTTTAAGTGCCATATTTCGTTTTATGAGTGCATGCCGACAGCAGGAAATCCAGGTAATCACATCTAAGCTGTGCGTAAAATCTCCCGAGATGCGGATTGTTTGTTGTTATAAGAGGCTTGACACTTGGATGAAGAGAATTAAACCCTCCCACTTGCAGTATGTTATCGCACACAAGCTAATGATGCATCCCCAGCATTCTACCATTGGGTGGAACGGAGAATGTGACAATGCACACGTTCATGACAAATGTATGTACTCCCACGTGAAAGTAATGTGGATGGGCATGAAGTTGAACCTTGTGGTTGTAATGGGGTGAGGCCAAATCTGAGGTAACATTTCTCGATATTGGTGTCTAGTTTTTCCCACCACGTGGGTTTTCAATTGCTTTTCAAGGAAGGCTGCCTTTGAAACTCCAACATGTATTATTTCTCAAACACAAAGGGAGTTTCAGTAATCTACAATTGAAGAGCTAGCCAATCATAAGGGGATTGTGCTTGTATCTCAGTGGTCCTGTACACTCTGATGTCCACAAAGTTCAACCCTCTCTCCTCCATGAAGACAGAGGCTATTCTGTTGGACACGACGCATTCTCCTGCTGCAGGAACGACAAAACCGAGGATCGCGATTTAATGGATTTTTTTTCCCACCACAAAAGAGATACGAGGAACCGACAAAATAAACAGACGATAAATAGACCCAACTCAGAGCATTAGACTTCTCAAAGATAACGTATCTTTCTGACAGTCAGTAAAATAAATAAGAAAAGCAGTGGGGGTTGAGAGTGAATTTTGAAGGGGGTGTCTTTATGCCAAAGATTGTGACTGTAAGACAACATACAACATCGAAACAACAACCCAGACACTGAGTGATAATGTGTTCATAGGGAACAAAACAAAGAAACACAAATGGCACCCAAGCATACAGTACACACTGTGAGGGAGAGAGGATGGAGGAAGAGCGGAAAAAGAGGAATACAGGCTGTTTTGAGATCTGAGAAGGGGGGGGGGGGGTTGCCAGTGTGTGAATTTGAGAGAGAGAGAGAGAGAGAGAGGGTGGTGGCAGAGCTCGCCTCTCTCATTGAGGATGGGAGACAGTCCCCCCGTTGTCACAGAAGCAGGAGCCTTGGTCTCCCATTTATCTCAACAGACACTTGACAGGACCGCCCAGGAATAATCCTTATCCATCCCTCTCAGAACAACACAGCACGCAGGGGACAGGTGTTATGGTAGACAGCAATGAAGGTGTGGAAGAGATGCAGATGTTTTGAGTAACAGATTTGCTTTATAGCAGGAAGTTACCCTCCCCCCGTCTATATCCATTTCAACCAGAAATCACGACTGCATTTAAAAACTAGCATGAACCCTGATATTATAGTTAATGTATGTTTAAGTGTGCACAAATGACTGAACCCAGACTATTACAATCTGTAGCATACACAGACATTATGTGGCGATGTGCTCCTAGCTCTGTGAAACTAAAACCCTATGCGCTCTGCTTTTTATCTTACAACTTCTTCTTTTTTAATATAAATACAAATTATTTGGTAATTTTGTGTATTTACCCATGCAGCAATTATCACTTTGTGCCACTGCGAAAGAGGTATTTGTTAAGTCTTTTATTAATTCATGTCTTTAGAATTTGCACACTCAAAATATACAGTAACCTACTTAGCACAATCCCATTCGCTGGGAAAAATCAAGTCAGACTGTAAATATTTAGGTCCATGTGTGCGCTTCATGCAATTACACTGAGGGTTATATTTGTCCAACACAGTTATATCAACTCACCATGGAACGTGCTCGTTCCCCCACACTTCTTTGTCAATGCTCAAGTCATCCTGCCACTGAAACATGCTAGCGTGTGACATACCGTAATTTATCCTTGAGTGGAGATCTAACAACGAGGGCTTTCAAAGGGAACGTCAAACTTGTCAAGATATCAATGGAGTCATTCGCTGCAAATGCCCAAATAGCTCCCCCAACCTAACTAGCAATGCAATTATTTGACGTCGTGCTGTGCTGAGAGAGGGGTGCTTTGTGGTTTTAAAACACAGAAATGCCTTTCTGGGGAGTCTTTCCTAGCCACCGTGCTTCTACATCCGCATTGCTTGCTGTTTGTTTTTTTTAGGCTGGGTTTCTGTACAGCACTTTGGGACATCGGCTGAGTGTGTTTGTGTGTGTGTCAGTCACCAGGGGTCTCATTTATAACCGTTGTGTCAATTTCACAAAACATTTGTGTGTGTGTGTGTGTGTGTGTGTGTGTGTGTGTGCGTGTCAGTCAACAGAGGCCCTGTTTTTACCGTAGAGTAATTTTCACACAGAATCTCGGAAAAGTCAGTGCATGTACACAAATATCAAGATTCATAAACTTTGCGCACGCCATACATAAGCATGTTTCTGTTATAAATCAGAGCTGTCTTAAAACTGTAAAGGCATTAATAACTCCGCCTGAGAAAGGCCAACCCTTCAGCTTTTATTGTGACATAACACCCTTCAATTGCTCTATAATTTGGAACTATTGGAATTAGGCCGTGGCAGTTTCCATAAAGAGAGAACATTGGCAATTTTGATCACATCTCTGTAGAGATGTGGGAAGAACGTTGATGTTTTTTGCAGTGACTTTTTCAAACTAATCATGCATGCTGCCTATGGCGAGGGCCAAACACTGTCCGCACACTCTGCATAATTGATTGTATATTCAAAACTATTTAAAAGTAAACGCTACAGCCCACACTTCCATGCAAAAGACTAATTGTTGTTCTATATATTGTCTATCAACAAATTATTGTTGGCTCTGAGATTAAATAGGCTATGATGTCACGCTCCTATCGCACAGCAATACTGTAGGAAACCCACACCGTCAAATGTTATATATAATTACCGGGGTTTGGGGGCCCCTAGTGGCTGGGGCCCTAAGCGACCGCTTATGTTGTTTATGCCTTGAGCCGGCCCTGCAACCGTTTTTTTACTGTGTTGGCAAAGTGTTTTAATCGTTTGTTTTAATCTTTCGTTGTAATTTATTCTGTATTTGCCAAAGGAGCTGTGACAGTTGTCTGAAAGAGAAAATAATGACAAATTGTTGTGGACCTGTCTGTAGAACGTTTGACTACCTTTTGCATCAACTTTTCACCCAACCTATGGAAATATTCTGTACTGCAAGCGAATTATGAAAAACATTGTCTAGGCTACAAAAAAATAAAAAATAAAAAATAAATAGGTTACATGCAGTGGTTGTAGCACACAGGTGTTGGTGGCATCTTAAATTGGGGAGGATGGGCTCATGATAATGGCGGGAGTGGAATTGTGGGATGGCATCAAATGGTTTCCATGTGTTTGATGCCATTACATTTGCCTCATTCCAGCCGTTATTATGAGCCGTCCTCCCCTCAGCAGCCTCCACTGTTGTAGCCTACATGCTTCAAAATAAAATGTCAACTGTCTTGATGTCCACCTATTAAAATCGACTGTATGCTATAAACCGTGCTGCCAATGAGATCGCATACAGCAAAACTTGAAATATACTGATCAAAAAATATAAAAGCGACATGCAACAATTTCAATGATTTGACTGAGTTATAGTTCATATAAGGAAATCAGTCCCTAATCTATGGATTTCAAATGACTGGACAGGGGATTTGCCATGAGTGGGCCTAGGGGGACGTAAGACCACTTACTGGGGAGCCAGGTCCACCCAATCAGAATGAGTTTTCCCTCTAAAGGGCTTTATTGCAGACAGAAAAACTCCTCAGTTTCATCAGCTGTCCTGGTGCCTGGTCTCAGATGATCCCGCGGGTGAAGAAGCCAGATGTGGAGGTCTTGGGCTGGTGTGGTTACACGCGGTCTGCGGATGTGGAGGTCTTGGGCTGGTGTGGTTACACGCGGTCTGCGGATGTGGAGGTCTTGGGCTGGTGTGGTTACACGCGGTCTGCGGATGTGGAGATCTTGGGCTGGTGTGGTTACACGCGGTCTGCGGATGTGAGGCCGGTTGGACTTACTGCCAAACTCTCTAAAACGATGTTGAATGCAGCTTATGGTAGAGAAATGAACATTACATTCTTAGGGGGTAGATCAGCTTTAATATTGCAGATAGATTGTAGCTTCCATCAATGTCTTTGTCTGCATTATTTCCAATCCCACATATATATATATATACAGTGCCAGTCAAAAATGTTGGACACGCCTGTTCAATCAAGGGTTTTTCTTTATTGGTATTATTTTCTACATTGTAGAATAATAGTGAAGACATCAGAAATATGAAATAACACATGTGGAATCATCTAGTAACCAAAAATGTGTTAAACAAATCTAAATATATTTTAGATCAGTCAAAGTAAACACATTTTTGCACATTATTTGAGAGAAATAAGCTTTTTGTGTGTGTGGACAATTTGAAAGCTCATGAAACATGGTACCATACATTTTTAATTCATAGTTTTGTTCAATTTATATATAAAACACAGGAAAATCCCGTTTTTGACTGCACTGGGCCATTAAAGACACTTTCTGTTGGTTTTCCCTTTATTTTCGGAGATACCTGTATGCTTTAACGCTCTTCGTGACATACAACAAGTAGAAAAACCCAGCATGCATCTTTAACGACCCGTATTCTTTAGTTACCTTACCTAGCAAGTTCCTATGTTTTCCTTTGTGTGCCTTATTAACACGGGATATGTGTGAATCAGTTCACAAGTCGTGAATAACTTCCATATGTGAATGTGGAAAGGATTTGAACTTTCTCCAGCTCTCCCGTTGACACTTTTTCTCAGAGGATAGTTGAGGCATCGGTCTCTTTGAAAGGGTCCCAAATGCCACTGTTCGCTATATACTGTGCTACTTTTGAGCAGCGGGAATAGGGAATAGGGCTCCATTTGGGACGCGTCCTTTGTCTTTCCCCCAGTTGACTGGGGCTGTCTACAAGTCAGCAGGGGGCTTCACTCTCTGGCTTCACTCTCTGATGCCTGTCGTGTCGTCTATGTCACTCAGTCCTCTACAGTAGCTACACACACACTTGCATGCAAATATATAGGCCCTACGCACATATCAGACAATTGCACACACACAACATTATAATCAAATTCGCCTAAAAGCAGCAGACAACTCGAACACACAGCTACCAATCTGCGGACTTGATTGTAGCAATCAGACACGGTACGGCATCCTTAACGGATTTAGACATCATTTAGTTGAAGGACACACTGATTAGATCAAAATAAAGTCATTCCATTATATCCAGCTCACTAAATATCTTTGCTTTTTATAGCATGCCCAAACAGGGGCAGAAAAAATAAAACGCTGGCTTAGTTAATCACTCTGTTTAACTTGTGATGAGATGAGTTTGCCTCCTCGTTGCGATTCCATTAGAAACCGATTCAACCTACTAGGATGGCTGGGAGCCAGGAGGTACTGTTGAGGCGTCTCCAGTCATAATTGAATCACTCCAGACATTGAGGAAAAGGGGATAGAATCATGTGGGTTCATCTTATTTGATGTTAATTAATAGATCTTCCCCCTTATCTGGAGATCTGATGAAACATATTTTAGTTTATGAAGTCTAGTCGAATTAATGCTAATTCCATTTCGAGGGACCTGAGCCCCTCCCCCCCCCCATGCCCCCCTTCCTCGGCTGCTGTAGGAGGAAGATAAGCTGCAGACTCCTGTAACATCCATATATCTGGACCCATCACTGCTCTGCTGATGTAGACACTAAATAAACTGGTACCTTTTAGCAGATGTAATCAGGAAAGGTGTAGCTGACCCGATGAGGGAGATTAGCTGGGGTCTATCTAGCAAGGTGGTTCGCTTTCAGAACGAGGCGAGATAAATGTTTTGCGTTTCCCGTACTACTACACATCTCTCTCTCTCTCTCTCTCTCAATTCAAAGGGCTTTATTGGCATGGGAAACATATATTTACATTGCCAAAGCAAGTGAAATAGATAACAAGCAAAAGTGAAATAAGCAATCAAAAATGAGCAGTAAACATTACACTCACATACGTTCCAAATGAATAGAGATATTTCAAATGTCATTCTATGTCTATAAAAGTATAAAAGGGAAAACTAATACATATGGGTTGCATTTACAATGGTGTTTGTTCAGGTTACAAATATTGCTGCTGTGATGGCACACTGTGGTATTTCACCTCATTTTGTGGGCAGTGTGCACATAGCCGGTATTCTACCCAGAGCCAGGTCTGCCTATGGAGGCCTCTGTTAAGGGATTTTAAAAAATCAATAATGACTAATTATGTATACATTTCAATCAGGACTAACTAATCCGAATACTATTATGTTACTGTATATGTATGAATTTTCTTTTTATCCTAGTACTGAATATAATGTGTGTAATTATAATCATGAAGTAGAACAATGACTGTCTGTTCCTTGGTAGAAATGAATTAACTTATCGCCAGACTGGCTAGAATGCTTATCTACACAGGCAGACCTTGGCTCGGGTCATAAATTATCTAAATTAGGAGAGACGATGTGGGAAGGCTTGAGAACTATACAGCCTTTGTACCAGGGTGAAGAAGAGACGGGACAGTTCGAAAACTAATGGCATCATTTTCAGTTTATAACCTGTGGTAAACTGTATCATGTTCAGTACCCTCGAGAATAAATGCTGCTGGTTGATTTTGAGACTGGTCTCTGTCCATTTTATGCAAATAAGAGTCTTACAAATTCTTAGGAATTGACAGAGTGTTTAATTTGAATTGGGTATTAAAACATATAGGAATTGAATTCCTGTAACAGCCTCTCAGTGAGTTTTTACATATTCAAAGCTTTCCTTCATTTTGGGTCAGTCACAGTGGTCAGGTATTCTGCTACTGTGTATTCTCTGTTTAGGGCCAAATAGCATTCCAGTTTGCTGTTTTTCAGTTATTTATTTCATTCATTCATTTCATTCATTTATTTTATTCTCTTTTAGTTTTTTCATGATTTGGTTTTGTCCAATTGTGTTGCTGTCCAGGGGCTCTGTTTGTGAACAGAGCCCCAGCACCAGTTCGCTTAGGGAACTCTTCTCTAGGTTAATCTCTCCGTAGGTGATGTCTTAGGAAATTGCTTCCTTTTAGGTGGTTGTAGTGGTTGTAATTTAATTTATCCAGATTGTTCGAAATAAGCAGGTTCGTCAGGCTGACGCGCTCCTTGACCTCACTTGGGGGAGTGACTTGTCACAGTGCAAAGTTTACGTAAAACAATTCTCTCATAGCATCTCAAATCACACCCCTCTCAAAAAAAAAAAGTTCATCATTTTTGATATGCACAACGCATAGTGTGGAAACGTCGTACATGTAGTGGGTATACTTTCCAAGTTACCGTTATAACATTTTGAGTTACAAAATACCAAACAAAATTACATTAGTGTTCTATAGATCGCCTCTGACCATCCCCCACGCTCTTGGTTAATAATGTTGTTCCAGTAGTTGCTTTTGAACGTGTTAGAGTTTTAGCGAGAAAAAGGTCTGTTGAGACAAAGCACATTCCTTTGGTGAATTTGGAGAGGGAGACCTGAATCGTCTCCCCTAGATTTACAACAGGACGTTAGTTGTTAATCCCGTCTAGTTGTTAATCCTGTCTAGAGGGGGTCTGATTGAAGTTATTCATTGCAAACCTGATCTGACCTTCTTAGATTCTCGTGGACAGTCATCTGTGTAGTAATATTATTTGTATCTCAGAAATCCATTAGCATGGCTAGTTATAGCCTAATGTTAGTTAGCTAACATTGAACCTAGTTGGTTAGCTACCTGTAGATTCACGCATGGAGCATGATAGTATGGGTTGGGGTTATGGTTAATTGTTTACCTAGCTAGTTAGCAAGCTAGATGTCTAAACAAAATACTCCACTATGGGTGGGGCTAAGGATTAAGAGTGTGTGAACAATGAATGGGTGTAGACAAAGAAGAGCTCTCCAGTAAGTGTACCAAAACATTCAATGGCCATTTTTTCAAAGTGGGGCACAAGGCGAGACCCAGATGCAGGTGGTTTGAGTCTTGATATTTATGAAACAATCCAAAAGGGGTAGGCAAAAGAATGGTCGTGGACAGGCAGAAGGTCAAACCCAGTTCAGCAAGAGAATGGTCGTGGACAGGAAAAAGGTCAAAACCAGTTCAGAGTCCAGGAAGTACAGAGTGGCAGGATTACTTTCCCATTGTTCCTTAACTGCAGTGTATGATATATAATTTTCTCGCTTTGAGTTTCTACTTCTATCCAATGTAAAAAAAAATAATAATAATAATTACAAAACACAATTTCAAATGTTGGTACATAGGACCAAATTGAGGTGGTGGGTCACAATTGAGTCAAAAGCTTTTTTGAAATAAACAGAGTATGAGAAGACTGCCTTTGTTTGGTGTGTTTGTTTGCCAATAAGGGTGTGCAGGGTGAATACATAGTCTGTCGTACGGTCATTTGGTTAAAGCGAATTTGCCATTTACCTTGGGAGAGAGAAAAAATTACAGAGTAAAAGAACGAGTCTGCTGGGTTGAGATCCCGCTAACGGGATCGATCATTTCAAAGATACACTTCTTGTTAATCCCACCACAGTGTTCCTTCCTGGTTTGATTTTTTTCTCAGGTTTTTGCCTGCCATATGAGTTCTGTTATACTCACAGACATCATTCAAACAGTTTTAGAAACTTCAGAGTGTTTTTTTTATCCAAATCTACTAATAATATACATATATTAGCAACTGGGCCTGAGTAGCAGGCAGTTTACTCTGGGCACCTTATTCATCCAAGCTACTCAATACTGCCCCCAACCATAACAAGTTAATGATAATGCAGAAGAATTTCCCAAGGTTGTTGTTGACGGATATCGCACCTTAGATATTGTAACGTCTGCTTCCAACTCACACCCTCAAACACGTAGATCTCCTGAACTCAGCTCACTTTCCAGATCCCAATCACCTGAATTCTAAGACCTTTTTGGGTTGGAGGGTTTGTATTTTGTCCTGTAGTTCATTAAATGTAATTGGAGATTCCAGTGGGTTCTGGAAGTCTTTAATAAATCCTGTTAGGGCTCATACGAATTTTCGCAACATTTCAGCGCCCTGCTACTCATGCCAGGAATATAGTATATGCATATGATTAGTATGTGTGGATAGAAAACACTCAGACGTTTCTAGAACTGGTTAAATCACGGCTGTGACTATAACAGAACGTGCGTTTCATCGAAAAGTGCAGGAAAATCTGATCACTGAAATTGGGAAAATATATCCATGCGCCACTCCAACCTATTGTTAAAGGTGAACCATATTAAATGGGGCCGAGGTTGCAATACCTACAGCTTCCACACGATGTCAACAGTCTTGTCATTTGTCTCGGATTTGTTTCTTGGTCAAACAGACGCAAGGCAGAGCATTTTTTCCGGTCTCCGACCGGATGTTTTGGTTGAGAAATATTTGGACATGATATCAGACCGTGTGGCTTTTGAATATACATCGCTCCGTGATCATTTTGATAGATTTTTAACGTTTACTAATACCTAAAGTTGCATTACAAAAGTATTTCGAAGTGTTTTGTGAAAGTTTATCGTCGACTTTTTTAATTTTCAAAAATGACGTTGCGTTATCAAACTCAGTTTTTTCCTTGATTACACAGTCTTCATAGATCGATATCTAGGCTATATGTGGACCGATTTAATCGAAAAAAGACCCAATAGTGATGTTTATGGGACATCTAGGAGTGCCAAGAAAGAAGCTCGTCAAAGGTAATGAATGTTTTATATTTTATTCTGCGTTTTGGGTAGCGCCGGCTACTGCAAAATCTGTCGTTTTAAGTGGCGTTGTAGTATTTTGGGGGTGTATGCTATCAGATAATAGCTTCTCATGCTTTCGCCGAAAAGCATTTTACAAATCTGACTCGGTAGCTAGATTCACAACGACTGTAGCTTTAATTCAGTACCTTGTATGTGTATTTTAATGAAAGTTTGAGTTTTATCAAAAACTATACGTGGCGCACTTGAAATTCCGCTGATTTGATCCCCACAGCGGGACCTAGTTCCTAACAAGTTTTAATAGATCATTCTAAGATTTGTAATTGATCATATATATGTTTGTTCTTTGTTGGAGAGCCAAAACGTTTGGAGAAGTAGTTTATCCACACATCTCCATTTTGGAAAGATATATCTTTGTGCTGTTCCAGTGTGTTCCAATTTTCCCAGAAGTGGTTAGATTCCATGGATTCTTCAAATACTTTGAGCTGATTTCTGACGTGCTGTTCTTTCTTTTTCCGTAGTGTACTTCTGGATTGTGTTAGTGAGTCACCATAGTGAAGGCTCAGGTTTTCTGGGTCTCTATGTTTGTGTTAGGATAGGTTTCTTAATTTCTTCATTTGTTTTTTCCATTCTTCATCAAACCATTTGTCACTGTTGTTTCTTAGGATGTCTGCTTAACATTTGTAGATTTGATAGGGAAGCTGAAAGGTCAAATATGCTGTTTAGGCTTTCTACTGCCAAGTTTACACCTTCACTATTATTCTCTGTCTGTCGCTCTCTCTTTATCTGTCAACACAAATCCGAGGGGATAGTTGTGTGCGCAGAAGGCCGGGTGACACCTGGCTTTGGTGAGATCAGATAGGCAAAGGAGGAAGGACATCACAAGCTTCTGTGATGTCTCTCCAGACGCTAGATCAGTCCGTTTTCTGCCCCAAGATAGAAACTGACACAAAACAGAAGCCTTTACAGTACACCATACACCTAATTCAACCTCAATCAAGCACAAAAACAGTTTTTTTGTCAGTAACTTGGTGAAACAGTAGCATAGCACAATACATTCCTTAGCCAGTGGTATTCTACACACTGAGGATATTAATGTAATCATGATTGACACACTATGATTTGTAAATCTATGATTGACAACTGCACGAGTTTGTGTTTAACTTTGTTTTACCCATGCCGGAGTGGAGCATTAGTTGTGTTGTTTGAGACAGACATATCATTTACCACTAAAGTCCTGCAAGCACTTAATAATCCCCAACAAACCTGGCATTTGGCTTGATTGAGGGGTGATTCGCCGCCACTAATTGGTTGGTAAACATTTGAGCAGCAGCCATTCACAAAGGCTGCCGTCTTTGACACCCCACCACCCCCCTCTTGGTTTTCCACAAACCTAGCTCTTTAATGTACTTAATCGTGGGACTAAAATGTTAATTGGATTTCATTATGTATAATTTATGTCGTTTCAGCTGAGGGAATCTTTAATATGGAGCTAATTTGAATGGCATAATGCAGACCTAGCCACTGATTGCGCTGCTGCTCTTTGAGCTGATCTGTCAATTAGGCATGGTGATGACAGACAGGTCCTGTTCTCACAACGGCCTCCTCTCTTTGAGCCTCTTATTCACACTGCATGTTAATAACTTAATATCACAATGTTATTTGGAGAAATATTCTATCTATGTTTATAGGCCTAGGACAAGCTTGGACATTGTCGTTGTCGGATAGCCAACGTGGAATGGCTATAAGGGTCCATCAGTGACATCACCCGCTCTGAGACCTAGAAGTAATGATTTATCAAGCATTGCAAGGGCCATGCCTTTTTTTTGTGGTGTGACAGGTAAGTGCAGAGTGTTGTTGGGAACAGAACCTTGTTGGGTCGAGCCCAGTGACGTAATCTAATCTGTTACAGTAGAACTGGACAACCATTTTTTTATATTATTATGTTGTGCCTCCAATATCTTTGTAGAAATTGCCCAGTCTTCAGAGAGTTCTGGCAGATTTCAAAGTATACTATTAGTTATTTTAAAACGTTTTAAAGACAAATGGTTTGAGCTGTATCGCAGCCAAGGTGACATGGGTAGAATTAAGTCATCTCGACTGGCGAAAGCACCCTAGCAACTGACATGAAGTGATAATCTTGTTTAAAGCTAGGTAAAATAGCTGAAATGTTCAAGTTCAGCGATAAATAAGGGGACGTTTCAATTAAACCTGAAGCAGGCAACAATGTGCCTGTCGAAGATGATGAGAAAACGGAACACAACTTTTAAAGGTGTTCGTACCAATTGATAGTGTCTGTTACTTTTGAATGTAGTTGTATGATTCATCTGACACATTCATACTTTTATTTGTGTCAGAAATGTAATAATTGGTCAACGCTTGTCCTTGTGGTAAAAACGATGTGGGTAAAACAAAGCGCGAATTAGAAGTACGTGTCTCAGAGCATCGTAGCACCATTAGGTGTAAAAACTTGACTTACCCAGTTGCGGCCCAGTTCTTGGCGGCAGGCCACTCGATTTCGTCTCTGCGTTATATTGGCATCGAACATGTCACCCTCCCTAGGAGAGGGGGCGACCTTGATAATTTATTGTTAAAACGAGAGGCTGCCTGGATCTTTAACTTAAAGACCCTTGCTCAACGTAGACTTTGATCTGAAGCCATTCTTGTGATTATTGTGACTTTGCCATTGTAATTGTTTGTAAGCTTGTGTAGTCTAAAAGGTATTTATGATCGTATGCTATCCATTTGTTGTTTGTATGCTGTTCTTTGTATGCCATTTTAATATTTGATAATTAACCAATGATATTAGGCCACTCTTGGCCATGATTACAGACACCTGTGTCTTTTGACTACATAAACGAGTCATCCCGCAGTGTTTGTGATTATACCCTGATGAAGACAGCTTGGCTGTCGAAACGTTGGTAATTCCATTTTTGCATCTGAGCTCCTAGAGTGTGCGGCTCTCTTTTATTTTCAAAAAAGGTCAACTGGACCACCTTTGAAAGCATTAGTAGGATAAGAATACATTTACGAATCATAACTTATTCACCACACATTTTAATTTGATCCAAAGTATGAGCTTTGGTAGATGACATAGTTGACATACCTGGAGTTATCTCGCCCCCAAACAAAAATGTTATTATCTGTGCATACTCACTAATAACTCTACCTACAGTACATGTACATATTACCTCAGTTACCTCGCCTTACCGGTGCCCCCGCACACTGACTCTGTCCTGGTACCCCCTGTATATAGACTCACTATTGTCTTACTGCTATTATCTTATCTTACTGCTGGTCTGTAATTTGTTACTTTTACTTTTATTTAGGTATTTTCTTAAAACTGCATTGTCGGTTAAGGTGTTGTAAGTGAGCATTTCACTGTTGTTTTCAGCGCGTGTGACAAATAACATTTGATTTGATTTGAACCAATCAAATCAAATCACCTCAATCATGAGGAGCCATTTTCAAATGCACACAGCGGGCTGAGATAATGGAGAAGTGTGTGATATATGATTGGTGTTCTTAAAGGAATGATCCACTCAAAGACTATATTTTGGTCTTTTTTTTGTTGTTAGTCCACTGTTAAATGTTTTGCATGTCAGCAGTCAAGTTTCCAAGATGTTGCACGAATTATCATATGATGCAAAACACATCTTCATGATGATGTGGCAAGTTATACTTTTCTTCTTGAAAATCATACACTGTATCTTGAAAACTTGACAAAAAATGTGGGACTTTATCAACATTGGACTAATGAACAAAATACCAAAAGTTAGTTTTTGAGTGGATTATTCCTTTAAACATTTTACACTCGTGGAAAGTGGCCTATGGATAGGGCTGAATTGAAATGTTTCTTACAGAATAAATATTAAAAGCATAAGCACGGTAGCAATTGAAAGTGAACAGTTTGGAGATTATGGGAACATTAGTGGACGAAAGTTGAGGACACAACAGTTCACCTGACAAAAGACTGAATCCAAACATTATACTGTTGATTTTATGTGCATTGTACATGTAGTGTACTTTTCGCTGCGTTTGTTGATTACAAAATCTTCAAATAATCTGGATACATTCAGTAACATGATAAGAATATTTCTGGAAAATGTGGGGTACTGTAGGTGCAACATCAGACAAAAAAAAGGGTTTGAATGAGAAAACTAACTGATGTCTCCAAGTGGCCACACACCTATCCAAAGTTTGCAAAGTTAATTTCAATGCGCTTTTATCACTCAAAGTAGAGTCATTTTTTGAGCTGTCCTAACAGTGTTGTTAAGGAACTAGAGCAAGCACACTTGTAGTTGCAAGCACACAACCCTGCATCCCCGCCATCACACAATTACTGTTGTTGTTTGCGCAATCCAAAAACGGCCCATTATAAATCGCAATCTTGGTCAGGTAAATTGAAAGCTGGTTCTAATTGCCTCACATGACTAGCAACGTTCTAAAATCCGGTCTTACAGTGTTAGGCTTTACATTTTTTACATTTAAGTCATTTAGCAGACGCTCTTATCCAGAGCGACTTACAAATTGGTGCATTCACCTTATGACATCCAGTGGAACAGCCACAAAGATGATTAAATTTTACAATAGTGTTAACAATTTCATCTAAATCTTTTAAGCACGTTATGGGGTGAGTTTTAAAAAAGGATTACGTTTATTCCTATCCTGAAAGGTATTCCTTAAAGAGGTGGGGTTTCAGGTGTCTCCGGAAGGTGGTGATTGACTCCGCTGTCCTGGCATCGTGAGGGAGTTTGTTCCACCATTGGGGGCCAGAGCAGCGAACAGTTTTGACTGGGCTGAGCGGGAACTGTACTTCCTCAGTGGTAGGGAGGCGAGCAGGCCAGAGGTGGATGAACGCAGTGCCCTTGTTTGGGTGTAGGGCCTGATCAGAGTCTGGAGGTACTGAGGTGCCGTTCCCCTCACAGCTCCGTAGGCAAGCACCATGGTCTTGTAGCGGATGCGAGCTTCAACTGGAAGCCAGTGGAGAGAGCGGAGGAGCGGGGTGACGTGAGAGAACTTGGGAAGGTTGAACACCAGACGGTCTGCGGCGTTCTGGATGAGTTGTAGGGGTTTAATGGCACAGGCAGGGAGCCCAGCCAACAGCGAGTTGCAGTAATCCAGACGGGAGATGACAAGTGCCTGGATTAGGACCTGTGCCGCTTCCTGTGTGAGGCAGGGTCGTACTCTGCGGATGTTGTAGAACATGAACCTACAGGAACGGGCCACCGCCTTGATGTTAGTTGAGAACGACAGGGTGTTGTCCAGGATCACGCCAAGGTTCTTAGCGCTCTGGGAGGAGGACACAATGGAGTTGTCAACCGTGATGGCGAGATCATGGAACGGGCAGTCCTTCCCCGGGAGGAAGAGCAGCTCCGTCTTGCCGAGGTTCAGCTTGAGGTGGTGATCCGTCATCCACACTGATATCTCTGCCAGACATGCAGAGATGCGATTCGCCACCTGGTCATCAGAAGGGGAAAGGAGAAGATTAATTGTGTGTCGTCTGCATAGCAATGATAGGAGAGACCATGTGAGGTTATGACAGAGCCAAGTGACTTGGTGTATAGCGAGAATAGGAGAGGGCCTAGAACAGAGCCCTGGGGGACGCCAGTGGTGAGAGCGCGTGGTGAGGAGACAGATTCTCGCCACGCCACCTGGTAGGAGCGACCTGTCAGGTAGGACGCAATCCAAGCGTGGGCCGCGCCGGAGATGCCCAACTCGGAGAGGGTGGAGAGGAGGATCTGATGGTTCACAGTATCGAAGGCAGCCGATAGGTCTAGAAGGATGAGAGCAGAGGAGAGAGAGTTAGCTTTAGCAGTGCGGAGCGCCTCCGTGATACAGAGAAGAGCAGTCTCAGTTGAATGACTAGTCTTGAAACCTGACTGATTTGGATCAAGAAGGTCATTCTGAGAGAGATAGCGGGAGAGCTGGCCAAGGACGGCACGTTCAAGAGTTTTGGAGAGAAAAGAAAGAAGGGATACTGGTCTGTAGTTGTTGACATCGGAGGGATCGAGTGTAGGTTTTTTCAGAAGGGGTGCAACTCTCGCTCTCTTGAAGACGGAAGGGACGTAGCCAGCGGTCAGGGATGAGTTGATGAGTGAGGTGAGGTAAGGGAGAAGGTCTCCGGAAATGGTCTGGAGAAGAGAGGGGGGATAGGGTCAAGCGGGCAGGTTGTTGGGCGGCCGGCCGTCACAAGACGCGAGATTTCATCTGGAGAGAGAGGGGAGAAAGAGGTCAGAGCACAGGGTAGGGCAGTGTGAGCAGAACCAGCGTTTGACTTAGCAAACGAGGATCGGATGTCGTCGACCTTCTTTTCAAAATGGTTGACGAAGTCATCTGCAGAGAGGGAGGAGGGGGGGGGGGGGATTCAGGAGGGAGGAGAAGGTGGCAAAGAGCTTCCTAGGGTTAGAGGCAGATGCTTGGAATTTAGAGTGGTAGAAAGTGGCTTTAGCAGCAGAGACAGAAGAGGAAAATGTAGAGAGGAGGGAGTGAAAGGATGCCAGGTCCGCAGGGAGGCGAGTTTTCCTCCATTTCCGCTCGGCTGCCCGGAGCCCTGTTTCTGTCAGCTCGCAATGAGTCGTCGAGCCACGGAGCGGGAGGGGAGGACCGAGCCGGCCTGGAGGATAGGGGACATAGAGAGTCAAAGGATGCAGAAAGGGAGGAGAGGAGGGTTGAGGAGGCAGAATCAGGAGATAGGTTGGAGAAGGTTTGAGCAGAGGGAAGAGATGATAGGATGGAAGAGGAGAGAGTAGCGGGGCAGAGAGAGCGAAGGTTGGGACGGCGCGATACCATCCGAGTAGGGGCAGTGTTGGATGAGAGCGAGAGGGAAAAGGATACAAGCTAGTGGTCGGAGACTTGGAGGGGAGTTGCAATGAGGTTAGTGGAAGAACAGCATCTAGTAAAGATGAGGTCGAGCGTATTGCCTGCCTTGTGAGTAGTAGGGGAAGGTGAGAGGGTGAGGTCAAAAGAGGAGAGGAGTGGAAAGAAGGAGGCAGAGAGGAATGAGTCAAAGGTAGACGTGGGGAGGTTAAAGTCGCCCAGAACTGTGAGAGGTGAGCCGTCCTCAGGAAAGAAGCTTATCAAGGCATCAAGCTCATTGATGAACTCTCCGAGGGAACCTGGAGGGCGATAAATGATAAGGATGTTAAAGCTTGAAAGGGCTGGTAACTGTGACAGCATGGAATTCAAAGGAGGCGATAGACAGATGGGTAAGGGGAGAAAGAGAGAATGACCACTTGGGAGAGATGAGGATCCCGGTGCCACCACCCCGCTGACCAGAAGCTCTCGGGGTGTGCGAGAACACGTGGGCGGATGAAGAGAGAGCAGTAGGAGTAGCAGTGTTATCTGTGGTGATCCATGTTTCCGTCAGTGCCAAGAAGTCGAGGGACTGGAGGGAGGCATAGGCTGAGATGAACTCTGCCTTGTTGGCCGCAGATCGGCAGTTCCAGAGGCTACCGGAGACCTGGAACTCCACGTGGGTCGTGCGCGCTGGGACCACCAGATTAGGTGGCCGCGGCCACGCGGTTTGGAGCGTTTGTATGGTCTGTGCAGAGAGGAGAGAACAGGGATAGACAGACACATAGTTGACAGGCTACAGAAGAGGCTACGCTAATGCAAAGGAGATTGGAATGACAAGTGGACTACACGTCTCGAATGTTCAGAAAGTTAAGCTTACGTAGCAAGAATCTTATTGACTAAAATGATTAAAATGATACAGTACTGCTGAAGTAGGCTAGCTGGCAGTGGCTGCGTTGTTGACTTTGTAGGCTAGCTGGCAGTGGCTGCGTTGTTGACACTACACTAATCAAGTCGTTCCGTTGAGTGTGATAGTTTCTACAGTGCTGCTATTTGGGGCTAGCTGGCTAGCTAGCAGTGTTGATTACGTTACGTTGCGTTAAAAGAACGACAATAGCTGGCTAGCTAACCTAGAAAATCGCTCTAGACTACACAATTATCTTTGATACAAAGACGGCTATGTAGCTAGCTATGTAGCTAGCTACGATCAAACAAATCAAACCGTTGTACTGTAATGAAATGAAATGAAAATGTGATACTACCTGTGGAGCGAAGCGGAATGCGACCGGGTTGTTGAGTGAGGAAGTTCTATTCGGTAGACGTTGGCTAGCTGTTGGCTAGCTAGCAGTGTCTCCTACGTTAAGGACGACAAATAGCTGGCTAGCTAACCTCGGTAAATTAAGATAATCACTCTAAGACTACACACTCTAAACTACACAATTATCTTGGATACGAAGACAGCAAAGACAACTATGTAGCTAGCTAACACTACACTAATCAAGTCGTTCAGTTGAGTGTAATAGTTTTTACAGTGCTGCTATTCGGTAGACGGTGGACGTTTGCTAGCTGGCTAGCTGGCTAGCTGCTGGGCAGATAGCAGTGTAGACTACGTTAGGACGACGAAAATACGATAATTACGCAATTATCTTTGATACAAAGACGGCTATGTAGCTAGCTAAGAAGAAATTGCTAAGATTAGACAAATCAAACCGTTGTACTATAATGAAATGTAATGAAATGTAATGAAAAGTTATACTACCTGCGGACCGAAGTGCGGATGCAACCGCTCGCTCCAACCCGGAAGCTCAACATAAGGCAATTCAGAGAAACAGACCGTCATTGTGTCGAGCATAGAAAGGAGTCGTAAATGCATTCAGGTGCGTGTTCAGCAGCAAATTTCCTTCACAATAGACAAACATAGGCTCATTCTGTTTCGAACAACCCAGGGTATGACACCATGTCATCTCGTAACTGTCAATCAAAAATAGTGATCATAAACGTTGACACTGTATATGACATGAGTTTTATGATATGGGGCGGCAGGGTAGCCTAGTGGTTAGAGCGTTGGACTAGTAACCGAAAGGTTGCAAGTTCATATCCCCGAGCTGACAAGGTACAAATCTGTCGTTCTGCCCCTGAACAGGCAGTTAACCCACTGTTCCTAGGCCGTCATTGAAAATAAGAATCTGTTCTTAACTGATTTGCCTAGTTAAATAAAGGTAAAATAAAATAAAATATGGAACTGTGAAGTGTACATTTGGACTCGCAAGTGTTTGGCTTGCTTGAATGACGTCAAAGCAGTAGTTATTGTTATCCCCAATGTCTCATCTTTCAAAATATATCTGGCTTAATTAACAGCATTTCCCTTCGCTCTGACAACAACAAAAATGCAAAAGTTGCCCAATTTAACGGAAGGGATGGGGCGGGGGGCAACTTTATGTTGTGCGAGGTGGTTAAGTTCAGAGCGGCTGTAAGTCAAAATCCATACAGCACAGCGAAGAGCAGACACTGTGCTCTGACGTGATTTATAGCCTGCTACTGTACATCCACTGCGTTCCAATTTAGGCGCTGATCAGCGCCATTTTCAATGGGTACGAGTGTGAAGGGCTGCACTGCGGTTAGACAAGAACATTCCTGCGTGATGCTGTACCTCCTGCATTTGAATATATGACTGGATATTTAAAGTGAACTCCTGTGCCAGTGTTCATGTATCACAATGCCATGTGTCTGTCATACTCTACGATGACTCCGATAGAGTGGACGATCTTCTTACATGGAATTTGGGTTCTCTGAAACGGAGCATCCCACATAAAAAAATACTTACTATGGAATTCTGTAGTAAATTTGAGTATACTGTAGAATACTATACAACACGCTGTAGTATCCCTCGATCACGTGTAGTACTTCCTATAGAATGTTGTAGTATGCTGTAGAATATTAAAATAAATACACTACAGTCCACAAAAACACCACGCTTTATGAACTACATTAAGTACTACAGTATTTCATTTGCATTTTACCCTGCCCATTCCCCTCCCCATATCCCAATTTGTGCCACCCATAAGTAAGAAAGCTACATGCCAAACATAGACCATACATTGTGTCCCTTACAGGTTATAGAAAAGAGCAGAAGCTCTCATCTATCTGTTCAGACCCCCAGTCCTACCTTCTTACAGGTTATATGAAGAAGTTTTTCTCCAGTATGATTCCTCAAGGAAAAAGCCTCCATTTCTATGTCAAAGTTAATAACAAAAGAAAAGCACTATTGTAAATACTACAGTAATGTCCTCAAAAATATGACAGTTTACTGCCGTCCGCAAAAACACTATATTAATTATTATTAGCATATGCTACAGTTTTGTTTTACTACAGTATTTATGGTACAGTTAACTGTACATTCTACAGTAGACTAAAGACTACAGCAGACTTGAGTCCGCAAAAAAATACTACAGTGAATACTACAGTAAAGTCTGCAAAAATACTGAAGTGAATACCATAGTATGTATGCTATAGTATTTATTTCATGTGGTATAATTGATAGAAGGGGATTTCAATTGAATCAATGGTTTTACATTGTTTTACGACACCGGAAGGTTGATTGATACACACAATATTAACCCGGAGTAAACGAATGTGGCTTTAAGAACGAGGTTGAAGACCACCAGCAGTTCGTAATCTGTATATACAACTAATAGATGTGGCCGTTGTAATTAATTGAAGAAACGATCGATGTGTTTGATATGTCTCAAATATCTCTTTGTACTGTAGACATCATCAAATCACTTCCACGTCACAGTGCTGTGGTTATAAACATTTACATTATTTATGACATGCTGTACAATTTTCAATGTTCTACCCTACATAGCTAGTCCACTAAAGGGCCTCTTCTTGTTACAGATACATGTGGTGCAGTATGTGAGCACGGGAATACTAAAGGCATGACAAAATGAATTTCCCATAAGAGTTTAAAATCTTTGAACGAGACCCAGGACTTATTATCTCATACAGTATGTGCTTCCAACTGTGCAGTCTGTCTATGTACAGAGAGAGAGAGAGAAAGAGAGAGAAGAGCGAGGGGGGGGGGGGGTAAAGCGAGACAGAGAGAGAGAGAGAATGAGAAAAATAAAGCCATGGCAACCTACAAGAGAGACAACCAGAAAAATATATAGACTGTAGTTGGGGCTCCACCATTCTCCCCAGTCCCCTCCCTCTCTTCAAAGGGCCCTGGTGCTATAAAAATATATCCACATTGGTGGGGAGTGCCAGCAGAAATGTGTGTTGTTCTGCTCTTTGGCTTGACACACAGCAGCTTGGCGTCGGGGAGGGCCCGGATGGAGGGATGGCTGGACACGCCTGAACACATTGATCAATGGGGGCCTCTGGTCCCTCTGAAATCAGCCTCTTTGGAACACTGGAGCCACTGAGCCGTGATACTGGCTGCACTAGACTAGAGGGATGAGGGTTGGAGGGATGGAGCAGTTGGTACAAATGGGACGGGATGGGATGAAAAAGTGGGCCTGGATGGTGCACTGGTGGTTGGCAAACCTGATCTGGAAGTGGAATAATGCATACAGTTGGAGCTAGATATGAAGGTTTGCCATTCCAGTCCTACTCTATGACTGTTCGAGAAGACATGGTGCGATATCAATGCAACTCATGTTCCAAATGACACACTCAAACATTTTTTATCAAGTCTGCAGACACAAAATCCTCTAATCCAACACTGAACTGTCATGGTTCTGACAGACAAATCTAAATAAGCACTATTCAGCTCTTCCTGGACATAATATGCACTGTACTTTACAGATATCTGTCCATCCCAGCCATTAGTATTACCTCTGTTCTTTGACCACCCTCTTCCTCTCTTTCAGGTTCAACGGAAGGGCTCGTATGATACGCTGTGATAGCCCCCACAAGGAAGAAGAGAGGAGTGAGCACTTAATACCCACTAACTAGTGCCCTGCATGGCCCTCCCTGATTCCATTAGGGTGTTAGCTGAGGGTCTGTATGCTCCTGAAGAAGCCTAGGTAACTAATGCTTGTACCCTCAGGCCATAAGAGTACTGAGTAGCAAGATAAAAATAAAAAAAGACCAAGAAACACTACTCAGAAGTCGTGAACCTTGGGGTGCTTTCCCCAGCTACTGTAGCGTGGGCTCTGAGAAGTCGCCACAGAGTGATAGTGCTCAAGCAGAATAGAAACAGACCAGAGATCCCAGCCTTTTTTTATTTTATTTTTTACATCAAAGTAATGTTGTCCCTTGGGACTTGCATACCTGACTAAGATTTCCAGAGCATCAGTTAGTGTGTGTATTGCATAGAGATAAACCATCCCTCCAAGATGTATTGCATGTTGCTCCAACATGTGTTATTCAATATATTGTGTAAGACCTGAGATTAAGACGCATAAAGGAAAGACTGTATGGGACGTGAATCACCGTTTAAAAGTAGTTGCTATGATATGGAGGAAAATATGTCCAAACCCATTGTCTATGTGTGTTGTGTGTGTCCTCTGCTGCTTCTGACCGGCAAATACTGACATCGGGAAATACAGTATATAAGGGCCTTCAAATTGCTGCCTATATCAACCAACCTGACAAGTTGCTCCATATGTTCCACTCAACAGATAATTATATGCAGTGGACAAGGGAGATAAGAGCAGGAGAGAGTGAAAGACAGAAGAACCCCAAGCCCCCGCCACGGACCTACACATAGAGGACCTACATCCAGACCACAGACCACATCCACACCTCATGTAGGCCCCCTCAGATCAGACCTATGCCCCTCCTACCCACCCCATGCCCCCATTCCCGCATAGAGAACATGCCCTCTAGGTTACAGAGAGCTGGTAGTCCCATCCACCAAACTACCAAGTGTGAAACAGGTAAGGGACTCGGGGGGTATGCTAATTTGATATAGAGAAGACCAAACTCACTCTATTAAAATAATCAAAACAGGAACATTTTACATTTGGTTAGAAATTCAAAAGGAAATGACCTTAACAGAGAAAAATGTCCTCCTGTGTGCTACCTATAGTTGAAGTCGGAAGTTTACATACACCTTAGCCAAATACATTTAAACTCAGTTTTTCACAATTCCTGACATTTAAACCTAGTAAAAATCCCGTGTCTTAGGTCAGTTAGGATCACCACTTTATTTTAAGAATGTGAAATGTCAGAATAATAGTAGAGAGAATGATTTATTTCAGCTTTTATTTATTTTGTCACACTACCAGTGGGTCAGAAGTTCACATACAATCAATTAGTTATTAGCAGCATTGTCTTTAAATTGTTTAACTTAGGTCAAACGTTTCGGGTAGCCTTACACAAGCTTCCCACAATAAGTTGGGTGAATTTTTGCCCATTCCTCCTGACAGAGCTGGTGTAACTGAGTCAGGTTTGTAGGCCTCCTTGCTCACACACGCTTTGTCAGTTCTGCCCAAAAATGTTCTTTAGGATTGAGGTCAGGGCTTTGTGATGGCCACTCCAGTACCTTGACTTTGTTGTCCTTAAGCCATTTTGCCACAACTTTGGAAGTATGCTTGGGGTCATTGTCCGTTTGGAAGACCCATTTGCGACCAAGCTTTAACTTCCTGACTGATGTCTTGAGATGTTGCTTCAACATCATTTTCCTCCCACATGATGCCATCTATTTTGTAAAGTGTACCAGTCCCTCCTGCAGCAAAGCATCCCCGTGCTTCACGGTTAGGATGGCGTTCTTCGGCTTGCGAGTCTCCCCCTTTTCCTCCAAACATAACGATGGTCATTAGGGCCAAACAGTTCTATTTTTGTTTCATCAGGCCAAAGGACATTTCTCCAAAAAGTACAATCTTTGTCCCCATATGCAGTTACAAACCGTAGTCTGGCTTTTTTATGGCGGTTTTGGAGCAGTGGCTTCTACCTTGCTGAGCGACCTTTCAGGTTATGTTGATATAGCACTCATTTTACTGTGGATATAGATACATTTGTACCTGTTTCCTCCAGCATCTTCACAAGGTCATTTGCTGCTGTTCTTGGATTGATTCACACCAAAGTACGTTCATCTCTAGGAGACAGAACGTATCTCCTTCTCCTTCCAAGGGTGTTGTTTGTAGCAGATGGACGTTTTTGATTTTCCCATGATGTCAAGCAAAGGTCTTGGCAGAATTTTGATTTTCCCATGATGTCAAGCAAAGAGGCTCGAGTTTGAAGATAGGCCTTGAAATACATTGTCACGGCGTCGTAAAAAGTGGACCAAGGTGCAGCGTCGTGAGCGTACATATTCCTTTTATTTATAGACATGTAGCCAACAAAACAAGGAAACGACCGTGAAGCTTCACAGGGCTATGATGCCTCTAACAAAGTTAACTACCCACACTGAAAGGAGGGAATAAGGGCTACCTAAGTATGATTCCCAATCAGAGACAACGATAGACAGCTGTCCCTGATTGAGAACCATACCCAGCCAAAACATAGAAATAAAGAAACATAGAAAACAAAACATAGAATGCCCAACCCACATCACACCCTGACCTAACCAAATAGAGAAATAAAATGGCTCTCTAAGGTCAGGGCGTGACAGTACCCACCCCCCAAAGGTACGGACTCCGGCCGCAAAACCTGAACCTATTGGGGAGGGTCTGAGTGGGCATCTATCCGCTGTTGCGGCTCTGGTACTGGTAGACCCCGCTCCACCTCTGGTTCACCCCACTTTGGTGGCGCCTCTTGTGCGGGGACCCTCGTCGCCGACCACGGACTGGGGACCCTCTCTGTGGGCCCCGGACTGGAGGCCGTCGTTGGAGGCTTCGTGCCATGGATCATCACTGGAGGCTTCTTGCCATGGATCATCACTGGAGGCTGCTTGCCATGGATCATCACTGGAGGCTTCTTGCCATGGATCCTCACTGGAGGCTTCTTGCCATGGATCCTCACTGGAGGCTTCTTGCCATGGATCATCACTGGAGGCTTCTTGCCATGGATCATCACTGGAGGCTTTGTGCCATGGATCATCACTGGAGGCTTCTTGCCATGGATCATCACTGGAGGCTTCGTTCTGGGTGCAGGCACAGGACTTACCAGGCTGGGGAGACATACTGGAGGCTTTGTTCTTGGCGGGGGCACCGGATATACTGGGCCGTGGAGGCGCACTGGAGGTATTGAGTGTAGAGCCTGCACAACCCGTCCTGGCTGGATGGTTATCTTCGCCCTGCAAATGCGGGGCGCTGGCACAGGACACACTGGGCTGGAGACACAGTGCACAGAGCCGGCGCAGGATATCCTGGGCAGTAGAGACGCACTGGAGACCAGGAGCGCTGAGCCGGCACCATCCTTCCTGGCTGGACGCTCACCCTATCCCGGCAGCTGCAGAGTGCTGGGATGTAGCGCACCGGGCTGTGAACGAGCACTGGAGACACTGTGCGCTCCACCGCATCCCAGTACCACGCTTCTCCCCACGGTAAGCACGGGGAGTTGGCTCAAGCCTATAACCCGACTCCGCCAATCTCCCCGTGTGCCACCCCCCAATTTTTTAGAGGGCTGCCTCTCTGGCGTCCTTGCTAGCCGTGTTCCCTCGTAACGATGGGCCCCTTTACCAGCTGCCTCCGCCTTCCTGGCTGCTTCCACCTGTTCCCATGGAAGGTGATCCCTTCCGGCCAGGATCTCCTCCAATGTCCAGGATCCTTTGCCGTCCAGGATGTCATCCCATATCCAGTCCTCCTTTTTACATCGGTGCTTGGTCCTTTTGTGGTGGGTAGTTCTGTCAAGGGTGTCGTAAGAAGTGGACCAAGGTGCAGCGTATTTGAGCGTACATATTCCTTTTATTTATAGAAATGTAGCCAAGAAAACAAGGACACGACAGTGACGCTTAACAGGGCTATGATGCCTCTAGCAAAGTTAACTACCCACATAGAAAACAAAACACAGAACGCCCACCCCACATCACACCCTGACCTAACCAAATAGAGAAATAAAACGTCTCTCTAAGGTCAGGGCGTGACATACATCCACAGGTACACCTCCAATTGACTGAATGATGTCAATTAGTCAATCAGAAGCTTCTAAAGCCGTGACATCATTTTCTGGAATTTTCCAAGCTGTTTAAAGGCAGTCAGCTTAGTGTATGTAAACCTCTGACCCACTGGAATTGTGATACAGTGAATTATAAGTGAAATAATCTGTCTGTAAACAATAGTTGAAAAAAATACTTGTGTCATGCACAAAGTAGATGTCCTAACTGACTTGCCAAAACCATAGTTTGTTAAAACTATAGTTTGGTAACAAGAAATTTGTGGCGTGGTTGAAAAATTAGTTTTAATGATGCCAACCTAAGTGTATGTAAACTTTCAACTTCAACTGTATGTACAGACTCAGTGAGCATAGCCTTGCTTTTGCGAAAGGCCGCCGTAGGCAGACCTGGTTCTCAAGAGAAGACAGGCTATGTGCACACTGCCCATAAAATGAGGTGGAAACGGAACTGCACTTCCTAATCTCCTGACAAATGTATGACCTTATTAGAGATAATACTTTCCCTCATATTACACAAATCCAAAGAATTTAAAAACAAACCCAATTTTGATAAACTCCCATATCTACTGGGTGAAATACCACAGTGTGCCATCATAGCAGCAAGATTTGTGACCTGTTGCTACAAGAAAAGGGCAACCAGTGAAGAACAAACACCATTTTAAATACAACCCATATTTATGTTTATTTATTTTCCCTTTTGTAGTTTAATTATCGCACATCGTTACAACACTGTATATAGACATACTATGACATTTGAAATGTCTTTATTCTGGAACTCCTGTGAGTGTAATGTTTACTGTTCATTTTTATTGTTTATTTCACTTTGTTTATTATCTACTTCACTTGCTTTGGCAATGTTAACATATGTTTCCTATGCCAATAAAGCCCTTGAATTTAATTGAATTGAGAGAGAAAGTTAAGAGATAGAGAGAAAATAAGAGAGAGGGAGAGAGAAAGATAGAAACAGAGAGTGACAGAGAAATCGAGAGAGGGAGAGAGAGAGAAGTGAAAGAAATGAATCCACGTAGGTCTGACATGCAAAGCCACATGTTGCCACAGAAAGTGATCAGCTTCAGTCTGTTTTCAAGCCAGTCAAAGGTCATATCAACAGGTACTGTTTTAAACAAGGAACACCATGGAAACATGAACTTCACAGTTGTGCAATGAGAAACAATGACACTGTAGCCCTGTAGTGTGGAGATAGTATTGTATTTTGAAATAATATATTTTACAGTATAGCAGGCGTATTTCAAATCCAAGCCTGGAGGTCCGGGGTAATGCTGGTTTTCAGTTTTACCCAATAATTAATTGCACCCCCCTGATGTCCCAGGTCTAAATCAGTCCCTAATTAGAAAAGTAGATGGGTAATCAGCAGTGGAACTAGGTCCAGATTTGAATTTACCTGTAGTATAAAATTATATTTATTTTCTTCTGTTAACACTGGTTCATTCAGATTGTTCATCATGCCCGCTGAAAAGCAGCCCCATAGCTCATTTGTTGAAAGTTGAAAGTTTTTCAGGTATGTTCAGTGACTTGAGAAAGTATTCCTTGACGTATTCTACATGTTGTGTTACAGCCTGAGTTCAAAATGTACTAAATAGATCTACACACAATATCCCATTATGACAAAGTGAAAACCATGTTTTTAGACATTTTTGCTGATTTATTGAAAATTAAATACAGAAATATTTCATTTACATACTGTTAATATTCACGCCCCTGAGTCAATACCTTGTAAAAACACCTTTGACTGTGATTACAGCTTTGAGTCGTCTTGGTTATGTCTGTATCAGCTTTGCACATCTGGATATGGAGATATTCTCCCATTATTCTTTGTAGATTTTCTCAAGCTCTGTTAAGTTAGATGTGGAGTGGCACTGAACAGCAATCTTCAAGTTCTCCACATATTTTTCAATGGGATTCAAGTCTGTGCTTTGGCCAGGCCACTCAAGGGCTTTGACATTCTTGTTCTGAAGCCATTCCAGAATGGCTTTGGCTTTATACTTGGGTTCATTGTCCTGTTGGAACGTAAAATCTTTGCCCCCAGTCTAAGGCACGTTGCACTCAGAAGCAGGTTCTCATCAAGGATTTGCCTGTATTTGTCTTCATTCATTGTTCCCTCTATCCTTACCAGTCTCCCAGTCCCTGCCACTGAAAATCATCCCCATAGCAGGATGCTGTCACCACCATGCTTCACGGTAAGGAGGGTGTTAGATGGTTTATGAGCTGTGCCTGGTTTTGTCCAGACTTTGCATTCAGGCCAAGAGTTCAATTTTTGTCTCATCAGACCACACAATCTTTTGCCTTATCATCTCAGAGTCTTTCATGGGCCTTTTTGCAAACTCAAATCTAATCAAATCAAATTGTATTGGTCACATGCAGATGTTACTGCGGGTGTAGCGAAATGCTTGTGTTTCTAGTTCCAACAGTGCAGTAATATCTAACAATTCACAACAATATACACAATACACACAAACCTAAAAGTAAAAGAATGGAATTAAGGAATATATAATATTAGGATGACCAATGTTGGAGTGGCATAGACTAAAATACAGTAGAATAGAACACAGTATATACATATGAGATGAGTAAAGCTAAAATATGTAAACATTATTACAGTGACTAGTGTTCCATTAGGCAGCAGCCTCTAAGGTGCAGGGTTACGTAACTGGGTGGATGCCGCCGTGTGGCTATTTAACATTCTGATAGTCTTGTGATAGAAGCTGTTTTTCAGTCTCTCGGTCCCAGCTTTGACGCACCTGTATTGACCTCGCCTTCTGGATGATAGCAGGGTGAACAGACAGTGGCTCGGGTGGTTATTGTCCTTGATTGTCTTTTTGGCCTTCCTGTTACAGTGGTTCTTCCTTTAAAAGTTACGAGCTTATGCTGCGACCGTTAGTGGTAGATGGTGGCATTCTGTCATTGCACCACACTATCACAAGGGGGAGGTAGAACAATGATCTATCAGTCGTCTAAACTGTGGCAATTAATGGAGGCGTTTTCAGTCTGAGAGTAACAATCGTCGTAGGTGGAAGAAGAAGACCAAGGTGCATTGTAGTACGTGTTCATGATCTTTTAATTACACTGAACACTATAAAAAAAATAACAAACACGGAGCAAACGAAACAGTCCTGTCTGGTACAGAGACAGAGACAGAAAACAACTACCCACAAACACAGGTGGGAACAGGCTACCTAAGTATGGTTCTCAATCAGTGACAAAGATTGCCAGCTACCTCTGATTGGGAACCATACCAGGCCAAACACATATAAAAACAAAACCAAGACTACAAAACATAGAATGCCCACCCCAACTCATGCCCTGACCAAACTAAAACATAGACATAAAAAAGGTCAGGACATGACACTGAGAGTCTCTCCTCTGGCACTAGAGTTCTGCATCAGGCAACAACAACAAAAAACTGTTGGTGGACCTGTAGTTAAGAGAGAACTTGGGTAAATACACTGGACTGACGATTTTCCAAAATAGGCACGGTGGGCTTTTGGTTTATCTCCCTCTAAAAACAGAAATTAATCATTCTAAATAACAAACCAGCTTTATTTACAAATTAGTAAGAATGTCTCACCCCATCTTCAAAGATGGACTTTTCCCCTATATTCAGATTACAATCGCTCACATTCGGTTATTTGAAACAAAACAATCCCCAAAATATTGTTATTTTTCAAAAGAGTTACATTCCCAGTAGTTACCAGAAACGGCATTTTGTGGGGCTCTCAATGTACTTTCTGACGTTTAGCAACAGTATGATGTTGACCTAAAAATAATGTTTTCATATAATGTCTCCTAGATGTACGTGTGGTGTCAGTTGACACAAGGAACGTCCCAAGTCACTTCAGGACGTTGAAATGAGGGGGCCCGTGGATGTCTAATGACATTATAAGACATGTCATTTAATCTACCCTGAACATATACACAGTATCCTGTCGGCAGGTGTCTATGGACGAAATATGCAAGAATCCATTTTTTTATTTTTTTTAACATAAACTGTATCACAATAGATTCGGAAACAAAATCCCAGCAATAAGCTCACAAAATAACAAGTCAGTGAAAACATGAACACTGCACTCCAGTCAAGAACTGTAAAACTGCTTAGAGCTAAAGTTAATAAATATGTTATGTTTATTCAGGTCTGCTGCTCCATCCTCATCCACTGTCTCTTCGTCAACCCACTCCTGGAAGTCACAATAACACAAATTCAAATCAAATCAAATCTAATTTTATTTGTCACATACACATGGTTAGCAGATGTTAATGCGAGTGTAGCGAAATGCTTGTGCTTCTAGTTCCGACAATGCAGTGATAACCAACAAGTAATCTAACTAACAATTCCAAAACTACTGTCTTATACACAGTGTAAGGGGATAAAGAATATGTACATAAGGATATATGAATGAGTGATGGTACAGAGCAGCATACAGTAGATGGTATCGAGTACAGTATATACATATGAGATGAGTATGTAGACAAAGTAAACAAAGTGGCATAGTTAAAGTGGCTAGTGATACATGTATTACATAAGGATGCAGTCGATGATGTAGAGTACAGTATATACGTATGCATATGAGATGAATAATGTAGGGTAAGTAACATTATATAAGGTAGCATTGTTTAAAGTGGCTAGTGATATATTTACATCATTTCCCATCAATTCCCATTATTAAAGTGGCTGGAGTTGGGTCAGTGTCAATGACAGTGTGTTGGCAGCAGCCACTCAATGTTAGTGGTGGCTGTTTAACAGTCTGATGGCCTTGAGATAGAAGCTGTTTTTCAGTCTCTCGGTCCCAGCTTTGATGCACCTGTACTGACCTCGCCTTCTGGATGATAGCGGGGTGAACAGGCAGTGGTTCGGGTGGTTGATGTCCTTGATGATCTTTATGGCCTTCCTGTAACATCGGGTGGTGTAGGTGTCCTGGAGGGCAGGTAGTTTGCCCCCGGTGATGCGTTGTGCAGACCTCAACTACCCTCTGGAGAGCCTTACGGTCGAGGGCGGAGCAGTTGCCGTACCAGGCGGTGATACAGCCCGCCAGGATGCTCTCGATTGTGCATCTGTAGAAGTTTGTGAGTGCTTTTGGTGACAAGCTGAATTTCTTCAGCCTCCTGAGGTTGAAGAGGCGCTGCTGCTCCTTCTTCACGACGCTGTCAGTGTGAGTGGACCAATTCAGTTTGTCTGTGATGTGTATGCCGAGGAACTTAAAACTTGCTACCCTCTCCACTACTGTTCCATCGATGTGGATAGGGGGGTGTTCCCTCTGCTGTTTCCTGAAGTCCACAATCATCTCCTTAGTTTTGTTGACGTTGAGTGTGAGGTTATTTTCCTGACACCACACTCCGAGGGCCCTCACCTCCTCCCTGTAGGCTGTCTCGTCGTTGTTGGTAATCAAGCCTACCATTGTTGTGTCGTCCGCAAACTTGATGATTGAGTTGGAGGCGTGCGTGGCCACGCAGTCGTGGGTGAACAGGGAGTACAGGAGAGGGCTCAGAACGCACCCTTGTGGGGCCCCCGTGTTGAGGATCAGCGGGGAGGAGATGTTGTTGCCTACCCTCACCACCTGGGGGCGGCCCGTCAGGAAGTCCAGTACCCAGTTGCACAGGGCGGGGTCGAGACCCAGGGTCTCGAGCTTGATGACGAGCTTGGAGGGTACTATGGTGTTGAATGCCGAGCTGTAGTCGATGAACAGCATTCTCACATAGGTATTCCTCTTGTCCAGATGGGTTAGGGCAGTGTGCAGTGTGGTTGAGATTGCATCGTCTGTGGACCTATTTGGGCGGTAAGCAAATTAGAGTGGGTCTAGGGTGTCAGGTAGGGTGGAGGTGATATGGTCCTTGACTAGTCTCTCAAAGCACTTCATGATGACGGAAGTGAGTGCTACGGGCGGTAGTCGTTTAGCTCAGTTACCTTAGCTTTCTTGGGAACAGGAACAATGGTGGCCCTCTTGAAGCATGTGGGAACAGCAGACTGGTATAGGGATTGATTGAATATGTCCGTAAACACACCGGCCAGCTGGTCTGCGCATGCTCTGAGGGCGCGGCTGGGGATGCCGTCTGGGCCTGCAGCCTTGCGAGGGTTAACACGTTTAAATGTCTTACTCACCTCGGCTGCAGTGAAGGAGAGACCGCATGTTTTCGTTGCAGGCCGTGTCAGTGGCACTGTATTGTCCTCAAAGCGGGCAAAAAAGTTAATTAGTCTGCCTGGGAGCAAGACATCCTGGTCCGTGACTGGGCTGGGTTTCTTCTTGTAGTCCGTGATTGACTGTAATCAATTTCAGTAAACAAATGATCAAAATGCCGGGTTAACGTTGACTCCCTACCACATTCCCTTTGTACTAGCACAATCATTTAGCTATACTGACCAACAGGATTAAAGTGAATAAAAAAAAGTGTTCTGTTTAATCACACCTTTCTCTTGAGCCCGAGCTGGTGCATGTTTGAGTGCGTCTGCAAATTTGGGGTGTCCTTTCAGGGTCACTTCTATGTTGTGAATTTTTTGGGAAATGGTACATTCCATGTCATATCACTACTTTCCCACCTATGCTGGCTGAGATAGAGGTTGGGTATTGTCACTCTCTTCCCTCATAGGCAGTTTTGGCCATGAGACCTCTCTCCTTCACATTTCCTTTGTCCTCCCGCTACGATCTTAACAGGTGGTAGGATTTCACATTTAGTTTTAAACAACCTTGTTACTGATTTCAGTAATTTACAATTGTTATAAATACACATTTGACTTACCATCACTTGACAAATAATAATAAATAATGATCTAAACTTGTGCATTTACTTACTTGTGACAGCATCATAGACTGATAGCTCATTAAAGGCCCTCTTCCCCTTCCTGCCCTTCAAGGAGTAGCCTGTCCACAGCTCCTCTTTACAAATTGTTCTCATCATTCGTCTGATTCCTGAGCCCAGGTCCTGGCCACAGCAGAGGGTCAGGTATCAGATCTGATTAAAAATATATAATAATTCCCACTCATTTGTGTGTTCCTCAGCTAAAACAGCTGGCCATACAGTTCTGATTGATAGTAATGAGAAATAATGTATCATGTAATCATGGGCTAAAACTTGTGTAAACAGGCTGAGGGCTGATAACTTATCTTAATAAAAATAAACTAAGTGTTAATTGGGAAATCAATTCAGCAAAAAACTGTCAACTGCGTTTATTTTCAGCAAACTTAACATGTGTAAATATTTGTATGACCATAACAAGATTCAACAACTGAGACATAAACTTAACAAGTTCCACAGACGTGACTAACAGAAATGGAATAATGTGTCCATGAACAAACGGGGGGGGGGTCAAAATCAAAGTAACAGTCAGTATCTGGTGTGGCCACCAGCTGCATTAAAAACTGCAGTGCATCTCCTCCTCGTGGACTGATTTTACCCCACTCTTCCACCAAGGCACCTGCAAGTTCCCGGACATTTCTTAGGGGAATAGCCCTAGCCCTCACCCTCCGTTCCAACAGGTCCCAGACGTGCTCAATGGGATTGAGATCCGGGCTCTTCGCTGGCCAAGGCAGAACACTGACATTCATTCCTGTCTTGCAGGAAATCACCCACAGAATGAGCAGTTTGGCTGGTGGCATTGTCATGCTGGAGGGTCATGTCAGGATGAGCCTGCAAGAAGGGTACCACATGAGGGAGGAGGATGTCTTTCCTGTAACACACAGCAATGACAACAAGCTCAGTCCGATGATGCTATGGCACACCATGACGGACCCTACACCTCCAAATCGATCCAGCTGCAGATGTAACGCTCATTCCTTCGATGGTAAACGCGAATCCGACCATCACCCCTGGTGAGACAAAGCCGCGACTCGTCAGTGAAGAGCACTTTTGGCCAGTCCTGTCTGGTCCAGCGACGGTGGGTTTGTGCCCATAGGCGACGTTGTTGCCGGTGATATCTGGTGAGGACCTGCCTTACAACAGGCCTACAAGTCCTTAGTCCAGCCTCTCTCAGCCTATTGCGGACAGTCTGAGCACTGATGGAGGGATTGTGTGTTCCTGGTGTAACTCGGGCAGTTGTTGTTGACATCCTGTACCTGTCACGCAGGTTTGATGTTAGGATGTATCGATCCTGTGCAGGTGTTGTTACACGTAGTCTGCCAATGCGAGAATGATCAACTGTTCATCCTGTCTCCCTGTAGCACTGTCTTAGGCGTCTCACAGTATGGCCATTGCAATTTATTGCCCTGGCCACATCTGCAGTCCTCATGCCTCCTTGCAGCATGCCTAAGGCATGTTCACACAGATGAGCAGGGACCCTGGGCATCTTTCATTTGGTGTTTTTCAGAGTCAGTAGTGTCCAAAGTTTTCATAACTGTGACCTTAATTGCCTACCGTCTGTAAGCTGTTAGTGTCCTAATGACAGTTCCACAGGTGCATGTTCATTAAATGTTTATGGTTAATTGAACAAGCATGAGAAACAGTGTTTAAACCCTTTACAATGAAGATCTGTAAAGTTATTTGGATTTTTATGAATTATCTTTGAAAGACAGGGTCCTGAAAAAGGAACGTTTCTTTTTTTGCTGAGTTTATGACAACTGAATTTCATTGACTTTGAGATATTTGGATTCAACAATATTTCAGGTTGCAATCTCTCAAATCTGGTCCCATTCAAGTGGCTCTTGATAAACAGCTAACTTTTTTTTGCCAATTGCTGTTCAAATACGTGATACACGTAGATTTACATTTTTTTTTATAAACAAATACATTTTAAAGCCCATCCCTACCATTCTCTTTCAAAAGTGCGAGTCTTTAAGTGTTTCACAGATATCCTTCAGTTCCTCATATGCAGGGTTTTGCAGCATTTCAAGTTGCCCCAAGGACTCCTTTGGCTGCTGGGCCTCTATAGCCTCCATAACTTGGTTCAGAGCAGTCTTGAACTCTGTACGGATCATCTCCAGTTTCATTATTATCCTCATCTCCACTGTTTGAAGATCTGCAAAAAAATAAAGACTCCGTTTAGCTGCAAGCAGCGTGACGATACAAGCCATGAGTACCAGGCAGGACATGTAATGAAGGCCATGTGGAATACCTTGATCAAAATATCCACCCTTCATAGATATTAGTATTATTGATAACCATATAGCTGCTGACAGCCATACAATTTGGAATTGATGTTGATAATACAAGAGAAGCAACATTTTGTAACATGTAGGCTAGCATACTATACCTGTAATGTATCCAGCAGGCATCTCGGAAGACACAGGCTCATCAAACAGGGATGGCAGGTCTTGGTCTAAAATATAAGTACATTTACGATTTCGAGATCAATATCTTGATGGCTAAAGAAACTTGATTCTAATGCTCTGTCTTGGCCAGCTTCTTCCTGGCTGACTAAAAAATGAAGACATACTTTGCGCAAATTTCGAAACTGGCACAGCACCGAAAGGGAAGGGACTTCAGTCAGGAGTGCAGTGGGAAGGTTAATGAATTCTACGCATACTTTAATGGCTTTCAATAATGCTTTTAGTTTGATGGCAAAAACATACAGATATTTACAAGCATGGCATCGCACTTGTGTTTTACCCCAGAAGAATATGCTGATTTCGCTACTGTTGTCAGTACAGGTTTCACACATACACACTGCAAGTATATGGAAAGTTCATTATGCACAAAGCAGTAATACGACTTTAAATAACCTAATATGCAAACATTTGATGGTAATTGTATTCTATTGAGTGGCTTTGAAATGTTTTATTTTATTATATATTTTTAATATTTTATATCTAATTTATTTCTAAATTAGATATATATGTATATATTTTGTGCATTTTGCTATTTCATTATTTGCCTCATGACTCCTGCATGCTTTGTTGACTACGAACTTTTCTTTACCCAACCGTGGGACAGACTGTTTGTTCTCACACTCGGAACTCTCTCTATTGGTTACAGTCTTTTGGCCTCCCATCCCATTCTATCCACCTCTCGCTGGCTTTGTATTCATGTTACCTGATGAAATTGCTGTACAATATGATCTTGTTGCCATCTGATGCACATTCAGATGTCATAAATCAGCACTGCAGAGCTCTCCCTGTCCTATGCTGTGCCTTGAGTGTATTACTGTTGGTGATATCTAGAAATGTGCATGTACACCCTGGCCCATCTACTGTTGATAGCCCCAATTCTGACTTATGCTCTGATATCTGCTTCACTGATTGCTGCTCTCATGAAAGCCTGGGTTTTCTGCACGTTAACACTAGAAGCGTATTACCTAAAATGAATCAATTGAAAGTGTGGGTTCACAGCTCCAATCCAGATGTGTTGTTCATTACCGAGACGTGGTTAAGGAAGAGTGTTTTGAATACTGATGTTAACCTTTCTGGATATAGCCTTTTTCGGCAAGACAGATCTTCCAAATGTGGGGGTGTGGCAATCTTTACCAAGGATCACCTTCAGTGCTCGGTTGTCTCCACCAAGTCTGTCCCCAAACAATTTGATTTGCTGGCTTTAAGTAATAAACTTTCAAATAGCTCTTTGTTGACTATTGCGGGGTGCTTTCGTCCTCCGTTAGCACCAGCCTCTACCCTACCTGCCCTAAGTTTTCTCCTGGCCCCTTACACTAAGTCTGAATTTGTCCTGTTATGTGACCTAAACTGGGACATGCTGATTTTCAGTTTTCTCTATGAAAAATGTAGTTCATTTAATTTGATTGTCATAAGGTTCCATAACTCTGTCCACACAGGGCATCTGAACACACAAAATACATGCGGATGATTTTCATTACATTTGAGGTGTTTTACACACGGTCAAAAATTACCAGTCATCAGAAATTAATGGGTGAGACTACAAATAGTGTATAAAATTTAGTTCAGGCTCATGCTCATTCATCAAATGGACACACTTCCTCTCCCAGACCCCCACATGCATGTGTGTTTGAGCACACACACACACACACACCACACCACACACACACACACACACACACACACACACACACACACACACACACACACACACACACACACACACACACACACACACACACACACACACACACACTTCTCACTCCCCTTCTTGGCTTCCATGGAAACCCCCACAGGAACCTATCCCCAATAGAATCTTTCCCCCACGGGAACCACACCTGTTAGCATTCCCACAAACAATCGCAACATTGTTTCAATAATATATAGAACTTTTCTCGCAGTTCTGGTATATGAAGTTTTTTTTTAGGCCTTGCTCACAATTCATTCTGTGGCAGCACAATGACCAAACTATATACTGTATGTGAGGCTCTTAATCATATCTTTGATCATGACACTGGTGAGGAGGAGAGAGTCCTTGTTAAACTTTGACACAAAATAGTCTGTGATAAATAGCACAATATGTTTCATCTGAGTATTTGTTATAGTCAAAATAATCCATACAATATGCTTTTTCTTACTCAAAAACAAGTTGTATGAGCTCAGGTCAACGAGGCCTACCGGTCATAAATAGCAAATATAAGTTCAAAACGTGTAATGTTCACAAGAACTTAAGTTTATAAAAAGATCTAACACAACATTAGGTGGTAATGTATGTTTTATTATGGATTTATAATCAGCTATAATGGGGGGGGGTCGTTTTGGACCGGGAACACAATGAATTAACATGAAACGAACACAACAGGAGGGTTGAACCACCTGACCAAGTCCTAAAGCAATGGGACTCCCTAACTCAGATTATTACCAATCCCACAAGGTATGACTCCAAACACCCAGAAAAGGCTACTCTTCTTGATGTTATACTCACAAATAATCCTCAGTCTGGTGTTTTCTGTAAAGACCTTAGTGATCACTGTTTTACAGCCTGTATTCGTAATGGCTGCTCAGTGAAACAACCTGTCCTGATTTGTCAAAGACACTTGCTAAAAAAACTTTAATTATCAAGCCTTCCTTCATGAACTGGCATCTGTAAAATGGTATAAAATCAGCTTGCTCCCCTCTGTCGAAGATGCTTGGACCTTCTTTTTTGATATTTTCAGTGGTATTGTTAACAAACACGCCCCCATAAAGAAAATGAGAATGAAACACAGGTTCAGCCCCTGGTTCGACCGTGATTTACTCCACCTCAAAAATTGCAATTGTTGAAAGGCTCGGCACACATATATTCAGGATGACTGGCTCTCGTTCAGACAAATGAGAAATAAGTGCACTCAGGCTATCCGGAAGGCCAAAGTTAGTTACTATAAGGAGCAGTTCTCTCTCTTTGGGTCTAAACCCAAGAAGTTCTTGAAAATGGTTAAAGACCTGGAGAATAAAACCTCCTCCTCACAGCTGCCCATGTCCCTTAAAGTTGATGATGTGGATGTTACTGAAAAGAAGCACATGGTTGAGCTCTTTAATCACTTCATTAAGTCAGGATTCCTATTTGACTCAGCCAGGCCTCCTTGCCCGTCCAACATTTCCTCATCTCCCACCCATTCTAATGTGACTATCCCGATGCTTCTCACTCTTTTTCCCCTGCCCCACAACAAAGTTTCTCCCTGCAGGCAGTCACTGAGTCCAAGGTGCTAAAGGAGCTCCTGAAACTTGACCACAAAAAAAAAACATCTGGGTCAGATGGTTTCGACCCTTTCTTCTAGTTGCTGCCCCTATCATTGCCAAACAATCTCCGACCTTTTTAACCTGTCTCTCCTTTCTGGGGAGGTTCCAATTGCTCGGAAGCCAGCCATGGTCCATCCTTTATTTAAAGGGGGGCTGATCCTAATTGTTATAGGCCTATTTCTATTTTGCCCTGTTTATCAAAAGTGTTGTAAACACTTGTCAATAATCAACTGACTGGCTTTCTTGATGTCTACAGTATTCTCTCTAGTATGTAATCTGGTTTCCGCTCAGGTTATGGATGTGCCACTGCAACCTTAAAGGTCCTCCGTGATGTCACCATTGCCCTTGATTCTAAGCAATGTTGTGCTGCTATTTTTATTGACTTGGCCAAAGCCAAGAACAGTAGACCATGGTGCAGTAGACCATTCCATTATTGTGGGCCGGCTAAGGAATATTGGTGTCTGTGAGGGGTCTTTGGCCTGGTTTGATCTGCTGTCTCAGCCACTGCCTGTCACCAGATGTCAAACCGTTACCACATTTACAGTACACGCTTAACAGATTTTCCCGTCCATCCCATGCAGTTAGTTGGAACAGAACTTTGAGAAAGTAGGCTTGTTTGTCAGCCTTGAAACATGTAGCTTCTTCTCAAACACACTGGCTCTTGAAGTTGCTAATAGAAAACAAAAGAACGGTTACGCTTTGGTAATGTGACTAATTCATCAAGTATGTCAAGATCAGATGGGTGTGGTAATTTCTTCTCATATCAACTGTCATCAGGTTATGATTTCACGCAGTCTCTACAATTTAAGACTAGTACTTACATTAACTGTAAGCTTTTCTTCACCCTTGAATGTGTGTCACACATTCACACACTTGAATGTGTGTCAAACTTACCGTCAACTTGCTGATTATACATTTAATGACCTAGTAGCCGAAAGCAGGATCTTACCACTAGGGGCTGGTGGAAGCTGGGGTACTGGAAGCTGGGCTTGTCTGGGTTCATTTGTCTTTTTCTGGAGTGCTACACTTGCATCATCATCTTACGAAGCACAATACAAAAAAAGTAGTCATCATTTTAATCTACTTCCTGATACATGCATGTAATGCACACAATGGAAGAAGAGTAGTTAAGAAATCCTCACCAGGTGGCTCTACATGGAATCTGATTGGTTTAGTCACCGCCCTCTTCGCTGGTTCCTTGTCAGATTCAACATTGGAGGTGTCAACCCCCCCGTTTGGCTCGTGCAATAAACATTGTCATAAATACTTTCCTATTAACACTGACAAAACAGGGTCAATTGACTGTTAGGAATTCACATGGTTATACTTTCAGCAAATACATATAGTACTTAAGAGGGGGAAGTTACTGACTCTACTGACCAGGAATGGTATGCACCAGTTAGATGCTAACAAGGTGTGAGAGATAAGTTGGTCCTACCTACACCCTACGTAATGATTTAGAACATTGAACAAGATGCGACATGACTAGTCATGAAACACATACCTTGGAAACTAGTTATAGATTTATACTATATGCCTACCCCACATTACACTTAGTTTTTACACCCTGGCGTAGCAAAAGCTATTACTTACAACCAGGTGGTGACACAGGTTTACGCCTGGCTTAGAACATATTCTACATTGGAACTAGCCTCACGTATCCAAAGCATTACAATATAAATGGGAGTGGATGGATACAGTAAAATATTATTTTACCAGTGGATGGAAATATGGAAATTCTGTACTTCTACCATAATAGTTTGTCAGGCCGGTCTCCTCTCGTAATCAATGTTACGCTGGCATTTCTTGGCCAGTAGCAACACAGAACCTGCAAGATATGTTAACTATTTATCCATCTGTTTGGCTGAAAAGGGTAAACAAATGAACTGATGGACTCACCCCAACTCTCTTCTCCACCCACTGCTCTGGTACAACTTCAACAGTGTTCTCTTTTGCAAAATGTACAACATGATAACGCTGTGTGCCCTGTGCAGAAGAACAAAAACACCAATTCCACACTGTTCAGTCTCTTGATTTACCAGTCAAGATCATTTGCAAAACTAATACAGTGAACTTGGCTGTAGCTAAATGGGGCTTGCTACAGACTGTGCAAGATTGTAAGCCCAACACGAGTGCCATCGTCCTCCTCAAGTACAATAGCTCGCTTAACAAGACTGCTCTTTGCAACGAGACGCACTTGTGCACTCCTCGTAGTGGTGCGGAAATACAGTCTTGAGTCATAAGGACTTCTGAGACACAGGTTTTTTTTTTCTTTTTTTACCTGTGGGTAAATCAAAATCAAATCAAATGTATTTATATAGCCCTTCTTACATCAGCTGATATATCAAAGTGCTGTACAGAAGGGGGGGCGCCAACCCAGACAGGAAGACCAAGTCAGTGACTCAACCCACTCAAGTGACGCACCCCTTCTAGGGACGGCATGGGAGGTCACCAGTAAGCCAGTGATTCAGCCCCTGTAATAGGGTTAGAGGCATAGAATCCCAGTGGAGAGAGGCTCCAGAGCCTTTACGTTGACCTTCACACTCCTGGGCCAGACTACACACAATCATATGACCTACTGAAGAGATGAGTCTTCAGTAAAGACTTAAAGGTTGAGACCGAGTCTGTGTCTCTCACATGGGTAGGCAGACCATTCCATAAAAATGGAGCTCTATAGGAGAAGGCCCAGCCTCCAGCTGTTTGCTTAGAAATTCTAGGGACAATTAGGAGGTCTGCGTCTTTAGACCATAGCGTACATGTAGGTATTTACGGCAGGACCAAATCGGAAAGATAGGTAGGAGCAAGCCCATGTAATGCTTTGTAGGTTAGCAGCAAAACAGGAAGCCAGTGTAGTGAGGCTAGCACTGGAGTAATATGATCACATTTTTTGGTTCTAGTCAGGATTCTAGCAGCCGTATTTAGCACTAACTGAAGTTTATTTAGTGCTTTATCCAGGTAGCCGGAAAGTAGAGCATTGCAGTAATCTAACCTAGAAGTAACAAAAGCAGCTATACATTTTTCTGCATCATTTTTGGACAAAGTTTCAGATTTTTGCAATGTTACGTAGATGGAAAAAAGCTGTCCTTGAAACAGTCTTGATATGTTCATCAAAAGAGAGATCAGGGTCCAGAGTAATGCCGAGGTCTTTCACAGTTTTATTTGAGACGACTGTACAAACATCAAGATTAATAGGTAGGTTAGGTCATACTCCCATCACACCTGCCTTTTTGTGTGCAACTGTCACAGCCATAACAGCATCTTTATGCATTTTACCATGGCTTTTGCAGGTGCATTACATGTTTCAGAACAAACTTTCAATTGCAGTGTTTTGTCTCCCCACTTCAAGCCGGTCTGCATCAACTCTTTAAGCTCCAGCAAAGTGTCATTGAGGAATTCCAGGGAGCTTGGTTTCGATGATGCCATTATGATGCCATAATGACATATTGGTACTTTAGAAGAAAGGGAGACAATCCAGAATAAGGGACATTTCTAAGACATTCAAATCTCCAACAACAGATTGAGGATAGATCCTTAGATGTTTCACTAACTCCATCTTCACTTTACATCTGACAAACAAAAATCAGGCTTGACTTCAACACAAACATAGGTCTTTTCTTGGAGAGTTCTAGCAACGGAATGCACATCTGGGTGACCATTAGACTGCAGCATCTTCAGAAGTGCATCAACAGCATTGTGTTTCACTTGGAAATCACTTATCCAGGTTGCCAGGTCCTCTCTGAAGGTAAAATCTTTTTAGCATCATCATTGTCATATTCAGCTGTCTCCTGAATTGCACAACCAGCATTTGCATCAGTCTTTGAACATATGTCACTGTGTGATGGCAGTCTTGGAGGAGTACCACCTACTGCCTCAAGCTCACCATCTGACTCTTCGTCAGCGTGTGTTGGCAGTCTTGGAGGAGTACCATCTACTGCCTCAAGCTCACCATCTGACTCTTCCTCAGTGTGTTTTGGCAGTCTTGGAGGAGAACCACCTACTGCCTAAAGCTCACCATCTGACTCTTCGTCAGCGTGTGTTGGCAGTCTTGGAGGAGTACCTTCCACTGCCTCAACTTCACTATCTGACTCAATTTTACTCTCAGATTCAGTAGGACTGGTATCATCACACTGCGTGTCAGACTGGCTGATGAGACTAGAACCACTTTCATTGTCCCTGTCTTCCTTCTCCACCATTTTCCTCTTAAGGGTGGTTTTCTCCCTTGACCATTTAGTCCAGATTCTATAGTATTCTATTGTATTGTATTCTATTGTACTTGACATCCGTGTTACAGTGGATTTAACGGTCTGAAAATGATTAAACAATGATATGACAATGGCTCTAAACATTGTTGGATTCGGGATGAACTTTGATCATTGAGATATTAAATAAATGATAGATCAGAAACATAGAATATAAGGAGTGCAATAGACTGGGTTTTATGTTAGAAGTTAATGGTTTTCTGTAGAAAGACAGATGGCTTAGGAATATGTTGGGTGGACGGGAGGAGATCACAGGATTGCTATAGGGGAAGCGGATAGACATCTGTGGATTAGGCAAAGGAGGGGTTGAGGTCAGGAGGTCAGGTCAGATCCCCTGAAGGGAGTAATAAGGGTTTAGTATTCTGTTACCCTCTTCCTGTGGAACCATAAGATGTAATTATTGGAGAGAAGGAGGAGTGTCCAAAGTGGGGGTATATATACTTGTGATGGTGAGATTTTTGGGGGGTCTGAATACAGCTGTGTCGACCCTTTGGGAAGAATTAAACTTGGTTAAGTTTCTCTAGTGTCCTTGAGTAATTTACTCTGAAAATGAGAACCTAACAACATACTGTACAGTACAATATGAAATTGACTGCCTTACTTGTCCATTGAAAATGAATAACCAGATAGGTTTACTTTTTGAAGCCATTTTCAATCTTCAGAACACTAAGTAAAGACATGGAAAGCCCATTAATCTCTACTACCCAAGATGTTATCCATAATATTGAATCATAACTTAAATGAGGAAAGAGGTGACTACAGCTTCTCAGGGTATTGTGACACTTCAAGGCATTTGAATAAGGTCGGTGCACTTTTCATAATCGGGATTGTGCAAATTTAGACAGCCCTTTAGTAAAACTGTATGTATCAAGCCATAGCTTGCATTATATTTTTTTACGTGCTTATGCTAGTAATAGACCATGAACACTTGTCAATGTTGTTCAACAGGATCTAAGAGCACGATTACTGAACCCTGTAACACAGGCTGTGATTAGGCAGTGTAACAAAGCTGTGCAAGACACATTTTACTCACAATAGCTTTTTCTTATTTTACAGCATCAGTCAATTTCCCGAAACACAAGCCAACAAATTCCACATGGACTGAGTGGAAATCAGCAAACTGAGTTCGAATATCTATTTGATCGTGTCTAGCACACAAAGGAACCACAGCAATAACAAAAAAGTACACCAAGTTAAATGACTACATGATATCTATTCAAAGCCCTCGTGAGTGAATCGGTTGCAAAACATCAAAATCCATCAGGTTGAAGTCAGTTTTTTTTTAACAAGTATAAATAGCATTCTGGAATGGAACGGGAGAATATACAGTTTAAGTCGGAAGTTTACATAAACTTTGGTTGGAGACAATTAAATTCTATTTTCAACCACTCCACAAATTTCATGTTAACAAACTATAGTTTAGGACATCTCCTTTATGCATGACAGAATAATTTTTTCCAACAATTGTTTACAGACAGATTATTTCACATATAATTCACTGTATCACAATTCCAGTGGGTCAGACGTTTCCCTACACTAAGATGACTGGGCCTTGAAACAGCTTGGAAAATGCCAGAAATTATGTCATGGCTTTAGAAGCTTCTGATAGGCTAATTGACATCATTTGAGTCAATTGGAGGTGTACCTGTGGATGTATTTCAAGGCCTACCTTCAAACTCAGTGGCTCTTTTCTTGACATCATGGGAAGATCAAAAGATATCAGCCAAGACCTCAGAAAAACAATTGTAGACATCCACAAGTCTGTTTCATCCTTGGGAGCAATTTCCAAATGCCTGGAAGTACCATATTCATCTGTACAAACAATAGTACGCAAGTATAAACACCATGGGACCACGCAGCCGTCATACAGCTCAGGAAGGAGATGCATTCTGTCTCCTAGAGATGAACGAACTTTGATGCGAAAAGTGCAAATCAATCCCAGAACAACAGCAAAGGACCTTGTGAAGATGCTGGAGGAAACAGGTACAAAAGTATCTATATCCACAGTAAAACGAGTCCTATATCAACATAACCTCAAGGGCCGCTCAGCAAGAAAGAAGGTTCTTTCCGTAAAAAATGCCAGGCTATAGTTTGCAACTGCACATGGGGACAAAGATCGTACTTTTTGGAGAAATGTCCTCTGGTCTGATGAAACAAAAATAGAACTGTTTGTGACCATCGTTGTGTTTGGAGGAAAAAGGGGGAAGCTTGCAAACCGAAGAACACCATCCTAACCGTGAAGCACGGGGGTGGCAGCATCATGTTGTGGGGGTGCTTTGCTGCAGGAGGGACTGGTGCACTTCACAAAATAGATGGCATCATGAGGGTGGAAAATTATGTGGATATATTGAAGCAACATATCAAAACATCAGTCAGGAAGTTAAAGCTTGGTCTCAAATGGGTCTCCCAAATGGACAATGACCCCAAGCTTACACTCCAAGTTGTGGCAAATGGCCTAAGCACAACAAAGTCAATGTATTGGAGTGGCCCATCACAAAGCCCTAACGTCAATCCTATAGAAAATTTGTATGCGAGCAAGGAGGCCTACAAACCTGAATCAGTTACACCAGCTCTGTCAGGAGGATTGGGCCAAAATTCACCCAACTTATTGTGGGAAGCTTGTGGAAGGCTACCCGAAACATTTGACCCAAGTAACAATTTAAAGGCAATGCTACCAAATACTAAATTTGTGTATGTAAACTTTTGACCCACTGGGAATGTGATGAAAGAAATGAAAGCTGAAATAAATCCTTTTCTCTACTATTATTCTGACATTTCACATTCTTAAAATATAGTGGTGATCCTAACTGACCTAGGACAGGGAATGTTTACTAGGATTAAATGTCAGGAATCGTGAAAAACTGAGTTTAAATGTATTTGGCTAAGGTGTATGTAAACTTCCGACTTCAACCGTATGATTCACCAGAGAAAAAGGTGCCAGACGGAACAGCATATTTACATACAGAGCAAAGTTATCGGATATATTGTTTACATGACAGTGGATTGGTATAATTCCGTGTTATGCCCTGGTTACTGTCCGGGGAGAGTCAGACTTACTGATGCCCAGCTGTCAATTCGTGCACCTGCCTGTGACTGTTTCCTTCTTATTAGAAACCAGTTCTTAACTTCTTTAGGCTAGGCCCCTATTTTCTCCACTTCCTGTCTGACTGACGTGCCCAAAGTTAACTACCTGTTACTCAGGCCCAGAAGCCACGATATGCATATAATTGGAAGCATTGGATAGAAAACACTTTGAAGTTTGTAGAAATGTTAAAATAATGCATGAGACTATAACACAATTGATATTCTTGTGGAAAATCCAAAGAAAAACCAACCAGAATTGTTTGTTTTTTAGATCCCATGCTCTTCCATTAGAATGTATAGGGTCAATGTTAAATCCGGTTCCCAGATTGCAATTCCTATGGCTTCCATTAGATGTCAACATTCTTTTTTCAAGGTTTCAGGCTAAACTAGAAAGAATTTAGAGTTTTGGCACCGGGAGTCATTCCTGGAAATCAGCCTGTGTGTGCGAGATGAAGAGGATGCACCTGCTAATTGTACTTTTCTATTGAACATACTTATTTCCGTATGCACTATTATAGTTTAATTACATTTTAGGGTACCTGAGGATTAAATAGAAACGTAGTTTGACTTGTTTCCCCAAAGTTTAGCAGTAGTTTTTTGGATTACTTTGTCTGCATGTTTAACGATTGGATTACTCGTATCGATGGTGCCAACTAAACAGTGTTTTTGGGATATAACGGATTTTATCTAACAAAACGACCATGCATGTTGTAGCTGGGACCCTTTGTATTGCAAACAGAGGAAGATTTTCAAAAAGTAAGTGATGTGGGGTGCCATCCTCAAACAATCGCTTGGTAGGCTTTCGCTGTGAAGCCTACTTTAAATTGGAAAATGCAGTTTGATTAACAATCATTTAAGATTTTAACCGATATATGATACTTGTATGTACCAAAATGTTTAATATCCATAATTTTTATGATTATTTATTTGAATTGCGCTCCCTCCAATTTCACCGGAGGTTGTCGACAGGTGTCCCGCTAGCGGACGCCTATCCCAGATCAAATCAAATCAAATGTATTTATATAGCCCTTCGTACATCAGCTGATATCTCAAAGTGCTGTACAGAAACCCAGCCTAAAACCCCAAACAGCAAGCAATGCAGGTGTAGAATCATTAAACAAGACAACTTACACAAAGGTAGAGGCAGAGTTATAACTAAATAAACATGAGTCATTAAATACATCAGGAAATCGTTTTCTAATAAAGACAAAAGTATTTCCTCTAAAGAAATTGTACCACAACAGGTAACGTCACCTCTGACAACACATTACGCAAACGCACAATTCAACATCATAACATGGTCCAACCCTATCCACCAGCTCTTATTAGGGCAGTCTATTTAAACACTGAGAACACACACACACACACACACACACACACACTGTTACATTACTTCACATTTTGGTAAAAGGCACTGGCTGGTGTCTTTTTCAGTTGAACTAGCTTGCCGCCAACTGACAGACACAAAGTAGCTAACGTTACTTACCACAAATGAATGCGACCATACCAGTCTGTTTCCGATGGTAACTGTACAGCTAGGTTGGTTAGTTGTTTATGAGCTCTAAAATATGCCTTCAATATGCCTTCAACACTATCCAATTAACATATTTAGGCTAAGCTATCTATTAGCCACCTGGCTAACTAGCTGGCAGGTTTCCTCACTAGTTAGATAGCCTGACATCAAACTGTTTTTATCTTGGGAGCTGGGAGTACACTAACTTACATGTAAGGTTTAAATAGTACACACTGTATGTATGACCTACCTTTCGTCAAAACTTCCAGGAGGGAACTGTGTTGGGTCTGTCGGAGTCGGTGGCGTCTTGGCTGTTCAGCTGTGTTGTTTAACACTTCACAAACTAGTAGCGTAGCTTATGTTTTCTGGTGCCAGCCTCAGAATCGTTAGTAGCCACAACAACTTTTATATTTGCAATGACGGATAATGGAGACAAAGGGAATATTTAGGATGTACCGTTGTCAGGCCACCACTACTGTCTGTAGCTAGCCACAGGCAGCATTTGTTGGTATACAGGATCCGCCATTTTTGACTTATTTCCACTTTTTACACATAGTTTAATAACGTATTTACATACAGCTATTACCAACATTACCAATATGATTGAAAACACACTAAATATGGTTTTAACACGATTTTTGGCACACAAGAAACGCAAAACGTGCCACTAATGATGTTTTAAAATTATTATTATTGTTATAGGCTACGTTCATAAATTAATATAATAAAATATATATATATATTTTCAGGTATCGGTCCCTCTTCCATAGGCCTATACCGAGGTCAAAATTATATTATGAATTTCCATACATTTATTAAATCGGTAAAATTATGGAAAAATACTTTGCTGAATCCACTTCCTTTGCTCCAAATATACATACAAAATGGTCTCAAGGCTTAAAATCCTTATTTTACTTGTCTCCTACCCTTCATCTACACTGATTGAAATTGATTTAACAAATGACAACAATAAGCTAGCTTTCACCTTGATTCATCTGGTCAGTCTATGTCATGGAAAGAGCAGGTATTCTTTATGTTGTGTATACTCAGTGTATATTAATATAATATATACTTGAGTTCCTCAAGGAACCATTGCAGTCAATGGGTTTATATTTGCACCTTCGGTTAGTTGATGGGTTCTTGGAGAAACCTTTAATGTTTCAAAGTAGAAAATGGTTCCTGGAGGAACCATGGACTGGAGGGGTGGCTTAGTAGGTGCATGGCTTTCAGACAGATATTTTTTCACCACACATGTGAGTAAATGTCATTCCTGTTCTTCTGTTCTGTTGTATTGTCATCACATGTTAAGATTGAACACTGACAGCTTCAATGAGTTCCTCAAGAGACTATGAAATCCCAATGTTGGAATAGTCCACACTTTATTACTGTATGTAATCAGCAATGTTAATTATATTCATATTATATAAGAATATGTAATGTGGATAAACATTTAAGGAAAATTGAAAATAGCAGCTTACTAACAGAAATTACAATTACTTTCACAAGTGGCCAAAAATAACTATCTGAAAGCCACGCCTCCAATCTTCTGATAGGCTGTCGCTGATACAATATATTATTAAAAAGGTTCTGTTTGAACCTTTCCAGAGGGGTTCCTCAAGGACTGGTGTTGCAATCTTTTTGAACCCCAAAATATTATTGAGTCTCCTCTTTCTTACTTAGCACGTTAAATTAGACTTCTAAGAGTGTGGGTCTGGCTATTTGGTGCACCAGTTCTCTTCCATCATCCTCCATCTCGTTATTCTGGGGAGCGAGTGCCTCTAATGACTTGATGTGTTGCCAGTTTACTGAGAGGCTCAAAGATAAAGGCGAGGACAAAATGATGTAAAGAGCATTATCACTAACAATGGACTCCTCGCGGCATCGCTTTAAATAGAGAGAGCCTGATTCCCTCTTTGTAGCCGGGATCTTTTGCGAGATAGAACAGATGCTAATGAATGCCCACACGCTTGATTTGAGAATGGGCCCGGTAGTAATTCCCGTACAGAGAAAAAAGGACCATCTAAGTACAGGGGTATTCGACTCTTACCCTACGAGGTCCATGGCCTGCTGATTTTCTGTCCATAGCCTTCCGGTTTTCTGTTCTACCTGATAAGTAATTGCATCCACCTGTTGTCCCAGGTCTAAATCAGTCCCTGATTAGAGGGGAACAATGGAAAAAAAGGAGTTGGACCAGAGTTGAGTGTGCGTGATCTAGTACATGGAAAGCTCCCCTTTTTTAGTCTCAGCAATTGGTGTGTGAACTCGATCACTGTATTTATACAGTATGCTCATCATTAAGTGTGGACATGTGTGTCATGCAGGCTGGGATTTGGGGCATATCTTCTAGGCACAAGGCAAAGCGACAATATATCAAAATCCTCTCTGTACAGTCTAAATGTCGACAAATGTCAAAATAAGGTTTGCTTTATATTCTTAAGCAGTCCATATAATATTTATAAATCAGACTTGCATCCTGCAAATACATGAACAACAATCACGCCCATGATTAATGTAGCCACATCCAAAGTGGCAATGGTTATCACGGTCATTGACATGGGGGCACAGACACATTAAGGGACATTCAAATAATGTGTAATTACTACTTATACATTATTTACATAATGGATTAAGATAATACTCTAACTATGCATGCGTAGAGAAGAGGACCACAACACGGTGCGGTTGTCAAAGTTTCAAAGCTGTTCTCTTCATCTCAGCAGCCTAGTGAAGCTAAACTCTCTTGGCTGTGCCAGCGGTGTGATTGCGGTGCGAAAGGCCAAAGCTGTCGATTGCCCTGACAAATGGACTCCATCTAAAGGCTCTAATTTATGATTTGCTGTTGCACCAATTAGCACCGCGGGCCAAGACTGCTGAGCTGCCGAGGCCTAGTGGTGGCCGGGCTTTTGCTGAAAAGACAAGAATCTGTTAATGACTCGCCTTGGCTACCACTCCTTGTAGCAGCTCCAAAGGACATGGATGCTACTGTGTGGGTATGTATAGAACATGTAGAGAAAGCAAAGCTGGGGGAGTGTTTGGTGTTGACGCCTCGAGTCTATTTGTGTGACTTTCTGTACGTCGTGAACCAATTCTGTTTCCGTCATCGGAGAAAAGTCTAATTATAAATGTGGTCTTATCTCCCTTATCCACTGCATCTTTTCTCTATAACTGAGTCGGTGGCATAATATTGGTCGATCATTGCACAGTAAGCCATTTGTCATGTCTATTTTAAACCGATACTTTGGGATCTGCCATGCCATAGACAGATGTCATAGACTTCCAGCCATGGCGCTAACGCTAGCATTGGCTCGAGAAACTACCTCAAACTTTCTTCATACTGGAAATGCTGAGACATGCAAATGGTTTCGACGAGTTCATCTGACTCTGGGAAAGTATCCTTTTAAGTTAGAGGCCTATTTAAGTTAGAATAGTCTAGTTATTTGGTACTGCAGAACTATGTCTGAGTAGTAGAAGGAAAAACAGAAGGGAACTGGTCCAAATCGATATTGCCACAATACCCTCTGACGCAGGTCCTTTAAGCCACAAACAAGAAACTACACATGCCTGTTCTGGACAGAAATACCTGTCCTTTGTGCGAGAGGGTGTGTGACAAAAGCCGATGCTGTCAAAGAAATAAAATTCTCTCCTGACTCACCTTCCTATTGTCTCCTCAACATTAAAGAAATACCGCCACAGACGCTCTTCCCTTTCAGCTATTGTCTCCCCCTCCCCTCTCTCTCTTATACGCATTCACCAACCTCCACAAATCAATATGCCTGACGCAACAGAGTGACGGATTTAATGTCCTGGTTGTCCGGTCCTGTTGTGGGAGGTAAAAGTGGGATGGACTTCAGCCAACTCTCCAGATACAAAAGAACTGGCTTTGGTCTCATGAAGCCCAACTTTAGAGTGGCCAACACTACTATCGAAGTCAAACGATAGGACAGTCCACAAGATGATTGCCTAGAAGGCTTATGAATGCTACATACAGTATTTCTGCTCTAGGCGACTATTATGGTTTAATTATTGTTGCATTTGATATGTTTGTTTTTGTCTCTCTCTGTGCGTGTGTCTGTACATACATTTCCGAGCCCTCTCTTTGCACTGCACAGTGTCTGCTTAATGGGCAGTCGACTCCATCCCAGATGGGCTCTTCCGGGTACCACTGGACAGTTCACTGGCAGTCTAAACTAACAAAGATCCTCTGTGGCAATTACAGACCAACACTCTGAGCTAACTCCACAACCGATGAAAAAAACAGCAATCTGAGATGTTTTCATACAGATAAAGAACCAGAAGATTTGCCCTTTCAGCATAGAAGTCACAGAGCACAGAAGTCACAGCTGGTGGGTCTCGATGTACACTAACCCTGTAATGTTAAGCTATATGGCTAAAGTGGCACTTTAACAACAGTAAGTGTCACCTGAAAGTGCAAGACTTTAATGAGTCCAGAATGGACTTGCTATAGTATAGACACGCACACATATGCAAACACACACCGCACCAAGAACACACACATACCACACCATACCCCAACACACCACACATGGCAAAGCTGAGTCTTCCAACACCTACAGGTCTCACATATTGGACAAGTCTGCTGTCCTCATATCACCTCAGCCCCCATTGAGTCCACACATATATTCAGTTCCTCCTACATTTTTAAAGTCCAAGAAATATTAACAGCTGCCATGGTGCCGCGGTTGAGCCTCAGGCGATGGAGTGAAAATGCTAAATACCAAAGAAGCACAGTCCTAATGATCCATTAGGGATAATATCGACCAGGTCTATGTTGAATTATGTTTGGAGACCTTTGATTTATTCTTTTTACAGATTTAGCTAAATTAGATTTTGTTTCACAAGACAAGTGGTTTTTTTCTCCCTGTGACAGCGGACCCTTGAGGGCAAGCAGGAACTGAAATTTGTTTCTGGGTGATTTTCTATCTTCACATTTATCACGCTATTCATTTGGTTCTTTGAGTACTGTCAAGGTTAATCTCAATGACGAGACACAAGGGTAAAACAATAGTATGAAATGAAAGGCAGTGCATAGTCTACAACACTACTGCCATTTGCTGTCCTTTGACACACAGAATAAAACATGAAGGGGCTTCACATTCAAGTACAGTACAGGTGATACTTGTGCATGATTCCAATGAACACTACTGTATTGGTTTCCTGGTTGAAATAAAGACCATGTTGCCTTTAAAACAAAAATGGCAGAACTACTAAATTATCAAACGCATCAAATGAAAAGGACACACAGTATCTAATCTGTCTGAATGTCAGACAGGTTACAGTATCTTCGCTCTTATTTATAGAACTTAAGACACAGAGAGTAGAGAAGAGGGAGAATAAAGTATTTTACTGTGGTGAAGAAGACCACATACCCTATGGTGTGTGGGGGTAAATCAGACCCGTGTGTAGGGTTGCAAAGCTACCGGTAATTTACCAAAAAGTTACCAGAATCTTCAGGAATGTTGGTAATTAACAACAAATCTATGGCAGTCTTTCGTAACTTTGGTAATATATGGATATGGTATTTTTTGTGTTATATCTGTGTCCATATTTGTCACGTCCTGACCATAGAGAGCCAGGGCGTGACTGAGGGGTTAGTCTAGTTTATATTTTCTATGTGGGGTTCTAGGTTGTTTTTTCTATTTTGGAGTTTTGGTATTTTGATTCCCAACTAGAGGCAGCTGGCTATCGTTGTCTCTGATTGGGGATCATACTTAAGTAGCATTTTTTCCACCTGTGGGTTATGGGATATTGTTTATGTTTTGAGTTATTGCACGTAGCATCTCTGTAGTCACAGTTCGTTGTTAGTTTATTGTTTATTTGTTTTTGTCTTTGCTAAGTTTCACTTTATTCATAAAAATTATGTGGAACTCAACATACGCTGTGCCTTGGTCCAATATTCATTCCAACAAACAGGACAGAATATCCCATCAACAAAGGACCAAGCAGCGTGCCCAGAAGGAGGAAGTATCCTGGATGGGAAGGGATCCTGAACTTGGGAAGAAATCCTGGCAGGACAGGATCACCTTCCATGGTGGGAGACGCAAGGAGAGAATGGAGGACAGTGGCTACGACAGGGTTCGCGGCCACGATGCAAGCCCAAGAAGCAGCCTTTTTGGGCGGGGGCACACGGGGTGGTCGGCGAAGTTGAGGGGTGAGTCAGAGACCGTCGAGGAGTTATTGGATGAATTGGAGATCTTCGAGGAGTTGTTGGATAAATTGGAGGAGAGTGAAGCGAGAAAGCTGTTGGTTTGGCGTAGTATGCACGGCATTCGCCCTGAGGAGCGTGTTAGCCATCCGATGCCACTTGAGTCAGCTCCCCGTACTCGTCCTGAGAAGTGTGTTAAAGTTCCGGTACAATTGATGCCGGCTATACGCACCAGGTACTCGCACTTATCGGGTGAGGTGTGTCATCGAACCGGTACCATTGATGCCGGCTATACGCACCAGGTCTCCAGTACATCTCCACAGCCCGGTACGTCCTGTGCCTGCTCCTCGTACTCTCCCTCAAGTGTGTGTCCCCAGTCCGGTAAATCCTGTGCCTGCTCCTCGTACTCTCCCTCAAGTGCGTGTCCCCAGTCCGGTAAGTCCTGTGCCTGCTCTTCGCACTCTCCTTCAAGTGCGCCTTCCCAGTCTGGTACGTCCTGTGCCAGCTCCTCGCACTCTCCCTCAAGTGCACCTTCCCAGTCCGGTACATCCTGTGCCTGCTTCTCGCACTCTCCCTCAAGTGTGTGTCCCCAGTCCGGTACGTCCTGTGCCTGCTCCTCGCACTCTCCCTCAAGTGTGTGTTACCAGTCTGGCGCCACCTGTCCTGGCTCCACGCACTAGGCCTCCAGTGCGCCTTCCCAGTCCGGTGCGTCCTGTGCCTGCTCCTCGCGCTCGCCCTGAGGTGCGTGTCAGCAGTCCGGTACCATCAGTGCCAGCCCCACGCACCAGGCTTCCTGCGACGATTCCCAGTCCAGAGCTTCCGGCGACAGTTCCCAGTCCAGAGCTTCCGGCGACAGTTCCCAGTTCAGCTCCATGGCCGGAGCCTTCCCCTGTGCCGATGCCCAGTCCGAACACGGTGTCCAGTCCAGCTCCATGGCAGGAGCCCTTCTCTGCCCCGATGCCCAGTCTAGACATGGCGTCTAGTCCCGCTCCATGGCAGGAGTCTCCTTCTGCACCATTTGGTTTCAGGTTTTGTGGCCGGAGTCCGCACCTTTGGGGGTGGGTACTGTCACGTCCTGAACATAGAGAGCCTTTATTTTCTATGGTGGAGTAGGTCAGGGTGTTACTGGGGGGTTAGTATAGTTTATATTGTCTATGTGGGGTTCTAGGTTGTTTTTTCTATGTTGGGGTTTTAGTATGATTCCTAATTAGAGGCAGCTGGCTATCGTTGTCTCTAATTGGGGATCATACTTAAGAAGCATTTTTTCCACCTGTGGGTTATGGGATATTGTTTATGTTTTGAGTTATTGCACGTAGCATTCTCTGTAGTCACGGTTCGGTTAGTTTATTGTTTATTTGTTTTTGTCTTTGCTAAGTTTAACTCAACATACGCTGCGCCTTGGTCCGATATTCATTCCAACGAACAGGACAATATTGTTTTAGTAGATATATTTTAGTAGATAGACCATATGGTTCAAGACAAAATAGTCTAAATAATGAAAAGCATTATTTTCACAATTAACATAGTAAAATAAATGTAAGTGGATATTTCCTACTGAAACCCTTATATTAAGTACCGATGGTATTCACTTAGTTGACAGCTTTGTTATATTTTTTATTTTAAAATGATCTTATTTAATAATTTCATACATACTGAGTGTCCAAAACATTAGGAACACCTTCCTAATATTGAGTTGCACCCCCCTTTTGCCCTCAGAACAGGCTCAATTCGTCTACAAGGTCTCGAAAGCGTTCCACAGGAATGCTGACCCATGTTGACTCCAATGCTTCCCGCAGTTGTGTCAATTTGGCTGGATGTCCTTTGGCTAGTGGACCATTCTTGATATGCATGGGAAAAACCCAGCAGCATTGCAGTTTTTGACGTACAGAAACTGGTGCACCTGGCACCTACTACCATACCCTGTTCAAAGGCACTTCATTGTTTTGTCTTGACCATTCACCCTTTGAATGGCACACATACACCATCCATGTCTCAATTGGCTTAAAAATCATCCTTTAAGCTGCCTCCTACCCTTCATCTACACTGATTTGAAGTGGATTTAACAAGGGACATCAATAAGGGATCTTAGCGTTCACCTGGTCAGCCTATGTCATGGAAAGAGCAGGAGTCTCTGATGTTTTGTACACTCAGTGTATTTTACATGTGATCAGGCCACACAAGAGGGCCAGAGATGATTACAAACACCTGTGATACTCTGAAGAACCCAAAGGCCACTAGATGTCTTGGGATAAATTGCATTTTTGAACTTTACCAAAATTCTGGTAGTTTACTGGTAAACATAGAAAGTTTCCAGTAATATACTCTCCCTTTGCAACCCTACCCGTGTGGAACAGGTCAAGTGGAACGGTGTGTGCTGGGCGATACCTTATCTCCCTCTGTCAGTGGGTCTCCACTGTCTCCGGGATTAATTGTGTCTGTCCACTTGAGACGGGGGATGTCACGCTGCCGTGTTTCACCAGCCCAGCCATGACGTCCAACCGGAATAGAGAGGGAGGGAGGGATGGAGAGAGCGAGGGGGAGAGAGAGAGAGAATAGGAGGGAGAGAGAGAGAGAGAGGAGGAGGAAGCCGGGAGAGACAGGGAGAAGGAGCGAGAGATGGGAGAAAAGTGCAAGAGAGAGAGAGAAGAATAGAGAGAGGGATAGAGTGTGTGTGTGGGTAGTGTGCATGTGTGAGAGAGAGAGAGCAAGGGAGACAGTCTAGAGAGGCAGTATGCTATAGCTCTGCATAGCTGAAACCAGTTACCGGGGCCTACGAAACAGTGAGAGGGGTCTAATGAGGGCATATCAGTGTGAACAGATGCATGTGGAAGGTCCCCATAGTCTAAAAGAAGATATTTCTTCTCATGCACACACACATACATATACACAACGCCTGGTGTGTGACAGCGGACAAACCCAGCCCTCAGTGCCAATGTGGGTGTCGTCACAAATACATGCTCTGTGGTACGCCCCCCTGCTGCCAAAGAAGGGGTGAGGCAGAGGCATGGGGGGGGGGGGGTGAACACAACTCTCCACCACCGCAGTGCCATCTGAGGGGATGTGAACAGCTGGCTGATAATTGCAGCTTGCAGTAATTAAACCCTGAACAAATGAGCCGCCAGTTCTGGAGCCCGAGCCCCAGCCCTGCAGTGCACAAATCCCCCCTTTACTGCAGCCCGGGGTCACGGCGAGCACATGGAGAGCCAATCTTGGCCTCGTCTTCCCATTCCATTGTGCCTTCAAAACAAACATGTGAAATACTGTTTACCTTCAAGGAGACAGGTAAAGAGAGCTTCCACTCTGAGACCCAGGCATGTCACATTTGTTCCTTCCCAGACAACGGTTCCATTTGCAGACTGCTACGATGAGAGAGAGCATGCAAGGTGCCAAACAAAGACATCCATTTATGTTTTGAAGGACTCGTGCCAAACATAACCAACCCACTGGGCACAGACGTCAATTCAACGTCTATTCCACATTGGTTCAACGTCATTTCATTGAAATGAGACTGTAGTTGTATATTCTTTCAGACTGAGTCAGCAGGCCGCTTTGCCAATCTAGGCAGTAACCAACAGATTGGCTTTCAGTTATTTACATATTGTCACCCTCTAAATTCTGCTCAGTCTGTAATACCCCCTCCAGGGCTCCCTATTAATGCATCCTCCTTGTCAATCTAGGTTTGGTAGTGCAGCAGGGCTTGGGGTCTTTAGTTGGTTTGGGAGTGTGTTTATTGTATGAGAGCCCGCTCAATAGACTACTGGTGACTCAATTAAAATTTAAAGAGTTTCTGTCTGGCTGCTTGGACCATAGGCCACACAGGGCATGTTTGTCTGCAACAATCTAGACAGTTGTTGTTGTTTTGGTCCCTTTTCACTAGATGTGAAGCAAATGTAAAAGTTGTTTTGTCTGCTCTGAACTTGAAAGGCAAAGGGAGGCAGGCTGGGAGGTGGATGGAGGTGCTGGGACCTGGAATGGCATTGCCTCAACTTGGACATCGGTGGAATGGTAATATGCCTCCACATACTAACAAGGGAGAACAGGGTCACAAGGGCATGCATCTCCGATCTGTGGTTAAATTGGCAGTGGAAATGTTATTGTCTTAGGCCGCAGTTACACAACACGACTTGCAGTCTTTACTGCTCCGTGAAACCCCCCCGCAACAAAACAAAAATTGTAATAAATGAATGCAACTGCAACTAAAGTTGCATGCAAGTTGCGTTGTGTAACTGCAGGCTTAAGCTGATGTCACATGATGCAATCTGGTTGCACTTTATGTTGCTTGCTACTACAAAGTTCCAACTGGGTTGCTCAGTGTGTCACACCCCCCCCCCAAAAATGCTTGCAACTTCAGCCTGTGTCACATGAAGCAGTTTTGACAAACGTTAAATGAAGCAATTGAAACGCAATGGAAATTGCATGCAACCTCAAATCCTGTTCAAACATCACGTTATGGTTTCAGACATTATTTGTTTATCCAAACGTTTGGGTATGGTAAATGCATGGACATAGACAAAATGCAGCCTATACAATTTAGCTAGTTTGCCAAAATGACATTGCAAACACGAACACAGATTACTACTTACGAGCTAACCAAGCTAGCAATGACTTAACCCTTGTGTAGTCTTAACATTCTGAATAATCCATTCTGAATAATGACCCACCTTCACTAAAAACCCTAAAACAAAGCTGCTTAATTGAATTTTAAACCCCAAATCTATTTTGCATGCAAAAACAACCTGTCAATCATCACAAACTTTGTGAATATCTAGGTTTTCCCTCTTCACAATGCAGAAGACTGCATTTAATCAGTGGACACCACTCGTTTTTTTTACAACACCTGTCACAAGTGCCTTTCCCAGCTGTTCCAGGAACAACTCTTTGCAAACTTGAAACCATTTATCCGGAGGCTGCATTCATTGTAGCTGGGGATTTTAACAAAGCTAATCTGAAAACAAGACTCCCTAAATTTTATCAGCATATCGATTGCGCAACCAGGGGTGGTAAAACCCTGGATCATTGTTACTCTAACTTCCGCGACGCATATAAGGCCCTGCCCCGCCCCCCTTTCGGAAAAGCTGACCACGACTCCATTTTGTTGATCCCTGCCTACAGACAGAAACTTAAACAAGAGGCTCCCACGCTGAGGTCTGTCCAACGCTGGTCCGACCAAGCTGACTCCACACTCCAAGACTGCTTCCATCACGTGGACTGGGACATGTTTCGTATTGCGTCAGATAACAATATTGATGAATACGCTGATTCGGTGTGCGAGTTCATTAGAACGTGCGTTGAAGATGTCGTTCCCATAGCAAGGATAAAAACATTCCCTAACCAGAAACCGTGGATTGATGGCAGCATTCGCGTGAAACTGAAAGCGCGAACCACTGCTTTTAATCAGGGCAAGGTGTCTGGTAACATGACCGAATACAAACAGTGCAGCTATTCCCTCCGCAAGGCTATCAAACAAGCTAAGCGTCAGTACAGAGACAAAGTAGAATCTCAATTCAACGGCTCAGACACAAGAGGCATGTGGCAGGGTCTACAGTCAATCACGGAATACAAGAAGAAACCCAGCCCAGTCACGGACCAGGATGTCTTGCTCCCAGGCAGACTAAATAACTTTTTTGCCCGCTTTGAGGACAATACAGTGCCACTGACACGGCCTGCTCTCTCCAAAACTCTTGAACGTGCCGTCCTTGGCCAGCTCTCCCGCTATCTCTCTCAGAATGACCTTCTTGATCCAAATCAGTCAGGTTTCAAGACTAGTCATTCAACTGAGACTGCTCTTCTCTGTATCACGGAGGCGCTCCGCACTGCTAAAACTAACTCTCTCTCCTCTGCTCTCATCCTTCTAGACCTATCGGCTGCCTTCGATACTGTGAACCATCAGATCCTCCTCTCCACCCTCTCCGAGTTGGGCATCTCCGGCGCGGCCCACGCTTGGATTGCGTCCTACCTGACAGGTCGCTCCTACCAGGTGGCGTGGCGGGAATCTGTCTCCTCACCACGCGCTCTCACCACTGGCGTCCCCCAGGGCTCTGTTCTAGGCCCTCTCCTATTCTCGCTATACACCAAGTCACTTGGCTCTGTCATAACCTCACATGGTCTCTCCTATCATTGCTATGCAGACGACACACAATTAATCTTCTCCTTTCCCCTTCTGATGACCAGGTGGCGAATCGCATCTCTGCATGTCTGGCAGACATATCAGTGTGGATGACGGATCACCACCTCAAGCTGAACCTCGGCAAGACGGAGCTGCTCTTCCTCCCGGGGAAGGACTGCCCGTTCCATGATCTCGCCATCACGGTTGACAACTCCATTGTGTCCTCCTCCCAGAGCGCTAAGAACCTTGGCGTGATCCTGGACAACACCCTGTCGTTCTCAACTAACATCAAGGCGGTGGCCCGTTCCTGTAGGTTCATGCTCTACAACATCCGCAGAGTACGACCCTGCCTCACACAGGAAGCGGCGCAGGTCCTAATCCAGGCACTTGTCATCTCCCGTCTGGATTACTGCAACTCGCTGTTGGCTGGGCTCCCTGCCTGTGCCATTAAACCCCTACAACTCATCCAGAACGCAGCAGCCCGTCTGGTGTTCAATCTTCCCAAGTTCTCTCACGTCACCCCGCTCCTCCGCTCCCTCCACTGGCTTCCAGTTGAAGCTCGCATCCGCTACAAGACCATGGTGCTTGCCTACGGAGCTGTGAGGGGAACGGCACCTCAGTACCTCCAGGCTCTGATCAGGCCCTACACCCAAACAAGGGCACTGCGTTCATCCACCTCTGGCCTGCTCGCCTCCCTACCACTGAGGAAGTACAGTTCCCGCTTAGCCCAGTCAAAACTGTTCGCTGCTCTGGCCCCCCAATGGTGGAACAAACTCCCTCACGACGCCAGGACAGCGGAGTCAATCACCACCTTCCGGAGACACCTGAAACCCCACCTCTTTAAGGAATACCTAGGATAGGATAAAGTAATCCTTCTCACCCCCCTTAAAAGATTTAGATGCACTATTGTAAAGTGGCTGTTCCACTAGATGTCATAAGGTGAACGCACCAATTTGTAAGTCGCTCTGGATAAGAGCGTCTGCTAAATGACTTAAATGTAAATGTAAATGAAAACATGCGGTCTCTCCTTCACTGCAGCCGAGGTGAGTAAGACATTTAAACGTGTTAACCCTCGCAAGGCTGCAGGCCCAGACGGCATCCCCAGCCGCGCCCTCAGAGCATGCGCAGACCAGCTGGCCGGTGTGTTTACGGACATATTCAATCAATCCCTATACCAGTCTGCTGTTCCCACATGCTTCAAGAGGGCCACCATTGTTCCTGTTCCCAAGAAAGCTAAGGTAACTGAGCTAAACGACTACCGCCCCGTAGCACTCACTTCCGTCATCATGAAGTGCTTTGAGAGACTAGTCAAGGACCATATCACCTCCACCCTACCTGACACCCTAGACCCACTCTAATTTGCTTACCGCCCAAATAGGTCCACAGACGATGCAATCTCAACCACACTGCACACTGCCCTAACCCATCTGGACAAGAGGAATACCTATGTGAGAATGCTGTTCATCGACTACAGCTCGGCATTCAACACCATAGTACCCTCCAAGCTCGTCATCAAGCTCGAGACCCTGGGTCTCGACCCCGCCCTGTGCAACTGGGTACTGGACTTCCTGACGGGCCGCCCCCAGGTGGTGAGGGTAGGCAACAACATCTCCTCCCCGCTGATCCTCAACACGGGGCCCCACAAGGGTGCGTTCTGAGCCCTCTCCTGTACTCCCTGTTCACCCACGACTGCGTGGCCACGCACGCTCCAACTCAATCATCAAGTTTGCGGACGACACAACAATGGTAGGCTTGATTACCAACAACGACGAGACAGCCTACAGGGAGGAGGTGAGGGCCCTCGGAGTGTGGTGTCAGGAAAATAACCTCACACTCAACGTCAACAAAACTAAGGAGATGATTGTGGACTTCAGGAAACAGCAGAGGGAACACCCCTATCCACATCGATGGAACAGTAGTGGAGAGGGTAGCAAGTTTTAAGTTCCTCGGCATACACATCACAGACAAACTGAATTGGTCCACTCACACAGACAGCGTCGTGAAGAAGGCGCAGCAGCGCCTCTTCAACCTCAGGAGGCTGAAGAAATTCGGCTTGTCACCAAAAGCACTCGCAAACTTCTACAGATGCACAATCGAGAGCATCCTGGCGGGCTGTATCACCGCCTGGTACGGCAACTGCTCCGCCCTCAACCGTAAGGCTCTCCAGAGGGTAGTGAGGTCTGCACAACGCATCACCGGGGGCAAACTACCTGCCCTCCAGGACACCTACACCACCCGATGTTACAGGAAGGCCATAAAGATCATCAAGGACATCAACCACCCGAGCCACTGCCTGTTCACCCCGCTATCATCCAGAAGGCGAGGTCAGTACAGGTGCATCAAAGCTGGGACCGAGAGACTGAAAAACAGCTTCTATCTCAAGGCCATCAGACTGTTAAACAGCCACCACTAACATTGAGTGGCTGCTGCCAACACACTGACATTGACACTGAACCAACTCCAGCCACTTTAATAATGGGAAATGATGTAAATATATCACTAGCCACTTTAAACAATGCTACCTTATATAATGTTACTTACCCTACATTATTCATCTCATATGCATACGTATATACTGTACTCTATATCATCAACTGCATCCTTATGTAATACATGTATCACTAGCCACTTTAACTATGCAACTTTGTTTACTTTGTCTACATACTCATCTCATATGTATATACTGTACTCGATACCATCTACTGTATGCTGCCCTGTACCATCACTCATTCATATATCCTTATGTACATATTCTTTATCCCCTTACACTGTGTATAAGACAGTAGTTTTGGAATTGTTAGTTAGATTACTTGTTGGTTATTACTGCATTGTCGGTACTAGAAGCACAAGCATTTCGCTACACTCGCACTAACATCTGCTAACCATGTGTATGTGACAAATAAAATTTGATTTGATTTGATTTGACCCTCCTCTTGCTCCGCTTATCAGGCATCCAGGTAGTGTCGATCTTGTTCTATATCACGAAGGCATTGTATGAGGACACATCAATGATGTTATGGAAGATGACCAGGGGCCAGCGGGCAGTCATCCTCCTGCAGCTGTAAGTTCCAATCACCTTGTCCCGGTGACATTGTGCCCCCTCAGTCCATCACATCACATCAAGCACAACCCGCATCCCCTGGTTCTTCTCTTGGTTCTCCTCCCCTGGTCGGCTTCCCTGTGTAGACTTGCATCTTTCAAGCGTAGCTGGATTGTACATCGCAGGCCACCCTTTTCTTGATGCCATACTTTGCTGGCTTGCTGTGCATATACTGCCGGAAAGGACAGCGACCTTTGGACAAAAGAGATTACTATCAGTGTCACAGAACACAATCACATAAACCAATGATATTACAGCAATACATAATCAAATTAACAGTGAAAATCTCACACTACAGATGTCAAAATAAAAATGTACCTCAGAAATGGAACCAGTTGCTCATCCACTGTTACTTCAGGCCCAGGGTTGTAGAGGTATGGCAGACGGTCCACCCACTTCTCCCAGACCTCTCTTATGGCCGCCAGTTTGTCTCTCACACGTCTTGCAGGTCTTGATGTAACGGATGTGAAACGGCTAGCTAGTTAGCGGTGGTGCGCGCTAAATAGCATTTCAATCGGTGACGTCACTTGCTCTGAGACCTTGAAGTAGTGGTTCCCCTTGCTCTGCAAGAGCCGCGGCTTTTGTGGAGTGATGGGTAACGATGCTACGTGGTTGACTGTTGTTGATGTGTGCAGAGGGTCCCTGGTTCGAGCCCGGATATGGGCGAGGGGACGGTCTAAAGTTATACAGTTACGTTGAGGCTGTTGACCCGGATCACTGGTTGCTGCGGAAGAGGAGGAGGTCAAAAGGGGGGTGAGTGTAACGGATGTGAAACGGCTAGCTAGTTAGCGGTGGTGCGCACTAAATAGCGTTTCAATCGGTGACGTCACTTGCTCTGAGACCTTGAAGAGACTACATGTAGTCTCACCTCGGGACCTATACACATTAGCATGTGTAGGCACGTCATTCTCCTCCAAATGTGTCATCTCCAGGAAGATTTTTTTTATGGCTGGTGTGATGAACATGTAGAATGTTGAGGTGATGTCCTGGGCATGGGCAACTGCATGTCTTATGGGCCCTGGGATCATCCTTATGAAATGTTGTGTTGCCCTTCATGCCCTGGTTGTCATATGGTGACAAGGACCATGGCATTTTGCTGTTCTTCGACAAAAATGTCACTCTTTCAGCTTGGGGGGATTTCTTCATCTGAAGATGATGCATCGTGCTCTGGGTTATATTCTTCTCCATCTTCTTCTTCAGATACCTCCTCCTCTTCTAAATCATTGTTGTCTTGTTCCTCCTGGACGTCTGAAAAAAGCAGATCTACGACCTGCTGGGCACTGAAACGTGCACGCATGGCTTCAGCAAAGAGAGAACTGGGAGGGGGACTGTCATCTGCAGCACCTTTATAGGCTCTTACTGCGTTCTCCATTAGTCAACAATGTTTTCAAGAAATGTGTATTTTGTCAGATTTTTTTTGTTTTATTTTGTCTGAATTTTTTAAAATTTTGTCTGTGAACTTGAGTCATGTGTGGGGTCGTGGAGGGGAGATGCTGCACATGCACAATAATGTTTTAGTTTTGTGCTGAGTTTAATCAGTAGCACGCATAATCTACATTTCCCATTGTGTGTGTATTTGTGATTTTTGTTGTATGTAAATTATTTATTAACTGCCGGGTCAAAAATGACCCTAAGACAATCTTTGGACCCTGGTGGTGTACAGCTTTCATGGAAATATGAACAAAGGCGATGTTTCACGTTTTCTAATGTTGGGGTCACTCTAGGAAAAGTCATAAAATGTAATGTTGTAAAAGTTCATTTAGAGGGTTTTCTCTGCTGTTAAACATAGTGGGGGGTCATTTTTGACCCTTATTAAGACATCACAAGGGTTAAGCTAACGTTAGCTAGCTAGCTAGCACAGTTCACGGCGAACCATTTCAGTTGAAATTGCTCAGACAGAGGTTTGGGTTCATTTCCAAAATTGTATTCATAGACTGCCAAAAAATGTACATAAAACATGACTAACCATGATGCAATTAACAGTTATACATTTCCCATTTTGCTAATGCCTCTTCTGTTATCCCCCGCACATTGACTCTGTACCTGTACCCCCTGTATATAGTCTGGCTATTGTTATTTTACTGCTGCTCTTTAACTACTTGTTACTTTGATTTTAAACTGCATTGTTGGTTAGGGGCTTGTAAGTAAGCATTTCACTGTAAGGTCTACCTGTTGTATTCGGCGCACGTGACAAAAACAATTTGATTTGATTTAACCTTGATCACAGGTTGCGCATTGGCAGTGACAGCAGTGTTGACATGACCACTGGGTCGTAATTCAGAACCTTCGATTGGATCATGTGACAAAAGTATTCGTTTTGATTGGCTTTTGCTTGCAACTAGTTTCACAATGTTCAAAAGTTTCAACTGGATGTATCCGAGATGCCGATTAGTTGCTTATCAGTAGCAGGAGGGTGTTTCACCAAGCAACCAAAGTTGCTTGAAAGTTCCTTTGTGTTAATGCCAGCCTAAGAGCTCAGCAATTTTGGTGGGGGTGACAAAGTCACTTCAGGGAGCAAAAAAGTCACTTCAGGGAGCGAGAGCTGGAATCACAGCTAGTCTGTTATCAGTGTTCACAGGCCTTTTGTTTGCTTTACCGTGGCTCCCTGATAGTCAGTTGAAGCAATTATTCGCTCCACTGGGCAAATTTGTCCTCCTTTCAGCGTCTGAAGCAACAGATGATTTAAAGACACCTACAGAACCTATGAAAGCATAAGCTTTACTGATTGGAGCTTCAATTTGTCCAATTAGGCAGCTATTAAGAAAATTTAGAGCTCAAATGAACCACAACTCTAAAGACGTCTAAAGCATTGGGGGGCACAGTGGACTGTGCTCGGGGCTATGTTTACTGCATCTTCGGATGGAAGTATATGGCAGATGTAGCTGGTCCACCATGAATTTGCATGTCAGTGCCACCAGATTGGAAGTCAGAAAGCATGTTTCATTTTCACTCTTCATGTACAACACATGTCAATAAACGTTGGGGCTTCTGATGCCATCTAATGAGATGCTGTAAATAAAACTGTGCCGGCTTCACTTCATTTCACCATTTACTGTGGAAGTTACAGTGCCTTCAGAAAGTATTCACACGCCTGGACTTTTTTCCACATTTTGTTGTGTTACAGCCTGCAATTAAAATGAACCCCTTGAAGTATCAAAAACATATATTAAAAAAATGATTTGATGAAAAATGATTGGTCTTTCTGCCATTAGCCCATACAAAAAAAATGGAATAACAATTCACTAGATGGAACAACAAATATTCCCCCATAAAGATCAAAGGGAAGTTTGTTCAGAAGTATCTGAGAGATATAAGAAAGAGCATGAAAGATTTTTTCTTGCATGTATTTAACCGCAAAACCATGTCAAAGTGTCAGTGTTTCAATCTTTTATTTTTTTAAAGAAAAATCTATTAAAAAAAAATGTCAATTATCAACTCCTTTGTTATGGGAAGCTTAAATAAATTCAGGTGTAAAAATGTGCTTAACAAGTCACGTAATACATTGCATGGACCCACTCTGTGTGCAATAATAGTGTTTAACATTATTTTTGAATGACTACTTCATCTCTGTACCCCACACATACAATTATCTGTAAGGTCCCTTAGTCGAGCAGTGAATTTCAAACACAGATTCATCCCCAAAGACCAGGGAGGTTTGACAATGCCTCGCAAAGGAGGGCACCTATTGGTAGATGGGTAAAATGTATTATTATGATAATGGTTTATAACCCCTATTTTGTGAAATCCAATTGGTAGTTACAGTCTTGCTCCATCGCTGCAACTACCGTACGGAATCTGGAGAGGCGAAGGTCGACAGTCATGCGACCTCCAAAACACCAATCTGCACTGCTTCTTGACACACTGCTCACTTAACCAGGAAGCCAGCCGCACCAATTTGTCAGAGGAAACACTGTACAGCTGGCGACTGCAGTCAGCATAGCATGCATGCACCCACTACAAGGAGTCGCTAGAGCGAGATGGGACAAGGACATCACAGCCGGCCAAACCCTCCCCTAACCTGGATGACGCTGAGCCAATTGTGCACCACCTCATGGGTCTCCCGGTCGGATCTGTAGTGACACCTCTAGCCCTGCGATCCAGTGCCTTAGACCACTCACCACTCGGGAGACCACTGGTAAATCAGACATTGAATATCCCTTTGAGCGTGGTGAAGTTATTAATTACACTTTGGATGGTGTATCAATACACCTAGTCACTACAAAGTTACAGGCATCCTTCCTAACTCAGTTGCCGGAGAGGAAGGAAACCACTCAGAGATTTTACCATGAGGCCAACAGTGACTTTAAAATAGTTAGAGTTGAATAGCTATGATAGGAGAACACTGAGGATGGATCAACAAGATTGTAGTTACTCCACAACACTAACCTAAATTACAGATAGAAAATAAGGAAGCCAGTACAGAATACAAATTTTACAAAACATGCATCCGGTTTGCAATAAGGCACGAAAGTAAAACTGCAAAAAATGTGGAAAATATATTAACATTACGTCCTGAATACAAATTGTTATGTTTGGGGCAAATCCAACAAAACACATCACTGAGTACCATTCTTCATATTTTCAAGCATGGTGGTGGCTGCATCATGTTATGGGTATGTTTGTCATTGGCAAGGACTAGGGAGTTTTGGGGGGGATAAAAATAAAGCACAGGCAAAATCCTATAGGAAAATATGGTTGTCTGCTTTCCAAAAGAAACTGGGAGACAAATTCACCTTTCAGCAGGACAACAACCAAAACCCAAGCCCAAATATACACTGGGGTTGCTTACCAAGACAACATTGAATGTTCATTCCTGAGTGGCCAAGTTACAGTTTTGACTTAAATATAATTGAAAATCTATGGCAGGACTTGAAAATGGCTGTCTAGCAGTGATCACAAACAACTTGACAGAGCTTGAAGAATTTAAAAAAGAATAATCTGCAAATATTGTACAATACAGGTGTGATAAGCTCTTAGAGTGTCATGTTCTGACCTTAGTTCCTTTGTTTTGTCTTTGTTTTAGTATGGTCAGGGCGTGAGTTGGGGTGGGCAGTCTGTTTGTTTTTCTATGTTGGTTTCTGTGTTCGGCCTAGTATGGTTCTCAATCAGAGGTAGGTGCCGTTAGTTGTCTCTGATTGAGAATCATACTTAGGTAGCCTTTTTCCACCTGTGTTTCGTGGGTGTTTATTTTCTGTCTTAGTGTATGTCGCCAGACAGGACTGTTTCGGTTTTCGTTCATTCACTTTATTGTTTTTTGTATTTCAGTGTTCAGTTTGATTCATTAAATATTACATCATGGAAGAGGAGGACGAGATCCGTTACATAGAGACTCACAGCTGCAATCGCTGCCAAAGGTGATTATAACATATATTGAATACTTCTGTGAATTTGATATTTCTGTATTTCATTTTCAATACTTTCGCAGAAAAACATGTTTTCACTTTGTGATTATGGGGTATCGCATGAAGATATGTGAGAAAAAAAAATGTAATTAATCCATTTTGAATTCAGGCTGAAATAAAATGTGAAATAAGTCGAGGCACATTAATAATTTCTGTAGGCACTGTTTATAAAGTACCAGTCAAAAGTTTGGACACACCCATTCATTCAAGGGTTTTTCTTTATTTTTACTGTTTTGCACACTCTTGGCATTCTCTCAACCAGCTTCATGAGGTAGTCACCTGGAATTAATTTAACAGTTGTGCTTGTTAAAAGTTAATGTGTGGAATTTCTTTCCTTCTTAATGCGTTTGAGCAAATCAGCTATGTTGTGACAAGGTAAGGGGGAATACAGAAGCTAGCCCACCTTTTAAAATACCAGGGGCATATTATGCCAAGAACAGCTCAAATAAGCAATGAGAAAGAACAGTCTATCATTACTTACCGCCACAGGAAAGGAAGACCCAAATGGAATGATGTCCTTTGGTCTGATGAGTCCAAATATGAGATTTTTGGTTCCAACCGCTTATGAGACGCAGAGTTGATGAACGGATTATCTCTGCATGTGTGGATCCCTCTGTGAAGTATGGAGGAGGAGGTGTGATGGTGTGGGGGTGCCTTGCCTGTGACACTGTCAGTGATTTATTTAGAATTCAAGGCTCACTTAACCAGCATGGCTACCACAGTATTCTGCAGTGATATGCCATCCCATCTGGTTTGTGCTTAATGGGACTATCATTTGTTTTTCAACAGGAAAATGACCCAAAACACACCTCCAGGCTGTGTAAGGGCTATTTAACCACGAAGGAGAGTGATGGAGTGCTGCCTCAGATGACCTGGCTTCGACAATCACCCGACCTCAACCCAATGGAGATGAATCGGGATGAGTTAGACCGCAGAGTGAAGGAAAAGCAGCCAACAAGTGCTCAGCATACAGTGCCTTGCGAAAGTATTCGCCCCCCTTGAACTTTGCGACCTTTTGCCACATTTCAGGCTTCAAACATAAAGATATAAAACTGTATTTTTTTGTGAAGAATCAACAACAAGTGGGACACAATCATGAAGTGGAACGACATTTATTGGATATTTCAAACTTTTTTAACAAATCAAAAACTGAAAAATTGGGCGTGCAAAATTACTTTCAGTGCAGCAAACTCTCTCCAGAAGTTCAGTGAGGATCTCTGAATGATCCAATGTTGACCTAAATGACTAATGATTTACATTTACATTTAAGTCATTTAGCAGACGCTCTTATCCAGAGCGACTTACAAATTGGTGCATTCACCTTATGACATCCAGTGGAGCAGCCACTTTACAATAGTGCATCTAAATCTTTTAAGGGGGGGGTGAGAAGGATTACTTTATCCTATCCTAGGTATTCCTTAAAGAGGTGGGGTTTCAGGTGTCTCCGGAAGGTGGTGATTGACTCCGCTGTCCTGGCGTCGTGAGGGAGTTTGTTCCACCATTGGGGGCCAGAGCAGCGAACAGTTTTGACTGGGCTGAGCGGGAACTGTACTTCCTCAGTGGTAGGGAGGCGAGCAGGCCAGAGGTGGATGAACGCAGTGCCCTTGTTTGGGTGTAGGGCCTGATCAGAGCCTGGAGGTACTGAGGTGCCGTTCCCCTCACAGCTCCGTAGGCAAGCACCATGGTCTTGTAGCGGATGCGAGCTTCAACTGGAAGCCAGTGGAGAGAGCGGAGGAGCGGGGTGACGTGAGAGAACTTGGGAAGGTTGAACACCAGACGGGCTGCGGCGTTCTGGATGAGTTGTAGGGGTTTAATGGCACAGGCAGGGAGCCCAGCCAACAGCGAGTTGCAGTAATCCAGACGGGAGATGACAAGTGCCTGGATTAGGACCTGCGCCGCTTCCTGTGTGAGGCAGGGTCGTACTCTGCGGATGTTGTAGAGCATGAACCTACAGGAACGGGCCACCGCCTTGATGTTAGTTGAGAACGACAGGGTGTTGTCCAGGATCACGCCAAGGTTCTTAGCACTCTGGGAGGAGGACACAGTGGAGTTGTCAACCGTGATGGCGAGATCATGGAACGGGCAGTCCTTCCCCGGGAGGAAGAGCAGCTCCGTCTTGCCGAGGTTCAGCTTGAGGTGGTGATCCGTCATCCACACATAATGATGATAAATACAATCCACCTGTGTGTAATCAAGTCTCCGTATAAATGCACCTGCACTGTGATAGTCTCAGAGGTCCGTTAAAAGCGCAGAGAGCATCATGAAGAACAAGGAACACGCCAGGCAGGTCAGAGATACTGTTGTGAAGAAGTTTAAAGCCGGATTTGGATACAAAAAGATTTCCCAAGCTTTAAACATCCCAAGGAGCACTGTGCAAGCGATAATATTGAAATGGAAGGAGTATCAGACCACTGCAAATCTACCAAGACCTGGCCGTCCCTCTAAACATTCAGCTCATACAAGGAGAAGACTGATCAGAGATGCAGCCAAGAGGCCCATGATCACTCTGGATGAACTGCAGAGATCTACAGCTGAGGTGGGAGACTCTGTCCATAGGACAACAATCAGTCGTATATTGCACAAATCTGGCCTTTATGGAAGAGTGGCAAGAAGAAAGCCATTTCTTAAAGATATCCATAAAAAGTGTTGTTTAAAGTTTGCCACAAGCCACCTGGGAGACACACCAAACATGTGGAAGAAGGTGCTCTGGTCAGATGAAACCAAAATTGAACTTTTTGGCAACAATGCAAAACGTTATGTTTGGCATAAAAGCAACACAGCTCATCACCCTGAACACACCATCCCCACTGTCAAACATGGTGGTGGCAGCATCATGGCTTTTCTTCAGCAGGGACAGGGAAGATGGTTAAAATTGATGGGAAGATGGATGGAGCCAAATACAGGACAATTCTGGAAGAAAACCTGATGGAGTCTGCAAAAGACCTGAGACTGGGACGGAGATTTGTCTTCCAACAAGACAATGATCCAAAACATAAAGCAACATCTACAATGGAATGGTTCAAAAATAAACATATCCAGGTGTTAGAATGGCCAAGTCAAAGTCCAGACCTGAATCCAATCGAGAATTACACTTCATCTAGACCTTGGCCATTGTCCTAATCTGACTTTGAAAGTTTCCAGATAAAAATAATCTTTAAACATTTTATAATTATTAGATGATGCTTAAGGGGGCTGAATAATTTTGCACGCCCAATTTTTCAGTTTTTGATTTGTTAAAAAAGTTTGAAATATCCAATAAATGTCGTTCCACTTCATGATTGTGTCCCACTTGTTGTTGATTCTTCACAAAAAAATACAGTTTTATATCTTTATGTTTGAAGCCTGAAATGTGGCAAAAGGTTGCAAAGTTCAAGGGGGGCCGAATACTTTCGCAAGGCACTGTATATGGGAACTTCTTCAAGACTGTTGGAAATGCATTCCAGGTGAAGTAGGTTGAGAGAATGCAAAGAGTGTGCAAAGCTGTCATCAAGGCAAAGGGTGGCTACTTTGAAGAATCTCAAATATAAAATATATTTTGATTTGTTTAACAATATTTTTGGTGACTACATGATTCCATATGTGTTATTTCTTAGTTTGATGTATTCACTATTATTCAACGATGTAGAAAATAGTAAAAATAAAAAAACTGTTGAATGAGTAAGTGTGTCCAAACCTTAGACTGGTACTGTATATTTTAAATATGTGATTTGCATAATGACCTATTGAATGTTTGGGCAAAATGTACATTTCTGCCAAAATAGACATATCCAAAAGTAAATATTTTTCATGAGATGGCCATAAAGAATAACTGGTAAGGCTACACTGTTTTAGAAATGTATATTTGGTTATAAATTGCTGAGGCGTACTCACGTTTGAGGACAAACGTTATTTATGAAAATAGGAAAAATTAAGATTTCTTTTCCTATTCAACAAAAGTGGGCAATGGGGCTTGAAATGACTGATGTGCTTTCTAAATATAGAAAATAAAATCGAATTATTGACAACTTACTATAAGATTTCACTTTTCTTATGACTGTAAAATATATATGATCATACTAAGTGACAGTACAATATTGAAACCATTTCATATAACTGACGGCAGAGACCTTTCCGTCAAATATCCACTGAGCGACGCAGAGACACCATTCAAATGTATGCCAACTCATTACATCTTCAGCTTTAAGCACGAAGTGATTTCATCCATCTGTGACAAAGAGAAAGTAGAGTTGTTTCAATTCTACAAAATGATTTGATATTTTTTCCTGTTGGGAGCGATAACTCCATCTGAGAACATCACAGCGAAATGACCATATGGAGAAGGTAAAGATTTAAGACTGTGAAGATTGACTACCAAAGTTCACATTTTTATTATTAGTTGGCTTAGTTGCACTTGCTCTTGGATACAAAAATGACAGCTCTAAAATTAAATGTATTTTATTAAAGTGCCCCCACAACCACCCATCCCCCTCCCCTACTACAAAAAAACGCTCTCAATCCCATTTAAGTACATACGAATGAGTATAATTTGGAGACAGCATTATTCAAATTAAATATCCAGTCATGGGTAACATAAGGGATAGGTTAAGTAAGAACTTTAATCGCATGGAGAATGGACTGTTTCCATGGTAATCATTTTCTTAAACCCTTGGTGGAATTGTGCTATAAGTAAATTATTAATGTTGCAGAGAGATGCAGAGAGAAAACAAAAAAATCATGTCATTATGCAAATCGAGCATTATTGCTTTTCCCGGGTAAACCACGTCCTCATCATTTGTCAAACAACATACATTTGAAGTCGGAAGTTTACATACACCTTAGCCAAATACATTTAAACTCAGTTTTTCACAATTCCTGACATTTAAGCCGAATTAAAATTCCCTGTTTTAGGTCAGTTAGGATCACCACTATATTTTAAGAACGTGAAATGTCAGAATAATGGTAGAGAAAAATATTTATTTCAGATGTAATTTCTTTCATCACATTCCAGTGGGTCAGAAGTTTACATACACTTAATTAGTATTTGGTAGCATTGCCTTTAAATTGTTTATCTTTGGTCAAATGTTTCGGGTAGCCAATCAGAAGTCATGACATCATTTTCTGGAATTCTCCAAGCTCTTTAAAGGCACAGTCAACTTAGTGTATGTAAACTTCTGACCCACTGGAATTGTGATACAGTAAGTGAAATAATTTGACTGTAAACAATTGTTGGAAAAATTGACTTATGTCATGCACAAAGTAGATGTCCTAACCGACTTGCCAAAGCTATAGTTTGTTAACATGAATTTTGTGGAGTGGTTGAAAAACAAGTATTAATGACTAAGTGTATGTAAACTTCCGACTTCAACTGCATCTGCAGTATGTAGACGGCAAATAACTTTTCGTCTGACATCAAAATGTATACCTGCATCATCCTTACCTCTGGCACCTTTCAAGCAAACTTCCACTCCTTTTAATAAAATAGTTGCCTGGTATTAGACAAATGCATTATAACAAGGTAATAAGCTTCTTAGTTTTGTCATATCTTAGTCATTAGCAAACTGACCCTTGGGCAGGTTTTATGTAATTATTCGTACTGCGTCAGCTACAGTAGGCTTTGCTACATCCTGTAAAGGCCAGTCTGAGTAACAATAATGTTGGAGGTGGCCCCTGCTAGTATTGTAATGCGTTTCTCTTTAGCATCTCTTAGCCCTCTGTGACAAGGTTAAACTAAAGAGCATTCCCCCTGTACGTGGCCGCTCTGCCAAATGAGAGCTGACTGCTCTGCTCATGCCACCAAAGAATTAATGTGCAAAGCCTGTGTGCAAGAGCCATCTCAAAATCCATGACTCATTTGCTTTGCTTTTCTGCCACTCGCTCTCTATCCCTCATCCCTCCCTCCTTGCGTGCCTTCCCTCATCTCTCGCTCCCCAACAGACTGAGAATCGTTGCAATCGTATTTGAGAGCAAACGTAAATCTATTTCCATGATGGCATCCAAGTGAGGTTATAACTTCTAATATGAGTCTCACAAGCTTAATGGGCCGACGCATCAACCCACCAAAAACCCACCGTGGAGCTACTCTTAACTTTTGCTCATTAATCCACATCTGTCCACTTGAGAGCTCGTTACTTGACTACTACTACCATTACAGAGGTGGCCTGGATGGATCTCTGGCAATATGGCTGTCCGGTGAAAGTGGTTGGAGGGGGATGACGTGTGCCCACCAGGCAGTCAAAGATCACACGTTGGGCTGTTGTGGGGCTTTTCTTTGATTGTGCTAAGAGCCGTGTGCAGAGAAGTGGAGAAAAGCACAGCGGATGGGACAATGCTGGGGCTTTGATCTAGCTTCTGAAAAACAAATCTCCCAGAGTTGGAGAGTAGAGAGGCGCAGACTGAGTGGCTGAAGGCACACAGGTCTCCTCTGAGCTGCCTGAGAGACTTGCTCATTTTAAAAAGAGGCCTGGAGATAAATGCTCGGTTTCGAGGGATTTCAAAACTCATTGAAAGTCACAGGGAAGTAGAAAGCCGGAGAAAACTCGACAGGGACAGAAAGTAGACTTGTGGATGTTTCAAGACCTCGGATGCTCTGCAGTCTGCGCTATGCATTGTATCTCTCAAGGCCGCTTCCTGTTGTGAATCACAGATACATATGGCTCCACAGTTTTGAAGAAACCTGACTGATCTAATACAATGGTTGTTTTCTCACTAATTTGGGATAGTGCTTTGATATAGGTACCTGCAGAAAAATCTGAGGTAGTGTACGATATGTTTGACTGTATGTGGAGAAAGCAATTTATCATCAATTAACATCCTATTCCAAGGACATGCCCTGGAGGCCATGTTGCTGAGGTGACGTTAACATTTATATGCAATCGTTTCTATTCACCAAACAGAATACCCTCAAGCTGTTTTTGCTATCACACCGCTAACTGCACTGCTAACTTGCCTAGAGAGTTTTCAGCTATACTTTTCGTGACTGTTCATTTACCACCACAGACAGATGCTGGCACGAAGACCGCACTCAGTCAGCTGTGTAAGGAAATAAGCAAACAGGAAACCACTCACCCAGAGGCGGCGCTCTTAGTGGCCAGAGACTTTAATGCAGGGAAACTTAAATCAGTTCTACAAAATTTCTATCAACATGTTAAATGTGCAACCAGAGGGGGAAAAAATTCTAGATCACCTGTACTCCACACAGAGACACGTACAAAGCTCTCCCTCGCCCTCCATTTGGTTAATCTGACCACAACTCTATCCTCCTGATTCCTGCTTACAAGGAAACATTAAAGCAGGAATCACCAGTGACTCGTTCTATAAATGTGGTCAGATGAAGAAGACGCTAAACTACAAGACTGTTTTGCTATCACAGACTGGAACATGTTCCTGGATTCTTCTGATGGCATTGAGAAGTACACCACATCAGTCACTGGCTTAATCAATAAGTGCATCGAGGACGTTGTCCCCACAGTGACTGTACGTACGTACCCCAACCAGAAGCAATGGATTACAGGCAACATTCGCACTGAGCTAAAAGGGTAGAGCTGCCGCTTTCAAGGTGCGGGACTTACAATAAATCCTGCTTACAAGCTTACAAGAAATCCTGCTATGCCCTGTGACAAACCATCAAACAGGCAAAGCGTCAACACAGGGCTATGATCGAATCATGCTAAACCAGCTCCGATTACGTTTGCAGATGACACAGTGGTAGGCCTGATCACCGACAACGACGAGAAAGCCTATAGGGAGGAGGTCAGAGACCTGGCCAGGTGGTGCCAGAATAAAAACCTATTCCTCAATGTAACCAAGACTAAGGAGATGATTGTGGACTACAGGAAAAGGAGGACCAAGCACACCCCCATTCTCATCGACGGGGCTGTTGTGGAGCAGGTTGAGAGCTTCAAGTTCCTTGGTGTCCACATCACCAGCAAACTAGAATGGTCCCAACACATCAAGACAATCGTGAAGAGGGCACGACAAAGCCTATCCCCCTCAGGAAACTAAAACTATTTGGCATGGGTCAAATGTAGATCCTCAAAAGGTTCTACAGCTGCAACATCGAGAGCATCCTGGTTGCATCACTGCCTGGTACAGCAATTGCTCAGCCTCCGACCGCAAGGCAATACAGAAGGTAGTGCGTACGGCCCAGTACATCACTGGGGCTAAGCTGCCTGCCATCCAGGACCTCTACACCAGGCACTGTCAAAGGAAAGCCCTACAAATTGTCTAAGACCCCAGCCACCCCAGGCATGGCAAGCGGTACCAGAGTGCCACGTTTAGGACAAAAGGGCGTCTCAACAGTTTATACCCCGGAGCCATAAGACTCCTGAATAGATCATCAAATGGCTACCCGGACTGTTTGCATTGTGCCCCCCCCCCCCGCCAAACCCTCTTAGCGTTGCTGCTACTCTCTGTTCATCATATATGTATCTTCACTTTAACTATACATTCATGTACATATGTACATTCTACCTCAATTGGCCCGACCAACCAGTGCTCCCTCACATTGGCTAACCGGGCTATCTGCATTGTGTCCCGCCGCTCACCACCCGCCATCCCCTCTTTAAGCTACTGGTACTCTCTGTTTATCATATATGCATATATCTACATATACATATCTACATATACATACTACCTCAATCAGCCTGACTAACCAGTGTCTGTATGTAGCCTCGCTACTGTATATAGCCTCGCTACTGTTTTTCCCTGTCTTTATTTCTTTACTTACCTATTCTTCACCTATTACCTTTTTTGAACTATTGGTTAGAGCCTGTAAGTAAGCATTTCACTGTAAGGTCTACCTTCACCTGTTGTATAAGGTGCACATGACAAGTAAACTTTGATTTGATCAGTAATGGTCCACTGCCCTGCTTTAGAAGTATCGTTGAATCATTGCCTATATACATTTTGAGTAGAGGGGAATGTTCTCTGTCATTCAGGGTTTCATTTTACCTTCAATTTACAATGGCTCACTATCCATGGCATGCTGTTAGGGCAAAGACTGGATCTTAACAACTGACAACATAACCACTTAACAAACCATTTTAGGGAAAATCCTTTCAGACCCTATGATCCGTGAACCGTACAGACAACATCTTGGTGTCGTTATATTCCTTAAAATATAGAGTATGACTAGATGTTGACAAAACATGTTCACATCAATTTATTAAATCGCAATCTTAGCTCTGTCTTATCTTATTTGACCATGCTGGTCATTTATGAACATTTGAACATCTTGGCCATGTTCTGTTATAATCTCCACCCGGCACAGCCAGAAGAGGACTGGCCACCCCTCATAGCCTGGTTCCGCTCTTAGGTTTTTTTCCTAGGTTTTGGCCTTTCTAGGGAGTTTTTCCTAGCCACCGTGCTTCTACACCTGCATTGCTTGCTGTTTGGGGTTTTAGGCTGGATTTCTGTACAGCACTTTGAGATATCAGCTGATGTACGAAAGGCTATATAAAAATAATTGATTTGATCTCCCGCAACTCTCTCCTCTTCTATCCTGTCATCTCCCACTACTGCTAAATCCTTCTCACTCCTATATCCTGATTCTGCCTGTTCATCCGTACTATACCCCGCATACTATGACTCACACAATCCCCTTTCCTCCTGGCCGGCTCAGGCCTACCCTCCTGCTCTGTGGCTGAGTGACTCATTGTGAACTTACAGAACAGGGCTGCGTGCAATTGAGTGAAAATGGAGGAAAACAAAACTTCCAGAGGACCTATCATTCTTTCACTCTCTCCTCTCTACCTTCTCTTCCTCTGTATCCACTGCTAAAGCCACTTTCTATCACTCAATATTTCAGGCTTCTGCTTCTAATCCGAGGAAAATATTTTCCACATTCTCAACTCTACTTAATCACCCCCTGTGCAAATGACCTTTCAACCACTTTCAAAAGAAGTTTGACAACATCCGCCACTCATTCACTCAGCCCATTGAATCCACCTCCCTCATCTCTGACCACTGGCTTCGTCCACTCTGACTACAAAATGGCCTGAGTTGTTCCCCTCCTCAAGAAAACCAACAATCGACCCCTCAGATGTCAAAAACGACAGACCGGTATCCCTTCTTTTTTTTCTTTCCAAAACACTTGAGCATGCTGTCTCTGACCAAGTCTCTCACTATCTCTCTCAGAACAATCTTCTTGACCCTAACCAGTCATGCTTCAAGGCGACTCACTCAACTGAGGCCTCTCTCCTCTGTGTCACAGACGCTCTCCGCTCTGCCAAAGCTGACTCTCTCCTCTGTTCTCATCCTCCTAGATCTATCCGCTGCCTTTGACACAGTGAACCATCAGATCCTCTTCTCCACGCTCTCAGGGCTGAGCGTGTCAGGCTCTGCACATTCTTGGATTGCATCCTACCTGGCAGAACACTCCTACAAGGTGCCACGGAGTGGATCTATATCAGAACCACGTACTCTCACAACTGGTGTGCTCCATGGATCGGTTCTAGGCCCTATCCTCTCTAAACACCAAGTCACTGGGCTCCGTCAAATCCTCACATGGTCTCTCCTATCATTGCTATGCGGATGACTCTCAACTACTTTTCTCTTTTCCCCCTTCTGACACACAGGTTGCGACTCACATCTCGGTGTCCCTGCCAGATGTCTCAGTTTGGATGTCGGCCCACCACCTCAAGGTCAACTTAGACCAGACGGAGCTGTTTTTCCTCCCAGAGAGAACCTGCCCGCTCTAAGACCTCTCCATCACGGTTGACAACATCACTGGTTCCCCCTCCCAGAGTGACGAAAACATTGACATGACCCTGGACAACAACCTGTTCTCTGCAAACATCAAAGCAGTGACTCACTCCTGCAAGTTCATACTCTACAACATATGCCGAGTACGACCCTACCTCACACAGAACGCGGCGCAGGTCCTAATCCAGGCACTTGTCAGCTCCCGTCTGGACTACTTCAACTTGCTGGTGGGTGGGCTCCCCTCTTGTGCCTTCAAACCCATTTACCTTATTCAGAACGCTGCAGCTCACCTGGTGTTCAACCTTCCCAAATTCACCCCACTCCTCCAAACACTCCACTGGCTTCCAGTTGAAGCTCACATCCACTACAAGACCATGGATCTTGCCTACAGAACAGCAAGAGGAACTACCCCTCCCTAACCTTCAGGCTCTGCGCAAACCCAAACCCAAGTACTTTGTTCTGCCACCTCTGGTCTCTTGGGCCTCCCACCCCCACCCACACCCCCAGCTACCACTCAGCCCAGTCCAAGCCATTCTCTGTCCTGGCACCCCAATGGTGGTGAAGGTAGGGCAGCAGTGTCCCTTCCAATTTTACAAAAACATATGAAACCCTACTTCTTCAAAGAGTATCTTGAATAATCCTAACAACCCCTTCACCCATCGCCTTCATGAACTAATACTTGCATTTCACTCTTTTCAGTGTTACTAGCTCTGACTTTGCTGATAGATACTTTATTGAGGAAAAATGGACTTACTATGACTGGTGTGTTTACAGACATATTCAATCTCTCTCCATCCCAGTCTGCTGTCCCCACATGCTTCAAGATGGCCACTATTTTTCCTGTACCCAAGAAAGTAAAGGTAACTAAACTAAATTACTATCGCCCTGTAGCACTCACTTCCGTCATCATGAAGTGCTTTGAGAGACTAGTCAAGGATCATAATCACCTCTACCTTACCTGTCACCCTAGACCCAGTTCAATTTGGTTACCGCCCCAATCGATCCACAGATGATGCAATAACCATCACACTGCACACTGCCCTAACTAGACGAGAGGAATACATATGTAATTAGGCTGTTCATTGACTATAGCTCAGCATTCAACACCATAGTACCCTCCAAGCTCATCATTAAGCTCGAGGCCCTGGGACTGAACCCCACCCTGTGCAACTGGGTCCTGGACTTCCTGACGAGCCGCCCCCAGGTGGTGAAGGTAGGAAACAATACCTCCACTTTGCTGGGGCCCCACAAGGGTGTGTGCTCAGTCCCCTCCTGTACTCACTGTTCACCCATGACGTGGCCAAGCACGCCTCCAACTCAATCATCAAGTTTGCAGATGACACAACACTAGTAGGCTTGATTACCAACAGACAGTATACAGGGAGGAGGTGAGGGCTCTGGGAGTGTGGTGCCAGGAAAATAACCTCTCACTCAACATCAACAAAAAGAAAGGAGATGATCGTGGACTCCAGGAAACAGCAGAGGGAGCACCCCCTATCCATATCGACGGGACCGCAGTGGAGATGGTGGAAAGCTTCAAGTTCCTTTGTGTACACACAGACAAATTGAAATGGTCTAATCACACAGACAGTGTGGTGAAGAAGGCACAACAGTGCCTCTACAAGATCAGGAGGCTGAAGACATTTGGCTTGTCACCTAAAACCCTCACAAACCTTTATAGATGCACAATCGAGAGCATCCTGTTGGGCTGTATCACAGCTTGGTACAGTGTCTGCACCGCCCACAACCACAGGGCTCTTCAGAGGGTGGTGCGGTCTGGGCCAACTACTTGCCCTCCAGGACACCTACAGCACAATTCCTGACATTTAATCCTAGTACAAATTCCCTGTCTTAGGTCAGTTAGGATCATCACTTCATTTTAAGAATGTGAAATGTCAGAATGATAGTAGAGAGACTCATTTATTTCAGCTTTTATTACTTTCATCACATTCCTGGTGGGTCTGAAGTTTACATACACACTCAATTCGTATTTGGTAGAATTGCCATTAATTGTTTAACTTGGGTCAAAGTTTCAGGTAGCCTTCCACAAGCTTCCCACAATAAGTTGGGTGAATTTTGGCCCATTCCTCCTGACAGAGCTGGTGTAACTGAGTCAGGTAAGTAGGCCTCCTTGCTCGCACATGCTGTTTCAGTTCTGCCCACACATTTTCTATGTGATTGAGGTCAGGGCTTTGTGATGGCCACTCCAATACATTGACTTTGTTGTCCTTATGCGAAGTGTGAAGTGCACCAGTCCCTCCTCCAACAAAGCACCCTCACAACATGATGCTGCCACCCCCGTGCTTCACGGTTGGGATGGTGTTCTTCGGCTTGCAAGCCTCACCCTTTTTCCTCCAAACATAACGATGGTCATTATGGCCAAACAGTTCTATTTTTGTTTCATCAGACCAGAGGACATTCCTCCAAAAGGTTCGATCTTTGTCCCCATGTGCAGTTGCAAACCATAGTCTGGCTTTTATATGGCGGTTTTGGAGCAGTGGCTAGTCATTTCTTTGACATATTGTTTAATTAAAACAATACAATCTACAAGTATATTACATTTCTAGTGTGAGCTCTACTTTTGAGGTAAAGATACATTTTACGAGCACCATCAACACAATGAATGGGAAAATGGATTCAAAAGGAATTCCGCTGGTGATTTTCTGAATGTGCAATTACCTATAATAACATTCTAGAAATTTGGACCTGGACCTGTAGCCTACATTATGGAGTTTTGTTTTTACGTACATCCAAAATGGAACCTGCATTCAGTGCTTTTCTAATAACCAATTTCTACTAATTGAACGAATCCTCACTGATACTCACAGATACTCAGTATCTGCAATTTGGCAGCACACCCAGACGTTGTTTTGAGGATAAAAGATATCTCAGTTTCAAGGTCTCAGCTTAGAGAGAAAAAGCCTTGTGAGGTATTGGTCTGTCACATGAATGAAGCAAACGCTAATTAATTATGAATGATGAATAAGCTAAATGATGCAAATATGACTTGTCAGTATATAAGAGAACTAACGGGACTGCCCCGTTAGAGCTTCTAAGAGACATTCACTATGGTGCATTGAGTTTGTTGGAATCTCTCCAGCACTCTGACAATAAACAATGTTTAATTTAAGATTGACTTTGAGTGTCCCTAGTGGTAATTTCCAAGACATGGTGTAGAATTTCCACAATAACTACTTCACTTTGCATTGGGCAGACAAAAAAAACCTTCATTGAGAGGAGGGGAGGCTATTCTTGATTTTTAATTCACAATGCTAACCTGAACGTAGGTAGCGTCCATCTTGAAATGAGGCCATCAGCTCGGACTGACTTATAAATGTGTATGTCCATATATGGTAATAGACCATACCAAAGATTTGAAGGCACCGATTGATTGCCCAGATTCTCAGCTTTCCGCAGACATCTGCTTTGGCAAATAGGGGCTACCGTTCTCATACCACACATATCAAAAGGGGTCCTAAATATGGGTACGACAGTCTTGACTACTTTACGATTGCATTGGGCAGACTAAAAAAAGCCTTCATTGAGAGGAGGGGAGGCTATTCTTGATTTTTTATTAAATACAACTAAATGGGAAATTGTTACAGGCACCAAAAACACATTTGGATACTTTTGTTCCATGCACATATGGGAAATGTGCATCACGGCTGCGTTTCCACTGTCAAAATTATTTCCATAACCAACTGCGTTACTGCTAAAACCAGCTTTTGGTTGGTCTTAAATATCCCCATCAGCGCTGCCTGAAATTAGCACCTTAGATCATCTGTTCGCAAGCAAGCTGATATAAGACAGGTACATTTCCGAACCTGGCATTAGGGCTGGAAAATTCCGGTGCGGCAGTTTATACATGATGAAATTGCAAACTAACGTGCATTTGACACTAGTGGAAAATAGAGCACTTAAAGTCATGACTTAATAAAGCTGCATTACGCAACTCTTCAAAACCTCGAATAAGTCGCTAGTGGTCATCTAATGTGATTCAACAGTAACCATATTGCGCCTCCAAATTGCCTGAAAACCACTGTATTCGCTGCCAGGTCGATTTTACCTGCCAGATTTAGTGATGCACATAATAAATGACGAGTTTCCACCATGAGCTCATTGGCTCAGACTTACACAGGGGGGAAATTTCAAATGCCTACTCCTAGCATCCTTTCTCCTCGTTTCCTTCTCAAAACCCATTGGGTGAGAAAGCGAGATGTCCCTCCCCTCTGACCTTCTCCACCAATTAATTTTGATGAGGAGACGAGACAAAGAGAAATAGGACATTAAGTCCACACTTCGATAGCAGAGATATATGGCAGATGCGGGGAGCAAACGACATGTCCCAGCAGCTCCTCCATATAATCCAAAGTAACAGGGAACTTTGGAGAGCTAATATGGAAAACAATAGATCCCGGGCCAAGACGAGAGTGAATTTGTGCTCACTGGAGAGGGCTAGCTAGCTAAGGGATTTGAAACCGACCAAGATATTTTTTTTCTGCTGAAAGGCATGGCAAGGCATAGCAAGTTAGCTAATATACCTTTCTAGATATAAAGAAATATGTCACTTTTGCTATTTAGTTATAAATATGCATGTGAATGTTATAACTACTATGGATATCTTGTTGTTTTCAAGCCACATTTTAAGGGCTCCGGAGTGACGAAGAGGTCTAAGGCACTGCATGTCAGTGCTAGAGATGTCACTACAGACACTGCTTCGATTCTAGGCTGTATCACAATTGGCCCAGTGTCGTCCGGGGTAGGCCGTCATTGGAAATAAGAATTGTTTCTTAACTGATTTGTCTAGTTGAATAAAGGCTAAATAAAACATAAAAACATTAGCAGTTAGCTATCCAGCTAGTGTAGCTAGCTAGCTGACTGCGCCATTGGTTTGTTTCAGTTGTATAAAATGTTGCTTCACTTTTTAGTTGTGACAAGCTATATGTATCATTGTGTTATATTTCTGATGTCTGTGGTCTGAAAGCCACGCATCTGATTAGCTAGCTAGCTACTTCACTTCACACTACTGCATGGAATAGCCATGATCATTATTTGACGACCAAGCTCTAGTTAGAAAATATATTCGAATACATTTTCGGGATCAATCAACATCAACTCCTACCAAGTGTTTTGTGTTTCCAGACCCACCACTGTCGAGTGTTGGAGCAGAATCAGATCGGTAAGCAAAACATTTTGCAAGGGCAACAGTCTTTTCCATCATTGTATTTGCTGGAGTGTATTTGATTTGTTGTCTATCTAGGTCTACGTCTCAGCTGGAGTCATTCCAGAACCACATACTCATGCACACCAGTAAGTCATTTGCTTTCTCTTCTCCAGGCTATGAGGCTGGAACCCTGGCAGCACTTGAACTACAACCACCATAACCATTGCCCTGCCTTGGAGACGGCGGAGGGCAACAAGATGTAGGTCTTAGTCGTCCTCCCGGTTGTGAAAAAGATCCGTAGGGATGTAAAATGGAAAACTTGTTACAATATAACACTACAATACAACACCACAGTTCTGCACTGATAGCAATTACATTCTATAGACAAAACACTCACCAAAGCTTGCGAGAAACAATATTGGTGCCTGCTTTATCTACACTGAACAATAATATGAACGCAACGTGAAACAACAAAGTTTTTACCGAGTTACAGTTCATAAAAGGAAATCCGTCAATTGAAATAAACTCATTCGGCCCTAACCTATGGATTTCACATGACTGAGAATACAGATGTGCATCTGTTGGTCAGAAATAACGTAAATAAAATGGTAAGGGCGTTGATCAGAAAACCAGTCGGTATCTGGTGTGACTCTCTCCACTGGCTTCCAGTTGAAGCTCGCATCCGCTACAAGACCATGGTGCTTGCCTACGGAGCTGTGAGGGGAACGGCACCTCAGTACCTCCAGGCTCTGATCAGGCCCTACACCCAAACAAGGGCACTGCGTTCATCCACCTCTGGCCTGCTCGCCTCCCTACCACTGAGGAAGTACAGTTCCCGCGCAGCCCAGTCAAAACTGTTCGCTGCTCTGGCCCCCCAATGGTGGAACAAACTCCCTCACGACGCCAGGACAGCGGAGTCAATCACCACCTTCCGGAGACACCTGAAACCCCACCTCTTTCAGGAATACCTAGGATAGGATAAAGTAATCCTTCTCACCCCCCTTAAAAGATTTAGATGCACTATTGTAAAGTGGCTGTTCCACTGGATGTCTTAAGGTGAACGCACCAATTTGTAAGTCGCTCTGGATAAGAGCGTCTGCTAAATGACTTAAATGTAAATGTAAATGTGACCACCATTTGCCTCATGCAGCACAACATCTACTTTTGCATAGTGTTGATATTTAAAGAGGCAAGTCAGTTGAGAACACATTCTTGTTTACAATGACAGCCTACCGGGGAACAGTGGGTTCACTGCCTTGTTCAGGGACAGAACAACAGATTTTTACCTTGTCTGCTCTAACCACTTGTCAGCTCTAACTACTAGGCTGCCTGTTGATTGTCGCCTGTGCGAAGTTGCTGGATATGGGTGGGAACTGGAAAATGCTGTGGTAGACATGGATCCAGGGCATCCCAACATGCTCAATGGGTGACATGTCTGGTGACTATGCAGGCTTTGGAAAAACTGGGACATTTTCAGCTTCCAGCAATTGTGTACAGATCCTTGCGACATGGGGCATACTGATGGCGGTGGATGAATGGCACGACAACAAGCCTCAGGATCTCGTCACAGTATCTTTGTGCATTCACATTGCCATCAATAAAAAGCAATTGTATTTGCTGTCCGTAGCTCTTGCCTGCCCATACCATAACCCCACTGCCACCATGTGGCGCTCTGTTCACAACGTTGACATCAACAAACCGCTCGCCCACACAACGCATACATGTGGTTGTGAGGCACATTGGACGTACTGCCAAATTCTCTAAAACATTGTATAGAAATTAACATAAAGTTATCTGTCAACAGCTCTAGTGGACATTCAAATCAAATCAAACTTTATTTGCCACATGTGCCAAATACATCAAGTGTAGACTTTACCATGAAATGCTTACTTACAAGTCCTTAACCAACAGTGCAGTTCAAGAAGAAGAAAATATTTACCAAGTAGGCTCAAATAAAAAGTAATAATAAAAAGTAACACAATAAGAATAACAGCTGTTGAGCTGTTGAGGAGCCTTTTTGTCCTAGACTTGGCGTTCCGGTACCGCTTGCTGTGCGGTAGGAGAACTTGGGTGGCTGGAGTCTCTGCAGTCAGCATGTTAATTGCACACTCCCTCAAAACTGCACACGGTCGCCAGGTGTACAGTGTTTCCTCTGACACATTGGTTCGGCTGGCTTCCGGGTTAAGAAAGCAGTGCGGGTTGGCGGGGTCATGTTTAGGAGGATGCAAGACTCTCGACTCTCGCAGTGATGGGACAAGACTGTAACTACCAATTTGGGAGAATAAGGGGTACACTTAGAATATATATATAGTCCAAAGAAGGCCAGTTTTATTGCCTCTTTAATCAGAACAACAGTTTTTAGCTGTGCTAACATAATGGGTTTCTGAAGATCAATTAGCCTTTTAAAATGGCACGTTGGATTAGCTAACCCAACGTGCCATTAGAACACAGAAGTAATGGTTGCTGATAATGGGCCTCTGTATGCCTATGTAGATATTCCATAAAGAAAATCTGCCGTTTCCAGCTACAATAGTAATTTACAGCATTAACAATGTCTACACTGTGTTTCTGATCAATTTGATGTTATTTTAATGGACAAAAAATGTGCTTTTCTTTCAAAAACAAGGACATTTCTAAGTGACCCCAGACTTTTGAACGGTAATGTGTGTATAATAAATATATATATATGAAGAGAGATGGACGACTTTGTTGTAAATACAGTACAAAACAAGTTGGTCCGATTACACAGATCAGGTTAAATAGAGGTTTATTAGGTAGATAAACAGGAATACAAGGTTGTCTCTCTAAGCTCAATAACAAAAGCACAGTGTAAGGGGGGAAAAAGTTGGATCAAGTGCTAAACTGATGTCACCCAGAACACGGAAGAAAATCTGAGAAAATTACTTAACAGATAACCATTGCACATGAAGAACAAAGTACAGTGTAGTCAAGGACAACTGTTATGTAAACATATTTGGTAGTAAATTAAATGATATAATAGTGCGGTAGGGAAATGGCAGCAGTCGTGGGTTGTAAAGTGCAGGAGTCTTTCGATTGAAGTATTTTGCAGTCTGTGCAGTCTTCGTAGCAGCCCTCAAGCTCTCAAGGTCTTCCTTTCCAATTTTTTTCAGATTTTTTTCTGAAGCCTTGCCTGTGCCCCTTAATCTAGCTCCTCTGTCCACGGCATGGCTTTTCCAAACTGGAATCCTACAGAAAAGAAAAACAAATGAATGTGTTGTCTATGATTGGACTATATAATACTCATACATATCCATTAGTGATCAATCATAGAATGAGGCCTGCGTACTCTATGTAACAGAGTTAAGGCAAACCGTAAGCTCGCTCTACTGCTAGCTTGAAACGTCTCAGACGGAACTATCCAATTGGTAATTTTTTTTAGGAAGCTCAAACGGTTGGAAAGTTGTCAAGGATGGTGGTCGTGTGTTACGTTACGCAGCAGAGAATCACTGGTTCGAGCCCAGTATGAGGCAGTCGGGCAGTGGAGGAAGCTAACCTGTTAGCTGCACATGACTCCCTGTTACAGTGGTGCCATTGACTATGTTGTGCTGGGGTAGTGCGCTGGGTAGCAAATTAAGAAGGGTTGAGTGTAATGGAGTAAGAATGTGTTGTGAGATCTCTCCATAGCTAGCTTGAAATGTTGTCGATTGACCTATCCAATTGGTACTGTTTGGGTAGCTCAAACAGTTGGAACATTGTCAAGGAGGGTGTTCAGCTTTTTTGCGAAGCAGAGGTTCACTGGTTCGAGCCCAGCATGGGGCTTGTCGGATAGTGGAGGAAGCTAACCTGTTAGCAGCACACTGACGACTCCCCGTTACACGTATAACTGTAGACGCTGGAAACAAGCGAACGCAGAGCTGAGTCTTACATCACAGAAACCTTCTTTCAACTAGTAGTCAGAGGTAGTCTGGATGCAAACAGAGACAACTAGGACATGCCAAGAGAGAGGGAGATGGAGAGTTCATCTCTGCTCATACACCCACAGAACCGTGCACTAAGAACCTTATGCTGCTTTTTGAAACTCCAGTAATAATTCTGAAGATGCATTAGATCATCTCCCTTGATGAAGTCATTACCAACATCTGGCAAGAAAAACCTCTTTGTTTTCTGCAAAAGGTTAAAGTGAGACTTTGCCCATGTTGTAAATGTCCTTCAATTTATTCATGATAATGCATTCAGATACAGTGGGCAGGCTTGCAAGTGACCGCAAATACTTAACTTCTTGTGGTGTAACACACATATGTTTGTTGTGCTGAACTTTGGCATGGTGTCATCAGCCCACTTTGCACTTAGCATGGACAGTTCTCACACTGCAGGTCTTGAGGTGCAGACTTGTACGACACAAACACCACCAACACCCACCGCCACTCTGGAAGATGACAGCCATCTTGAAAGCTTTCAACCTCACTAACCTTGTCATGAAAGCACTTAATTACAGACCTCCCGTTCTCCACACAGACACACTCACACCCTCTCGCCATTAGAGCAATGTGCCTGCAGGCTGAAGATGTGGACCACAGCCATCGCACCTCTGCCCAGCTTCCTAAGTGCGAGGATGAGGAGGTGGATGGGTTTTGGGGAAAGAGTGGCAAGCCTTCACAACATAAGCAAGGGTGTACAAGAAGAGAGTGGCTGTCAGTGGCAGTGAAGTAAATCAATAAGCAATATATACAGAATGGGCCGAGATCTGAGGATCAACCAGGCTGACCACGCTAGGTTAGGGGCCGTGCCAACCAAACCTCTTCACACACACACATACACACACACACGCACACGCTGTCAGCAAAGACCTAAACCTTAGCTCCTGAGTATTAAGCTTCAGCTGAACTCTTTTAAACACGGCGTAGGCTGTTTTTTGCAATTCCTTGTGCTGCCGACATATGACCTTCATAAAGCTTAAGTGTGTTTTCAGCCCTCCATGGCAATAAAGTCTGTTAGCAAAGACAGCACCCATGGTCCGGGGTCAATGACTTCTGTCAAACAACCCTCCCATGGCAACTGAGTGATGGAGTGGAGGCAGGCAAGTGGGGGGATGTGTGTGATATCTACTCCATGACAGTAGATGATATGACAAGGGCTATAAATTCCCCTGTGAATCATTTCAAGAGGGCACCTGTTTTACTGCATGCTCCTAACCTCTCGGCTACCTCCAACCCTGTGGCACTCTACATTAGCGGCACCCCTGACATGAGCCAATATGCTTGGAGACGCGGGCTTTCTCTTGACACCGTCTGGACGTGAATGGTGTGAGTGCCAGAAGTCTCTCTTCTGAGCTGTGTAGTGAGGCTGAGGGGATTGAGCACGTCAGATTATCTATTATCACAGAGCCAGCCATATCTATGAAATATAAAAGGCTTTAATGCATTTCCTGGCACCCTGCTTGTAAAGTGACCCTGAATGGTGAGCTAGCCCGAGAACATCCCCCTATTCCGAAGTGAGCCCCCCTAATACCTCCTCTGCTGTCACCATGAGAGGGTCTGGCTCGGTTCGACATAATGGCAGCAAATTGATATTCCCATGCACGCAAAGGTTAGACACAGGTACGGGTGTGGGATCAAAGAGAGTGGGCTTCCTCTATAGCTGAAGAGACTTTGGGAAATGGGAGATAATGTGGTGTTTGCCCAGCCTCTCCATGATACATTGGGAGGTGTACAACATGCAGATCCATGTTTGAACACATGTTCACAGTGGCCATTAGTGCATTTTCCAGTACAGTTGGTGTGACACTTTAGGCTCATTCATCACTCTTGGTGAAAGGCTATTTGAGAATCTTGACATTCATGTAGTAACATATCTGGTATTACGTAACCCATCTGGAGAGATGTGCGGCCTAGATCTGGAATGGAAGTGTCTTCCGACTAGCCCACCACGGTTCATCATGGTTTCTACTAGACATTCACCGGTCTTCATCCGACAGTTGGTCAATGAGCAATCAAAAACAAGATGGGATTAGTTATCTAAGAAGGTCGTCTGAATTGAGATCAAAACATATACCATAACATATTACTTTACCATCAATAGTACATGGTATTGGTCATTAATATAGTGTATTGTCATCTAGATATGGAACGATTTGACAAAACTACACTGAGTGTACAAAACATTTAGGAACACCTTCCTAATATTGATTTGCACCCGCGTTTGTGCTCAAAACAGCCCCAATTCACCAGGGGATTGATTCTACAAGATGTCAAAAGCATTCCACAGGGATGCTGGTCCTTGTTGACTCCAAAGCTTCCCTCAGTGTCAAGTGGGCTAGATGTCCTTTGGGTGATGGACCATTCTTGATGCACATGGGAAACTGTTGATTGTGAAAAAAACTCAGCAGCGTTGCAGTTCTTGACACACACAAACCGGTGCACATGGCACCTACTACCATAAGCCGTTCAAAGGCACTTCAATATTTTGTCTTGCCCATTTACCTTCTGAATGGCACACATACACAATCCATGTCTCAATTGTCCCAAGGCTTAAAAATCCTCCTTTAACCTGCTTTCTCCCCTTCATCTACATCTGATTGAAATGGATTTAACAAGTGACATCAATAAGGGATCACAGCTTTCACCTGGATTCACCTGGTCGGTCTATGTCATGGAAAGAGCTGGTGGTCCTAATGTGTACACTCATTGTACTGTATATCCTTCAATACCTGAGTCAGTGCTATTCCAACAGATTGAATTGAAAAGAGTCAGTGTGCCTACACTGTTGTTGTTCGAATCAGACAATGGCGTTGGCTTGGCTTGTGCCAGCGCCTAGGGACTGTGTCACTCTGTAACAAATGCTTTGAGATGGCCCGAGAAGTGGTATAGGCACAGCATATTGTATGACGCGCAGCAGGAAGCTTGCTGTGGGAGAATAGGCCTGAATCAAAGTAGGGGGCTCCCCTGCCAGGGCTGGGAGGATGCCGCAGGTGCTTTGATCAGCGGGGCTGAGGCTGGAGTGTCGGGCAGCGGTGCGGGAGTGCTGCTGCTCTGGGTTACTGTCTGTCGGAGAGGAAAGAACATGTGGCACGAAAAGGGAATGTTTACCAGGAATCTGAACTGATGTTTTACCATGTACGCATTCCACTGTCTGCTCACTTGAAATTGTGGAATCTGTTCTGAGTGAACAGAGAAAGGCACTTCAAACCAGTTCCCTCAGCATTTCATTAAATAAAATGTATACTAACATATTCTAAATTTCAAGTGAAAGTGATGAAGCAAACTCTTGCAGGCAAGGCAATTCAGCACACAAGAAGTTGTTTGTGCTGTCAAAACCACCAGGAGGGTTTGGGAGAACACAACAACAAAGCAGCTAAGGCATTTATCACCTTCTTACCCGTACCTCTCTTACTCAAATTCCGTCCTCACCTTCCTTCCTTCCTTCCTTCCTTCCTTCCTTCCTTCCTTCCTTCCTTCCTTCCTTCCTTCCTTCCTTCCTTCCTTCCTTCCTTCCTTCCTCCCCGCTCATATACATAAGAGACATGAGTAATGCCCTGGTGAAATTTCAGCTGTGTAAATCAAAATGCAACGTGGGAGGCTGTCCTCTCCAGGAAGTGCCATAGCACGTAACCAAAATGGGCGTATGACTCAGCAGAATCTTCCTACCTAAATTCTTGCCTCGGTGGGGTGGGGATTAAGCTAAGCAGGCCCCACGTGCCATCTACTGTGTCAAAAATGTTTGTGTAGAATGAGAAGGCAAGAACATTTGAAATGAGAGCAGTTTTGGGAGTTAGCGTGGCAACATTGGCAGTTGGGGGGATGGAGCGAGATTCATTCGCAAAATGAATAGCTCTCGGACTGATTGAAATTTCTGCTGGAATGAAATTATTGGAAGCAGTCTCTCCACCAGATCACCGTGAGTGGGCAATATCGCTAAAAGGCTTTTAGTGGATTAATTTGTTTCTCTACCCCGCTCCCTTGCCTTCTTTATTCCTTTGTTCCCTGTCCAGGTGCTCATAAACTACAGCATTTCTTTGCAATGGCGTTTAGTGGTGAGGACGTGGCCAGAAGCCAACAGAGAGGGCACAGAGTTCAGGCAGGGGGGACGGGATGGAGACAGAGGGGAGCAGGGAGGTACCTCCTCTGGGTGCTAATTCATCCACCGCCTCCTTCTCTGATCTGGCCTTATACAGTACGTAGAGTTAAATAAAACATGCTACTACTCTTGATTTCCAAACCCCAGATTAGGCATAGTCCTGCACTAGCAGGCACATTCAATTGAGATTTTTTATAGATTTATTTAGACCAGAACTAGTTCAAATCTGGGTTCAGAATCAGAGCTAGATTCAGACAAAAGTACAGTCCCAACTAGCATGAAAGAGCTTCACTATAAGAGATGCAATAAATTGCACATACAATATATGAGCATTACAAGCTTCTACCTGGTCTCAAAGTGAACATTTTTTAAACGCACAGAGGTTGAGGAGGACATGTGTAAAGAACAAATGCATCGATACGTTTTGATAGATCCAGTAAAAAAAAGGAGAAAAGCTAGCTACATGTTGTTTTCATTGCGGATATCTGTGTGTTTAGAAAAGGGCGCAGCATTTCTACTTTTTGATAAAAAGCGCGCACAATTTCAACTTCCTGCTACTCATGCCAGGAATATATTATATGCATATGATTAGTAGGTGTGGATAGAAAACACTCTGAAGTTTCTAAAACTGGTTCAATCATGTCTGTGACTATAACAGAACTTATGTAGCAGGCAAAACCCCAAGGAAAAACTGTTCAGAAAAAGAAAAGAAAATCCCTCTGACAGTTCCCTGAATTGTCAAGGGAAATTAGATAGCGCCCATTTTACAGTTCCTACAACTTCCACAGGATGTCACCAGTCTTTGGAATTGGGTTGAAGTTAATCATTGGTGAAACGAAGAAGAGGCACTTCCTGGCAGACGTTACACTGTTGATAGTTATGTAAGAGGGAAAATCGTGCATGTATTGTTTAAAAATACCTATAGTTGGATTACAAAATATTTTGGCAAAGTTTATAGGCAACTTTTGAAATGTTTTGTACTTACGTTGTGTTTTGGAAAGCTGTTTTTTTCCAGATCAAGCCTGCTTTATAAATGGACATTTTGGGTGTACATGGACGGAATTAATCGAAAAAAAAGGACCAATTGTGATGTTTATGGGACATATTGGAGTGCCAACAAAGAAGCTTGTCAAAGGTAATGCATGTTTTATATTTTATTTTAGCATTTTGTGTAGCGCCTGCTAACGTTAGTTCTATTGGTTACAACTGGATCAGCTGGTCCAGGGGGTGCATGCTATCAGATAATAGCTTCTCATGCTTTCGCCGAAAAGCATTTTTAAAATATGACATGTTGGCTGGATTCACAACGAGTGTAGCTTTAATTGAGTACCCTGCATGTGTGATTTAATGAAATTTGAGTTTTATTGTAACTTTCACAGATTAACAAGTCAAATACAGCAAATGAAAGATAAACTTCTTGTTAATCTACCCATCGTGTCCGATTGCAAAAAGGCTTGACAGCGAAAGCACAACATATGATTATGTTAGGTCAGAGCCAAGTCAAAAAACAGACAGCCATTTTCCTAGCCAAAGATAGGAGTCACAAAAAAGCAGAAATATAGATAAAAATTAATCACTAACCTTTGATGATCTTCATCAGATGACACTCATAGGACATCATGTTACAACAATACATGTATGTTTTGTTCGATAATGTGCATATTTATATACAAAAATCTCAGTTTACATTGGTGCGTTACGTGCAGTAATGTTTTGATTCCAAAACATCCGGTGATTTTGCAGAAATACTCATAATAAACATTGATAAAAGATACAAGTGTTATTCACAGAATTAAAGATAGACTTCTCCTTAAAAGTTATTATGGCTGGGGGGGCAGTATTGAGTAGCTTGGATGAATAAGTTGCCCAAAGTAAATGGCCTGCTCCTCAGTCTCAGTTGCTAATATATGCATATTATTAGTAGTATTGGATAGAAAACACTCTAACTGTTTGAATGATGTCTGTGAGTATAACACAACTCATATGGCAGGCAAAATCCAGAGGAGAAATCAAAACTTTGTATGTATTCACCAGAGTCCCCAATGAAATCCCCTTGAGATATTAATGATGTTGCACTGCCTAGGGGTTCAACTAGATGTCAACCATCTATAGCAATTTGAATGAGACTTCTACGGTGTTGTGGGAGTGAATGAGAGCAGAATCTGTCAGGTGTCTGGTAGTCAGCCATTTTCTGATCACGTTTATTCCTCATGGTATCTATCCACTTGCGTTCCATTGCTCATGAAGACACGAAGGAATATTCCGGTTGGAACTTTATTGAAGCTATATGTTAAAAACATCCTAATGATTGATTATGTACTGAGTTTGAAATGTCTCTTCGACCTGTAACATAACTTTTTGAAGTTTTTGTCCGATGTAACACTGGCCAGAATGAGCGTTTGGATATGTATACTAAATGCGCTAACAAAAGAAGGTATTTGGACATAAATAACGGACATTATCGAACAAAACATTTATTGTGGACCTGGGATTCCTGGAGTGCTTTCTGATGTAGATCATCAAAGGTAAGGGAATATTTATCATGTAATTCCTTGTTTATGTTGACGCCATCATTGCGGCTATTAAATGTATTATGACTTTTACTTCTGAGCGCTGTCTCAGATTATTGCATGGGTTTCTTTTTTGTAAAGTTTTTTTGAAATCTGACACAGCGGTTGCATTAAGGAGAGGTATATCTATAATTCCATGTGTATAACTTGTATTATCATCTACATTTATGATGAGTATTTCTGTTGAATGATGTGGCTATGCAAAATTACTGGATGCAACGTGCCAATGTAACCTCATATATAAATATGAACTTTATCAAACAAAGCATACATGTATTGTGTAACATGAAGTCCTTTGAGTGTCATCTGATGAAGATGATCAAAGGTTAGTGATTCATTTTATCTCTATTTGTGGATTTTGTGACTCTGGCTGGAAAATCTTTTGCTGGAAAAATGGTTGTGTTTTTCTGTGGCTATGTGGTGACCTAACAATTGTTTGTGGTGCTTTTTCTGTAAAGCATATTTGAAATTTGACACTGTGGTGGGATTAACATCAATATTAGCTTTTAAATGGTATGAGATACATGTATGTTTGAGGAATTTTAATTATGAGATTTTTGATGTTTTGAAATTGGCGCCCTGCACTTTCACTGGCTGCTGTCATATCGCTCCCGTTAACGGGATTGCAGCCATAAGAAGTTACTGCAACCGCTGTGTCAGATTTTTAAAAAACTTTACGGAAAAAGCATACTCTGAGTACGGCGCTCAGAGCCCAATCCAGCCAAAGAAATATCCGCCATGTTGGAGTCAACAGAAGTTAGAAATAATTATAAATATTCACTTACCTTTGATGATCTTCATCAGAAGGCACTCCCAGGAATCCCAGTTCGACAATAAATGACTGATTTGTTCCATCCATCTTCATGAGGCACGAGCACTACGTCCAGACAAAAACTTGAAAAGTTCCGTTACAGGTCGTAGAAACAAGTCAAACGATGTATGAAATCAATCTTTAGGATGTTTTTAACATAAATCATCTATAAGGTTCCAACCGGAGTATTCCATTGTCTGAAGAAAAGCACTGGAACGAGAGCTAACTCTGTCGGGAGTGCGCGTCACGATCCTGAGACACTCTGCCAGACCCATGACTCATTTAGCTCCCATTCCCCCCTCCTTTATAGCAGAAGCCTGAAACAAGTTTCTAAAGATGGCTGACATCTAGTGGAAGCCTTAGGAAGTGCAACTTGACCAATAGACACTGTGTATTCGGTAGGCCAAGCTTTGAAAAACTACAAACCTCAGATTTCCCACTTCCTGGTTGGATTTTTCTCAGGTGTTTGCCTGCCATATGAGTTCTGTTATACTCACAGACATAATTCAAACAGTTTTAGAAACTTCAGAGTGTTTTCTATCCAATAGTATTTAGTCAGCCACCAATTGTGCAAGTTCTCCCACTTAAAACAATGAGAGATGCCTGTAATTTTCATCATAGGTACACTTCAACCATGACAGACAAAATGAGAAACAAAATCCAGAAAATCACATTGTAGGATTGATACATTTATTACATACATTTTTTCATTATTAAAGTGGCTAGAGATGAGTCAGTATGTTGGCAGCAGCCACTCAATGTTGGTGGTGGCTGTTTAACAGTCCGATGGCCTTGAGATAGAAGCTGTTTTTCAGTCTCTCGGTCCCCGCTTTGATGCACCTGTACTGACCTCGCCTCCTGGATGATAGTGGGGTGAACAGGAAGTGGCTCGGGTGGTTTGTCACGTTAGCTAGTGTGGGTGTGGAGTCAGGCGCAGAGAGCAAAGGTTCCAAATGAGACATGTTTATTCCAAATGGGTCAAGCCAAAAACAACATGCACAGTGACCACACAAACAGGACAGCAAACAATCCGTACAGGAACAAAACACAAACATCCACCGACAGAAAATAAACCAGCCCGCACATAAGCAGTCAGGCCCTGAAGGCTTAAAATCCACAGCTACAATTACATGCAGCCTCAGGATATGTGGTTTCCAGTTTACATAGAGTAAAAATAAGTTATTTCAGGGCCGCCGATGTGTCTGCTTGGGGCGGGATATACACGACCGTGATTATGATCGAAGAGAATTCTCTTGGTAGATAATGCGGTCGGCATTTGATTGTAAGGAATTCTATGTCAGGTGAGCAAAAGGACTTGAGTTCCTGTATGTTGTTATGATCACACCATGTCTCGTTAATCATAAGGCATACAGCCCCGCCCTTCTTCTTACCAGAGAGATGTTTGTTTATGTCGGCGTGATGTGGGAAGAAGCCAGGTGGCTGTACCGACTGATGACGTAAGACCCAGATGCAGACACGTAGAATAAACAATGGTTTAGTAGTCCAATGGGCAGGCAAGAGACAGGTCAAGACAGGCAGGTGGCAAGTTAAAGGTCAGCAGGCAGGCTCAGGGGCAGGCAGAATGGTCAAGCAGGAGGGTACAGAAATGGGAAAGGCGAGGCTCAAAACCACAAAGATGAGAAAAAGAGAGGCTGGGAAAAAACAGAAGTTGACAGGACAAACGCTGGTAAGCTTGACAAACAAGACGAACTGGCAACAGAAACAGGTATAAATGCACAAGGGATAATGCGGGAGATGGTCGACACCTGGAGGGGGTGGAGACAAGCACAAAGACAGTGGAAACAGATCAATGCGTGACAAGATGACAAAGATATTGTGAAGATGAACTGTTTAGAGTTTACCAGGGCTTGTTATGATGACCCATGTATATTTGAAGAATGGCCATAATAATGCAATAGCAGTGATGAATCGCTCTATTACTGTTACACTACTCTTTCAACTCCTGTACTCAATATGAACTCTTATGGGACTAGTATCTCCGGGTAGAATTCAAGTACAAAATATCAATGCATTGCTATTGATGGGCATTTTAGACAGCTCAAAGGCCATCAAGACTATTAAGAGCTTTATTCATCGTTGATTACACATTTTCTAAAGCCATACTAGCTCGAGTCTGCTGGACCAATAGTGTCAATGAAAGGACATGAATAAGGAACCATTTATCTCAGACAGACAATCACTAATTGTTAACACTTTGGAGAAAGTTTGGAGATGCTGCGATTGTGTGATTACTTGGTGTTAGTCATGATGTCTGTGCAGGGAGGGGTAATCAGAGATAATTGTCTCCAATCATCGTGGCATTTCATCTAATCACTGATGCACCTGCACTTTTCAATTTCAACAGAGTTTAAGGCGGTGAGATAGTTCTTTCTTTCTTTCTTTTTTTGTTATGGGTAGTATGCTTGTAACGGTTGTCTTCCAATGCGCAGCGTGGTAAGCGTTCATGATATTTATTATAACTCAGAACACTAAAGAACAAAACAATGAAGCGACAACGAACGAAACAAAACAGTCCTGTACGGTGAATACACAAAACACAGAACATAACATAATCACCCACAACTCAAAGGTGAAACCAGGCTACCTAAGTATGGTTCTCAATCAGGGACAACGATTGACAGCTGCCTCTGATTGAGAACCATACCAGGCCAAACACAGAAATCCCAAATTATAGAAAAAAGAACAGATTGCCCACCCCAACTCACGCCCTGACCATACTAAAACAATGGAACTAAGGTCAGAACGTGACAACGCTGTTAAAATGAAGTGCTTTCTAACACCAACACTAGTGGTAACTGAGCTGCCACCAACGCGAAAGAGCTGCTTAATCATTTAAATCTGAATTATATTTTATTCAGGCTACCTCGCCTCAAGCCCAGATTTAGACCAAAAAATGTGAATGTGAATGCCAGAGGTGCCAGGGAGAATACCAACAGTAAACCCAGACAACACATCATCCAGAGATGTTTTGAAACATTACACGGTGTGTTTTAACACCACTTAATCAAGTGTTCTGCAACACCTTGTGTTGTTTACTCTATGTAAAGCTTCTAAATACTATTATGGTGTTTCACATTCTGTCTAGTGCAGAAAGAGATCTTGTGGAGTATGTTAATATTTAGAATTGATTTATGTATCTGATAATTTGCCAGTTTAACCCATTTTGGCAAGCATTGTTGAGCACAATGCTCAGTCCACCAGCTATAGGTTTACAGCAAACATGGCAAGATACTGTATTGGCCTCAACCATTAAAAGTTGGAGATGTGGGAATGGGTCGTCTAATCATTGAACGTAATTTTGTCTGATGGTTTTCATATCCATCCGTTCATGTTCCATTTCACAACAAGCTGCTTAATACTCATATAGAAGTATACTTTTCTTTCTTCAAACATGCACACAACATTGTGTAAAAGAGTCAAAGTCTGAAAATGTTTAATTACACACAATCCATTTGGCAATATAGGAAATTCAAGGAGATTAAAACCAGACTTCCAATAAATTAAGTAACTACATTTGGTTATTCTCATAAAATATATTTACATTTTGAGCAACATGTTACTTTGGATTTAGTTTGACATTTTTTGGTAAAATGAAATTAGCAAATCATTTTTCATTAAGTATATGTTGGTTGTTTTTTGAGTCAATTTCAATTCACCCCAGAATATTGTTTTTACAGTGTGGCTGTGGTTGTTGAGTCTGTAAAGAAGTCAGGGGTTCAATTCCCGCTTCCAACTGTCCCACTTTCACTCCTTCTGTCTCCTCATGTTTCTAATCTGTCTAAGTAAAGCATTGAAAAAATCTGTTTTTGTGCGTTTTGATGCAGCCTTTTACATGCTCTGAAACCCCAAAAAGTGTTTTCACAAAACTTTTCAGAACATTATTCAGATAGAAGAACCACTTTGGGTGTTCCAGAATACTTCTATTATGTTTTTAAAACACTTTCTGTGTATCAGAACACTTATATTGGGTTTACATTCAAACACCAGATCTCAGCATAGGTGCACCACTTTTCATGGTTTCATTACACAAGCAGCGTTTTGAGTCTTTCTATCTTAACAGTGTACTCCAGAAGGGAGTGTTTCCCAACTACCCCTGGATTGTCGCAATGTAAAGTTAATCGGTTCACTTACAAATAATCATCTGGTTAATTTACAAATAATCGTCTTTTCACAATCAACAGCAATCCACCGTTAGGGTCACTTCAAGAAAAAGCCTACAATTGCTGTGTGCAACAAAGGCATGATGAAACCAAAATTCTTGGCAGATTGCGACTCCACACAATATATTCCTATTAAATCAGTATCCACTCTGTTTTTCTTCATTAAAGGGAAAATACACTCAAATACTATATTTTGGTATTTTTTTCATTTGTCCACTGTTGAAACAGTCCCAAAATGTTCCGCATGTCAGCAACCAAGTTTTCAAGATATTAGACTTTCAAGAAGCAAAGTGTGACCAGCCACATCATCATGATAATGCAAAATGTATTTTTCTAATTGCAGGTTTCGGCGAGCTATTTGATGACATGGAGATTTACAAGACATTCAGAACATCAAAGCAAAACATGATTGGTCTGAGCGATGCCTAGTGACATCAAGGTTTGCGGGCACTGAGTCAAATACATGTAGTGGCTGTTGGTTAGTACAGGCTATGAGCTACTCAGATGGAAGGTCTATTTCTATTTGACTAACAGAATACACTGAAAAAAAGGAGAAAATGGATCTGATATTTACCGGTGAAGCTGAGTCTGTCACAAATAATTAAACCATTTTTTTCAACTTAAACTCGAGCACTCAAGTTCTCACATCCTAGAAGCATAAATGCTTCTAATTACCACAGGTTGAGTAAACGGACAACAGAATGCCTCTAGTTTTGTTCCATCTATGCATATTTGTATTATTTTGTACTATTTGACACAATGGTGGAAAAAGTACTAAATTGTCATACTTGAGTAAAAGTAAAGATACTTTATTAGAAAATTATTGGAAGGTTAATGGGAAACTCACCCAGTAAAATACTACTTGAGTAAAAGTATCTGGTTTAAAATGTACTTAAGTACAGTGGTGGAAAATGTACTCAATTGTCATAGTTTAGGTAAAGCAAAAGCTACACATCAAATTCCTTATATTAAGCAAACCAGACACCAATATGTTGTTTTTTACTGACAGACAGGGACACACTCCCACAAACAAAGTATGTGTTTAGTGAGTCCACCAGATCAGAGGCAGTAGGGATGACAATGCGTGATATTGATGATAGGTGCGTGTATTGGACCATATTACTGTCTTGCCTGAGCATTCAAAATGTAACGAGTACTTTTGGGTGTCGGGAAAGATATATGGGAGTAAAATGTTTTTTTTTCTTGAGGAATGTAGTCGAGTAAAAGTAAAAGTTGTCCAAAAATATAAATATTTAAAGTAAAATACAGATACCCAAGCTGAACCAAAGTGTGGCTAGTATTGATAAAAGATCCCAGTCAGGTCCGATAGCACCCAAGCTGAAGTGTGTCACCTGAGCAAGCACACTGCAACACTTTGTTTTCACTCCGATGTCACAGATTGTCACTAGCAAGGCCTCAGGGGCCAGTGAGACAATGGGTATGTTCAGGGTAAGAGCTTGTCGAGAGCTACAGATGTGCTTTTCTGTCCTCCACCCACAGTCCGTTAGTGAAGACTTCTCAGACAAGCGTGGCTAATAGGGACCCATCATGAAGCAACGCTTGGACTACAGCCACAGTCTCTCTCACCATTTCTACATATGAGATTATATTCTACATTGTGCACACATGTGTCTAGTGCATAGAAGTGAATGTGAAGAGAGTGTATTGAATGGGAGGGGGGCTTGAGGAGATGTAGCCTGAGAAAAACATCATTCAGATTTAATTTAAGCAATATCCTTTCTGTCACGAGGTGTGTCCCACCAGGGACGCAGGTTTAATCAATGTATGGATCAATCAATGACAAAACGAGTATTTCCCCTTCCTCAAAACAGGAGCATGTTTGAGCACTTTGTGTTCAACTGTCTTTGTAACTCTGCACATAGTGCCATAACACCTGCTCTCTCCAGTCTCCTGCTCTGCTCTCTAAGCCCCCTGCCTTGACAACTCTGTCTCATTAAGGCCATCAGGCAGACATTTTGTCATCTCGGATGAAAGTCCAATCAACCTGTTTGGCAGAGCTGTGTTTTATTAAAGGATTTTTCCTTCCATAGAGAATTACCTTTCAAACCCCCTCCTACATAATCTGGGGGATTTTGGTCCAAATGTCTTAAAAATTAAACGGGGAAAAAGCTCTGCTGGTTTAATAATTTAGCCGTGTATGAATACCCGAGTCAAACAACAGGATGTGAATGGCTGCTTGTGTAAAGGTTGATATGGGAATGATCACTTAATTATGCACATGACAGTCAATGGACTGTGTGGTGCCACTACGGAGACAAATTTTAGACTTCTACTTATATTCTGAAACATGGGAGCATGGCCTTAGTAACAGGAACTATAGCTGCCTCTGTGAGTATGGTAGATATGATATTAGGTAGGGCATACATACATTTACATTTACATTTAAGTCATTTAGCAGACGCTCTTATCCAGAGCGACTTACAAATTGGTGCGTTCACCTTAAGACATCCAGTGGAACAGCCACTTTACAATAGTGCATCTAAATCTTTTAAGGGGGGTGAGAAGGATTACTTTATCCTATCCTAGGTATTCCTGAAAGAGGTGGGGTTTCAGGTGTCTCCGGAAGGTGGTGATTGACTCCGCTGTCCTGGCGTCGTGAGGGAGTTTGTTCCACCATTGGGGGGCCAGAGCAGCGAACAGTTTTGACTGGGCTGCGCGGGAACTGTACTTCCTCAGTGGTAGGGAGGCGAGCAGGCCAGAGGTGGATGAACGCAGTGCCCTTGTTTGGGTGTAGGGCCTGATCAGAGCCTGGAGGTACTGAGGTGCCGTTCCCCTCACAGCTCCGTAGGCAAGCACCATGGTCTTGTAGCGGATGCGAGCTTCAACTGGAAGCCAGTGGAGAGAGCGGAGGAGCGGGGTGACGTGAGAGAACTTGGGAAGGTTGAACACCAGATGGGCTGCGGCGTTCTGGATGAGTTGTAGGGGTTTAATGGCACAGGCAGGGAGCCCAGCCAACAGCGAGTTGCAGTAATCCAGACGGGAGATGACAAGTGCCTGGATTAGGACCTGCGCTGCTTCCTGTGTGAGGCAGGGTCGTACTCTGCGGATGTTGTAGAGCATGAACCTACAAGAACGGGCCACCGCCTTGATGTTAGTTGAGAACGACAGGGTGTTGTCCAGGATCACGCCAAGGTTCTTAGCGCTCTGGGAGGAGGACACAATGGAGTTGTCAACCGTGATGGCGAGATCATGGACGGGCAGTCCTTCCCGGGAGGAAGAGCAGCTCCGTCTTGCCGAGGTTCAGCTTGAGGTGGTGATCCGTCATCCACACTGATATGTCTGCCAGACATGCAGAAATGCGATTCGCCACCTGGTCATCAGAAGGGGGAAAGGAAGATTAATTGTGTGTCGTCTGCATAGCAATGATAGGAGAGACCATGTGAGGTTATGACAGAGCCAAGTGACTTGGTGTATAGCGAGAATAGGAGAGGGCCTAGAACAGAGCCCTGGGGGACGCCAGTGGTGAGAGCGCGTGGTGAGGAGACAGATTCTCGCCACGCCACCTGGTAGGAGCGACCTGTCAGGTAGGACGCAATCCAAGCGTGGGCCGCGCCGGAGATGCCCAACTCGGAGAGGGTGGAGAGGAGGATCTGATGGTTCACAGTATCGAAGGCAGCCGATAGGTCTAGAAGGATGAGAGCAGAGGAGAGAGAGTTAGCTTTAGCAGTGCGGAGGGCCTCCGTGATACAGAGAAGAGCAGTCTCAGTTGAATGACTAGTCTTGAAACCTGACTGATTTGGATCAAGAAGACATACAAAGACATACCTGCAAATTAACTGGTTCATTGACGACCTGCAAATAATACCCAAACAAGTCAAATTGATGGCCCTGAGTTAAGGTTTTATTTGTATTTAATTATTTTATATAACCTTTATTTAACTAAACACGTCAGTTAATAACAAATTCTTATTAACAATGACCTCCTACCAAAATGCAAAAGCCTCCTGCGGGGACACGGGCTGGGATTAAAAATAAAAATAAAATACAAATAAAAATATAGGATAAAAACACACATCACAACAAGAGAGACACCACAACACTAAATAAAGAGAGACCCAAGACAACAACATAGAATGGCAGCAAACACATGACAACACAGCATAGTAGCAACACAACATGGTACAGTAGCAGCACAAAGCATGTTACAAACATTATTGGGCAAAAACAGCACAAAGGGCAAGAAGGTAGAGACAACAATACATCATGCAAAGCAGCCACAACTGTCAGTAAAAGTGTCCATGATTGAGTCTTTGAATGAAGAGATCGAGATAACACTCAAACTGGACATTGTTTTTTTTGTAGCTCGTTCCAGTTGCCAGCTGCAGCGAACAGAAAAGAGGAGTGACACAGGGATGTGTGTGCTTTGGGGACCTTTAACAGAATGTAACTGGCAGAACAGGTGTTGTATGTGGAGGATGAGGGCTGCAGTAGGTATCTCAGATAGGGGGGAGTGAGGCCTAAGAGGGTTTTTATAAATATACATCAATCAGTGGGTCTTGCAATGGTTATACAGAGATGACCAGTTTACAGACAAGTATAGAGTGCAGTGATGTGTCCTATAAGGAGCATTGGTGGAAAATCTGTTGGCCAAATGATAAAGAACATCTAGCCACTTGAGAGCACCCTTACCTGACGATCTATAAATGATGTCTCCGTAAACTAGCATGGGTAGGATGGTCATCTGAATCAGGGTTAGTTTGGCAGCTGGGATGAAAGAGGAGCGATTATGATAGAGGAAACCAAGCCTAGATTTAACCTTAGACTGCAGCTTTTGCTGCAGAGAAGGACAGTGTGCCGTCTAGCCATACTCCAAAGTACTTGTATAAGGTGACAACCTCAAGCTCTAAACCCTCAGAGGTAGTAATCACACCAGTGGGGAGAGGGGCATTCTTCTTACCAAAGTTGACCTTTGTTTTGGAGGTGTTCAGAATAAGGTTAAGGGCAGAGAAAGCTTGTTGGACACTAAGAAAACTTTGTTGTAGACAGTTTAACACAAAATCCATGGAGGGGCCAGCTGAGGATACGACTGTATCATCTGGATATAAGTAGATGAGAAAGCTACCTACTGCCTGAGCTATATTGTTGATGTATATTGAGAAGAACGTGGGGCCTAGGACCAAGCCTTGGGATACTCCCTCGGTGACAGACAGTGGCTGAGACAGCAGCTGTTCTGACTTTATACACTGTCCTCTTTGAGAGAGGTAGTTAGCAAACCAGGTCAAAGACTCTCAGAGACACCAATACTCCTTAGCCGGGCCACAAGTATTGAATGGTCTACCATATCAAAAGCTTTGGCCAAGTCAATAAAAATAGCAGCACAACATTGCTTAGAATCAAGGGCAATGGTGACATCATTTGGGACCTTTTAAGTTTGCAGTGATACATCCATATCCTGAGCGGAAACCAGATTGCATTTCATAGAGAATACTATAGACATCAAGAAAGTCAGTCAGTTGATTATTGAGTTGTTCCAACACTATAGATAAACAGGGCAAAAAATATTGATGACATTATGCAATTTGATAAATCATGTCCACTTTGGCATACAATGGCTTACGCACATCACCCAGGTGAGTGCCACATCTATAAAAATAGATAGAAGTGTACAATATAAATAGATATTTCTCTTAGGATGGAATGATATCCACAAATGCAATTCACCAATGTGTCAATAAAATATTGGAGGGAATGCTCGAACCTACGACTTCAGCCAGATACTATTTACATTACAGTATCTTTCATTAGTCATTCAACCACTGTTGCACTGATTTCCCCCCTCCCCCACACCCTAATAAAGAAACCCAAAATAAAAATGTTTTAAAAAATAAAGTGGAATTACAGATGTGTGATGAAACTGTCTCAAAATGTACGCTCCCTCCTTACCCCCCCTTCCATCTCATACTGATCAAATGAACAGCAAGCCTGTTTTCAAGAAACAGATCAAGCTAGATAGTTTGTGTGTATGTATTGATATGCAGAATACGTGTGCTATTTTTATATTGATGTAGTTCTGTCCCCCCTGTTGGTACTAGGGGGCAGTATTTTCATTTTTGGAGAAAAAAACGTTCCCGTTTTAAACGGGATATTTTGTCAGGACAAGATACTAGAATATGCAAATGATTGACGGCTTTGGATAGAAAACACTCTAACGTTTCCAAAACTGTAAAGATATTGTCTGTGAGTATAACAGAACTCATGTTGCAGGCGGAAGCCTGAGAAAAATCCAATCCGGAAGTGCCCCAGGTTTTGAAAGCTCTGCGTTCCAATGAGTCCCTATTGAGCGGTGAATGTGTCATCAACGAGCTTACGCTTTCTACGTATTCCCCAAGGTGTCTACAGCATTGTGACGTAGTTTTACGCATTTATTGCGCAAGTGGTCACATGGTGGCTCCGAGAGAGATTCTCGCGTAAAATACAGAGTTCGCCATTACTCCAATAGGTCCTACTGAAAAATTAATTGTCCCGACGGATATATTATCGAATAGATATTAGAAAAACACCTTGAGGATTGATTATAAACAACGTTTGCCATGTTTCCTTCGATATTATGGAGCTAATTTGGAATATATTTCGGCGTTGTCGGGCAATTTCTCAGCCAAACGTGAAGAACAAACGAGCTATTTCACCTACAAAAATAATATTTTGGGAAAAAATGAACTTTGGCTATCTACCTGGGAGTCTCGTGAGTGAAAACATCCGAAGTTCATCAAAGGTAAACGATTTAATTTGATTGCTTTTCTGATTTTCGTGACAAGGTTGCCTGCTGCTAGCAAGGCATAATGCTATGATAAACTTACACAAATGCTTGTCTAGCGTTGGCTGTAAAGCATATTTTGAAAATCTGAGATGACAGGGTGATTAACAAAAGTCTAAGCTGTGTTCCAATATATTTCACTTGTGCTTTTCATGAATAGGAAGATTTTCTAGGAAGATTTATGTCCGTTGCGTTATGCTAATTAGTGTCAGGCGATGATTACGCTCCCGGACCCGGGTTTGAGAGTCACAAGAAGTTGTCTTGTCTATTAATGTTCTTTATTATGTCATGTTTCATGTTTTGTGTGGACCCCAGGAAGAGTAGCTACTGCTTTCGCAACAGCTAATGGGGATCCTAATAATATACCAAATACCAGGCACCTCTCCAAGCTGTTAATTATACTAAGACAAAGACAGGTCACAGTTTATCAATAAAAATAACACATTGTGGGTTTGGGAGGGGGGCGTAAATGAGACACAGAAAATGTGTTAATTAATGCCAATCACGGTAGAATGCTCGGTGAAAGCCAGGTTCCCCGGGTCACAACTTGGGTAGCTAAAGTTAGTGCCTCTCTCTTTGTGTGTGTACAAAGACACTTGGTAATTACACGGCTCAGTGCACCCTGCTGCCAATGATATCTTGTTATTGCGTGGAGCTTATTATTTTTAATTGCTTCTAAACCATTTGCATTAGTGGGAAACATGAAGTTGAAGGCGATGGGAACGTTAATACTAGAAAAGCCTGGCTTTGAGGGACCCCCCTTCGAAACAACCAGTATTTTGGATGTCAACATTCTCAGTGTAATAAATACATTTCATATGTACTATCACAAAAATAATCCTTCGGTTGTGTTTAAGAAGTTGAAATTAGAATATGATAGAAAATGTATTTCAAAGAATACAAACAAATTTCCATTAGTTTATGTAACTATTGGTTAAATGTACAAACAAGAAAACACAAACACTACCATTTAACTAATAATTGTTCTTATTTGTGACATTTCTAACGGACTGTGGATCATCGCCGGAGGTTCTGGACTGCGGATCATCACCGGAGACCCCGGACTGGGGACCGTCGCTGGGGCCCCAGATCGGGGACCGTCGCTGGCGGTTCCGCACCGTGGACCGTCGCTGGAGGTTCCCGGACCGTGGACCGCCGTTGGAGGTTCCGGACCGTGGACCGTCGTTGGAGGTTGCGGACTGGAAACTGTCGCCGGAAGCTCTGGACTGGAAACTGTTGCCGGAAACTCTGGACTGGAAACTGTCGCCGGAAGCTCTGGACTGGGAACTGTCGCCGGAAGCTCTGGACTGGGAACTGTCGCCGGAAGCTCTGGACTGTGGAGGCGCACTGGAGGTCTGATGCGTGGTGCCAGCACTGGTGGTACCGGGCTGGGGACACGCACCTTAGGGCGAGTGCGGAGAGGAGGCACAGGACGACTGGACTGTGGAGGCGCACTGGAGGTCTGGTGCGTGGTGCCGGCAAGTGCGGGGGCACTAGCACATGACGCGGGCCAAACAAGCTCCAGCTAGATACAAACCAAACGGAAAAGACATGCTGCCTTGAAACCTTCATCTATGTATACAGGTAAGAGTCTAGCTACATTTTCAGACATGATAACTTTTTTATTTAGTCAGAGAGTAATTTTCAGTTAAAGCTTACTGTTTGCTAGGTAGATAGTTGCTTAGCCTAGTTGCTTAGCTTTAGCTACCTCCAGATTCATACTCCAGCATTTCATGCACGGTGGCTAGCTATGACAATCCGTTTGTACTGTAGCTATGGGTTGGGATTATGGTTCATTGTTTAGCTTTCTAAACAAAAGACCCCACTTCGCAATATAACTTTTTTAAAATATATATATATTTGTTATTAGACTTTTTATTGGATTTTTACCCCTTTTTCTCCCCAATTTTGTGGTATCCAATTAGTAGTTACAGTCTTGTCTCATCGCTGCAACTCCCGTACAGACTCGGGAGAGTCGAAGGTTGAGATCCCGTGCGTCCTTTCGAAACACAACCCAGCCAAGCCGCAATGCTTCTTGACACAATGCCTACTTAACCTCTTGCTCCTACCTGACACGCAGGTGTCCCATCTAGACATCTGGAAATGCAAATGCGCTACGCTAAATGCTAATAGTACTAGTTAAAACTCAAACGTTCATTAAAATACACATGCAGGGTAGTGAATTAAAGCTACACTCGTTGTGAATCCAGGCAACAAGTCAGATTTTTAAAATGCTTTTCGGCGAAAGCATGAGAAGCTATTATCTGATAGCATGTAACACCCCAAAAGACCCGCAGGGGACGTAAACAAAATAATTAGCATAGTCGGCGCTACACAAAACACACAAATAAAATATAAAACATTCATTACCTTTGACCATCTTCTTTGTTGGCACTCCTAGATGTCCCATAAACATCACTATTGGGTCTTTTTTTCGATTAAATCGGTCCATATATAGCCTAGATATCGATCTATGAAGACTGTGTGATCAAGGAAAAAAATAACGTTTTATAACGTAACGTCATTTTTTTAAATTAAAAAAGTCGACGATAAACTTTCACAAAACACTTCGAAATACTTTTGTAATGCAACTTTAGGTATTAGTAAACGTTAATAAGCGATCAAATTGATCACGAGGCGATGTATATTCTATAGCTGTACGTCTGGAAATAATGTCCGGGTAAATCTCAACCAAAATATCCGGTCGGAAACCGGAAGAAAGTCGCTGCCTTGCGTGTGTTTGACCAAGAAACAAATAGTAGGCAAATGACAAGACTGTTGACATCGTGTGGAAGCTGTAGGTATTGCAACCTCGGCCCCATTTAATGTGGTTCACCTTTATTACATTTACATTTAAGTCATTTAGCAGACGCTCTTATCCAGAGCGACTTACAAATTGGTGCGTTCACCTTATGACATCCAGTGGAACAGCCACTTTACAATAGTGCATCTAAATCTTTTAAGGGGGGGGGGTGAGAAGGATTACTTTATCCTATCCTAGGTATTCCTTAAAGAGGTGGGGTTTCAGGTGTCTCCGGAAGGTGGTGATTGACTCCGCTGTCCTGGCGTCGTGAGGGAGTTTGTTCCACCATTGGGGGGCCAGAGCAGCGAACAGTTTTGACTGGGCTGAGCGGGAACTGAAATTCCTCAGTGGTAGGGAGGCGAGCAGGCCAGAGGTGGATGAACGCAGTGCCCTTGTTTGGGTGTAGGGCCTGATCAGAGCCTGGAGGTACTGAGGTGCCGTTCCCCTCACAGCTCCGTAGGCAAGCACCATGGTCTTGTAGCGGATGCGAGCTTCAACTGGAAGCCAGTGGAGGGAGCGGAGGAGCGGGGTGACGTGAGAAAACTTGGGAAGGTTGAACACCAGACGGGCTGCGGCGTTCTGGATGAGTTGTAGGGGTTTAATGGCACAGGCAGGGAGCCCAGCCAACAGCGAGTTGCAGTAATCCAGACGGGAGATGACAAGTGCCTGGATTAGGACCTGCGCCGCTTCCTGTGTGAGGCAGGGTCGTACTCTGCGGATGTTGTAGAGCATGAACCTACAGGAACGGGCCACCGCCTTGATGTTATTTGAGAACGACAGGGTGTTGTCCAGGATCACGCCAAGGTTCTTAGCGCTCTGGGAGGAGGACACAATGGAGTTGTCAACCGTGATGGCGAGATCATGGAACGGGCATTCCTTCCCGGGAGGAAGAGCAGCTCCGTCTTGCCGAGGTTCAGCTTGAGGTGGTGATCCGTCATCCACACTGATATGTCTGCCAGACATGCAGAGATGCGATTCGCCACCTGGTCATCAGAAGGGGAAAGGAGAAGATTAATTGTGTGTCGTCTGCATAGCAATGATAGGAGAGACCATGTGAGGTTATGACAGAGCCAAGTGACTTGGTGTATAGCGAGAATAGGAGAGGGCCTAGAACAGAGCCCTGGGGACGCCAGTGGTGAGAGCGCGTGGTGAGGAGACAGATTCCCGCCACGCCACCTGGTAGGAGCGACCTGTCAGGTAGGACGCAATCCAAGCGTGGGCCGCGCCGGAGATGCCCAACTCGGAGAGGGTGGAGAGGAGGATCTGATGGTTCACAGTATCGAAGGCAGCCGATAGGTCTAGAAGGATGAGAGCAGAGGAGAGAGAGTTAGCTTTAGCAGTGCGGAGCGCCTCCGTGATACAGAGAAGAGCAGTCTCAGTTGAATGACTAGTCTTGAAACCTGACTGATTTGGATCAAGAAGGTCATTCTGAGAGAGATAGCAGGAGAGCTGGCCAAGGACGGCACGTTCAAGAGTTTTGGAGAGAAAAGAAAGTAGGGATACTGGTCTGTAGTTGTTGACATCGGAGGGATCGAGTGTAGGTTTTTTCAGAAGGGGTGCGATGGGTTGAAGTGGCGCATGGATATATTTTTCCATTTTCAGTGAAATCACAGCCGTGATTTAACCAGTTTTATAAACGTCTGAGTGTTTTCTATCCACACATACTAATCATATGCATATACTATATTCCTGGCATGAGTAGCAGGGCGCTGAAATGTTGCGCGATTTTTAACAGAATGTTCGAAAAAGTAGAGGGTCGACTTAAGAGGTTAACCCAGAAGCCACCATAACCAATTTGTCGGAGGGAACACCGTACACCTGGCGACTGTGTCAGCGTGCAATGCACCCAGCCCACCACAGGAGTCGCTAGTGCGCGATGGGACAAGGACATCCCTGTCGACCAAACCTTCACCTAACCCGCTAGGCCAATTGTGCGCCACCCGACAGAGCACAGAGCATGGACTCAAACCCAAAATCTCTAGTGCCTTAGACCACTGCCCCACTCAGGAGGCCCCGCAAGAGAATGATTACATGACCCATCAAGTTAGCCAGGTGTGTCTGGGGTTGATTTCGGCTATCTATTGAATTTCATTAACATGTGTACATATCTAGACAACAGTGACCCTTCCACTTAGCTAGATGAGGCTGGGGGGTGGTTATAGCATGTCTCTGGTTAATTAAGTAGTAGCCTACCGTAAGGAAAGACTCCAGGTAAAATTACACTTCATCTAGACCTTGGCCATTGTCCTAATCTGACTTTGAAAGTTTCCAGATAAAAATAATCTTTAAACATTTTATAATTATTAGATGATGCTTAAGGGGGCTGAATAATTTTGCACGCCCAATTTTTCAGTTTTTGATTTGTTAAAAAAGTTTGAAATATCCAATAAATGTCGTTCCACTTCATGATTGTGTCCCACTTGTTGTTGATTCTTCACAAAAAAATACAGTTTTATATATTTATGTTTGAAGCCTGAAATGTGGCAAAAGGTCGCAAAGTTCAAGGGGGCCGAATACTTTCGCAAGGCACTGTATATATATATACACACACACACACCCAAACAAACCAACACACACACACACACACAAAAACACGTAGTTTGATTACCAAGTGTCTAATCTTTTGAAGGGTGTAAGACACTTGCATTTTCAAGAATGTTTAATGTTACGAAATTGTATTTTTAGTTGTCACTCGCAGCCATAACAGGTTGAGTTATCCCAAATTGCTCTTTCAAATGACACCATCAGCGACAGAATAGAGGACATGAGCAAAGACATCTTGGCTCAAGTAGTTGCAGATCTGATTTCAAGCCTGGCAAAATTCAGCCTTCAACTCGACGAGACCACAGACATTTCCAATCTAAGCCAGCTTGTTGTATTCGTGCGCTATGTGAAAGACGACGTGATAAAGGAAGATTTTTTATTTTGTAAGCCTCTTACAACAACAACTAAGGCAGCCGATGTGAAGAAACTTGTGGATGACTTCTTCAAAGACAACAATCTTTCGTGGGATATGGTTTCTGCAGTTTGTTCGGACAGGGCTCCAGTTATGCTGGGAAGAAAGTCTGGTTTTGGTGCGCTAGTGAAAGCCGATGCACTACACATCATTGTTACGCATTGTATTCTGCACAGGCATGCGTTGGCAACAAAAACCTTGCCTCCAAAACTGGCAGAAGTATTAAAAATTGTAGTGGAATGTGTGAACTAGTGCTCTGAGGCACCGCATCTTCAGTGAGCTGTGTAAAGAAATGGGCTCTGAATTCGAGGTACTTCTGTACCATTCTAACATTCGGTGGTTATCCCGGGGACAGGTGCTGAATCGTGTTTTTGCCGTGCGTGTGGAATTAGCCCTGTTTTTGCAAGAGCACCAACATTGTCATGCAGATTGCTTCAAAAATGTCATTCTCATTTTAGCGTACATGGCTGATATCTTCGCAGCTCTCAATCATCTCAATCAAAAGATGCAGGGCGGTGGAGTCAACATCATCGAAGCGGAGGAAAACCTGAATGCTTTTCAAAAAAAGCTACCGTTATGGAAACGACGAACAGAGAACGATAACTTCGCAAAATTTCCCCTGCTGGACGACTGTGTAAGTAAGATCGAAGATGTATCTGGAATCGGAGACATTTCTGTACCCGCGGAACTGAAACAAGCAATTGCCATGCACTTAGATGAGCTTGCAAAGTCTCTCGACAGATACTTCCCTATAAGAGAGTCATATCCAGCATGGGTGAGACAGCCGTTCACGTTTAGTGTTGAGACAACAGATGTCAATGATGAATACCTCGATGAAATCATTGAAATCCAGCAGAGCCAGGTTCAACAGCAACTCTTCAGAACAACAACGCTTTCAACGTTTTGGTGTCAGCAAATGGTAACGTACCCTGTTATTGCTAAGAAAGTTCTGGAGATTTTCATACCATTTGTTACAACATATCTTTGCGAGCAATATTTTCGAGGATGCTGGACATAAAAACGAAGAAAAGGAACAGACTTTGTTGCGAAAATGACATGAGAGTGGCACTTGCCAAGGTGAAGCCGCGCATTTCTAAACTGGTCTCTGAAAGGCAACAGCAGAAGTCACACTGATTTGCAGTAAATATTCATTATTATGTTTTTGTGCGAAAATCATGTTTTGATGATTTTGTTCTTTGAACACAGTGATGTTGATACACGGTTCATTTTGTGCACCAGTAAAATATATACCTATGTTATGAATTTGATAAAATCATATTTTATTTTTCCAATTAAGAAGGGTTCGGTGAATGCGCATATGAAACTGGTGGTGTTCAGTACCTCCAACAAGGTTAAGAACCACTGTGATAAACAGAGTGAGTAAGGTAGTGTAGTAAACAACCAAAGATTTCAAGACTAAAAGTTGTTTAAATAACAAATGCAGCATTAAACTACACAATAAAATAACAGTTTTCTGCACAATGGTGGGGGGTGAGACAAGGGTGCAGTTTATGTCCAACTCTGTTTAACGTCTACACCGACAAGCTAGTGGTGTTGCTGAACTGATCTGCAGCCCCTGGACTCATCCTCAAAGATAAGGGTGAGATTCCTGCTCTATACGGGTGAACCTATCGTGCTGTCACCAACAGAGCAAGGTCTACAGGAGCAACTAGGCATCCTCTGGGAATACAGTATAGCCGATTGGCAAACATACTGTAAATTGAGAAATTGGACTAAACTAAACAAAAAGAAGAAACTGTACTATGAAACAAACATAAATGATATAAAGGATAACATTTAAAAAACTTGAGCACCTTTAATGACATTTGTGCAAAAAGGCCAACTCTGCTCCATTATTCAATGAATCAGATGGCTCATTCATCACAAAACTCAGTGATATTGCCAACTACCATAATGGTTTTTTCATAGCCAAGATTAGCGAACGTAGGCATGAAATGCCAACAACAAATTCTGAAACTACACATCCATGCCTTAACTGACCAATTTATGAAAGACAATACATTTTATTTTGAATTCTATAAAGTGAGAGTGGAAGAGGTGAAAAAAATATTGTCTATCAACAATGAATAGCCACCTGGGTCTGACAACTTGGATGGAAAATTACTGAGGATGATAGGGGACTATATTGCCACTCCTATCTGCCGTCTCTTCAGTCTAAGCCTACAGGAAAGTGTGTTCCTTCAGGCCTGGAAGGAAGCAAAATTCTGCTGCTGGAAAAATGTATGGCTATATAGTTTATTGAGAGTTACCCATTTAACAGAACAGAGCGTGTTCTTTAATGAAAGCCTCTCCAACATAATTCAGATGAATTCAGACGTTCCTCAGGGCAGCTTTTTAGGCCCCTTACTTTTTAAATTTTTACTAATGACATGCCACTGGCACTGAATATAGCCTGTGTGTCCATGTATGCTGATGACAACACTATACCACAGCAAGTGCAATCCCTGCAATACTTAACAAAGAGCTGCAGTCAATTTTAGAATGAGTGGCAAGAAATGTCTTAAATATTTATTTAAAGAAACTGAAAGCATTGTATTTGGACAAATCATTCACTAAACCAGGGGTACTATTTGAGAAGGTCCGGTCACATTTCCTAGGTGGCAAAGGTCTGGATGGATATCGTCATTTATCAGTGTAGCAACAAACCCCCACATCGCAACCCATGCGAGCCCAAACTGTTCAGACCCCTCTTGTTGGCAGAAATGTTTGTTGTTGTTGCTGTTTTAAAGCTCATTACCTGCAATACTACAAAATGTCCCATGTCTTATGTGTGTTTATATGATAACGGTTCTAAGCCCAATATCCTTTTATATTGTAGGCAGAACTCGCAGTCCGTATTGCAGGGATTGCACTTGCTGTGGTATAGTGTTGTCATCTGGATCCGGATCAAGACCTGGGTCCACCAGTTTAGTATGGGGGCACTAAACCCTAAACCTCAACTAAATCTTGTATTGGTATTTTATTAGGATCCCCATTAGCTGTTGTGAAAGCAGCAGCTACTCTTCCAGTGGTCCACACAAAACATGACATAATACAGAACATTAATAGACAAGAACAGCTCAAGGACAGAACTATGTACATTTTAAAACTGCACACATCCTACATATCTATACATACACAGAAACTATCTAGGTCAAATAGTGGAGAGGTGTCGTGCAGTGAGGTGTTGCTTCATCAATTTGTTTTTAAACCGGTTTGATGTTCATTCATGCTATATAAAATGGAACTGTGTTCCATGTAATAATGGCTCTATATAAAAATGTACGCTTTCTTGAATTCGTTCTGGATTTGGGGAGTGTAAAAAGACCCCTGGTGGCATGTCTGGTGGGGTAAATGTGGGTAAGTTGACTATGCAAACAATTTGGAATTTCCAACACATGAATGTTTCTTGTAGAAAGAAGTGATGCAGTCAGTCTCACTTCAACTTTTAACCAAGAGAGACTGGCATGCATAGTATGTACAGTATATTAGCCCACTGATTACAATGAAGAAGACGACGTGCCACTATGTTCTGTGCCAGCTGCAGCTTAATTAGGTATTTCTTTGCAGCTCTTGGCCACATGGCTGGACAATAACCTAGATAAGACACTTCTTGGAGTGTGGTGTAAAAAAAGCAGACCATCTATTTATTATGGACAGACCTTCTCCCCATCTTTACAACCATTGAATCGATATGGTTTTGACCATGACATTTTACAATCTAAGGTAACATCAAGACTATGGGAACCACAGGGTACTACATAGGGCCACGATTACATGAAACTCTATTCCAGATCAAGTAACTCTTGCAAGCAGCAAAATCAGATTTAAAAAACTGATAAAATGTCACCTTATGGAACAGTGCAGACTGAAGAGACACACACACACACCTAGGCACACACATGCAAACACACACACTCTACACACACTTAGATTGTAATATTGTTATGGATTCTGTAGATAGAGTATGTTGTGGTAGAGTAGTGTGTAATGTGTAAGTTGATGTACTCTTTTATTTAGCATATAATTAGAAGTGGTGTGTAATAATATCTTGTGATCTTCTGTTTTGTTTTGTATATAACTGCCTCAATCTTGTTTGGACCCCAGAAAGAGTAGCCATTGGCAGCAGCTAATGGAGATGCGTAAAAAAATATATACAAAATACAAAAAACTGGGAAATCAGCTTTCTTAAAACCAAAGTTGTGATTTTCAACAACATTAAAAGTCAGAGCAGCAGATACTCCCTGACAGTGAATGCACTAAAAGAAAAAGGATGCAAAGCATTTTTACCCCATACAAATATTTGTATCAAAAATAAATATTCCAATCCAAATATGGTGCAAAATATTCAATAGTATCTATTTGAAAAACGTAAATGGCAGAATATCTCTACTCTGTCAGATACAAAACAGACCAAATGCAGGCAGTGACCACCAATTGGCTATAGAAAAAGGGAAACACAAAAAGACATGGCTACCCAAAGAGAAGCGTGTGTGCGTTTACTGCACGGCAGGGGAGGTAAAGACAGATGCACTTTCTCCTCTAATGTGAAAAATACTTTATTCATGAAAATATTCCAATAAATTCCAAACATCTGTGCATTTAGTGATGCCTTTAAACTGTACATTTTTCTGGATGAGGGAGAAACAGAGGATAGCCTGAGGGATATTCCATTTACACTGTATATAATTTACACGATTTATATTGTAACTATCAGCCATGTACATTTTATTGTTTACATTTTCTTTATGTACATCTGATTTTAATTTATAGACCAAATATTTAACAATACAACAACAATAGTTTTGTACTTCTATACATGATATACAGTCCCAGTCAAAAGTTTGGACACACCTAGTCATTCACGGGTTTTCTTTATTTTTACTATTTTCTACATTGTAGAATAATAGTGAAGACATCAACGCTATGAAATAACACATATGGAATCAGGTAGTAACTAAAAATGTGTTAAATAAATCTAAATCTGAGCACTTGTTGGCTACTTTTCCATCACTCTGCGGTCTAACTGATCCCAAAACATCTCAATTGGGTTGAGGTCAGGTGATTGTGTAGGCCAGGTCATCTAATGCAGCATTTCATCACTCTCCTTCTTGGTCAAATAGCCCTTACACAGCCTGGAGGTGTGTTAGGTCATTGTCCTACTGAAAAACAAATTATATTCCCACTAAGCGTGAACCAGATGGGATGGCATATCGCTACAGAATGCTGTGGTAGCCATGCTGGTTAAGTGCGTCTTGAATTCTAAATAAATCACCGATAGTGTCACCAGCAAAGCACCCCCACGCCATCACACCTCCTCCTCCATGCTTCACGGTGGGAACCACACATGCGGAGATCATCCGTTCATCTACTCTGCGTCTCACAAAGACACGGCAGTTGGAACCAAAAATCTCAAATTTGGCACAAGCAAGTCTTCTTATTATTGGTGTCCTTTAGTAGTGGTTTCTTTGTAGCAATTTGACCATGAAGAACTGATTTATGCAGTCTCCTCTGAACAGTTGATGTTGAGATGTCTTTCTTGAACTCTGTGAAGCATTTATTTGGGATGCAACCTGAGGTGCAGTTAACTCTAATGAACTCTGCGTCTTCCTTTCCTGTGGTGGTCCTCATGAGAGCCAGTTTCATCGTAGCGCTTGATGGTTTTAGCGACTGCACCTGGTTCTTGAAATTTTCCAGATTGACTGACCTTCATGTATTAAAATAATGATGGACTGTCATTTCTGTTAGCTTATTTGAGCTGTTCTTGCCATAATATAGACTTGAGCTTTGTTCAAACATTCATACTAACCGCACTAACCATACTATTTGTGACTTGAATTGAGTATATACTATGCTTATTGGTCATAATATAGATATAGTTAGTATGCCAAAAGTTCCCGAATGTCGTTCTAATTTCACCGAAATGTGAAGTATACACTCAGAGGACACTTTCCGTACTTTAGGGCCCATAATACAATTCTTCAAAAAATGGGCATGGCTTCATATCGTTTCCAGATTTTAATAAAATGGCGGAAAATATACAATCCCAGTACAACGAGAGCGGATACAAATTCATTGATTTAACTAATTATGACAAATGTTTCAAAATGTTGAGCAATGTAATAAAGAAATGACTTTTTCAAATAAGTTACCTTATCGGTATGTTATTACCTAGCTACCTAACTTTAATTGGCAACTTATATATCAAACTTGTCAGTATATTAACTATAGGCTAGCTAACTAACTTCCCAACGTTTATTGACTTGATTATTCCTGTCATTCTTAGCTTAGCTAAATGGTATAGTCTTTGTGCGTTCTCAATGGACATTCGGGTGCTTTCGTAAATTCGCTCTGGCTATCTACTCTGATTTCAGAGCACTCTCGTCTGAGTGTACCAGAGCGCAGAATAATGAATTTACGAGCACTCAACACCTGTTGAATATGGCAGGTGTCAGTAAACATTGGCAAAAAAAAGCGTAATTAAATTGTTGCCGGCAGCACAGTTAGTCACCAATTCTCTAGATAACATGAAAACTGCCTAACCAGCTCTGCTGGGGTGAGTAGAATGGTCTCATTTGTGTCTGGAAGTAGCTAGCAAGCTAGCCAACATTAGCTTGGGTGCTTGACTGCCGTTGTAAGGTCAGAACACTCAAATCAAACCTACTCGTCGGCCCGAATGTCCAGTGTGTACTCCGAGAGCAAAATGCTCTGAATTTACAAACGCACTCTGGCACTCCAGATTGAGTTTAAGAACACACCCGAAGTCGTAAAATGTCTAACTAGTCATTTGTTATGCTAGCTAGCAAGAGGTTGCATAGCAACAGCATCAACTTCCGGTAGATAGGCGAAGAGCTAGTAGGCTCAACTGAAAGAATAATGTTTGTTTACAGCAGGTCATGGCAATTATTTTCTATGGATGGCCACAATAGAATATATTTTTGCCATCGTGGGCCAGAATCATATTACAGGATTACACATCATGTGTATGACTGTGTTGACAGATATATCTACTGTAAATCACATCCAGATATGCTACTTATTTTACATGCACAGAAATAAACCACATACATGTTCTCCTTTTGGTAGGTATTTCATTATTAAACATGCAATGAACTACATGGAGGGAAAAGTACACTGTGCATTCAGCACCATGGACAGAACTCTTGTTAACCTGTCTGGCACCAGTGGGACGGTAGCGTCCCACCTCTACAACAGCAAGTGAAATTGCAGGGCGCCAAATTCAAAACAACAGAAATCCCATAATTAAAATTCCTCAAACATACAAGTATTATATACCATTTTAAAGATAAACTTATTGTAAATCCAACCACAGTGTCCGATTTCAAAAAGGCTTTACGGCGAAAGCACACCAAACGATTATGTTAGGTCAGCGCCTAGTCACAGAAAAGCATACAGCCATTTTCCAGCCAAGGAGACAGCTCACAAAAGTCAGAAATAGTGATTAAATGACTCACTAACCTTTGATCTTCATCAGATGGCACTCACAGGACTTCATGTTCCACAATAAATGTGTGTTTTTGTTCAATAAAGTTAATCATTATGTCCAAAAACCTCAGTTGAAATTGGCGCATTATGTACAGTAATCATTGTCTCAAACAAACATCTGGTGGAATTTCAGAGAGCCACATCAAATTACAGAAATACTCATCATAGACATTGATGAAAAATACAAGTTTTATACATAGGATTAAAGATTAAACATCTTGTTAATCCAGCTGCTGTGTCAGATTTCAAAAAGGCTTTACGGCAAAATCACACCAAACGATTGTTAGGTCAGCGCCTAGCCACAGAAAACCATACAGCCATTTTCCAACCAAGGAGAGGTGTCACAAAAGTCAGAAATAGAGTTAAAATTAATCGCTTACCTTTGATGATCTTCATATGGTGGCACTCCCAGGTCTCCATGTTAGACAAATGTTTGTTGTGTTCGATAATGTCCCTCTTTATGTCCAAAAACCTCTGTTTTGTTGTTGCGTTTAGTTCTGTAATCCAAAGGCACAATGCGCGCTCTCAACATCCAGACGAAAAATTTTAAAAAGTACAATAAAGGTTCGTAGAAATATGTAAAACAATGTTTAAAATCAATCCTCAGGTTGTTTTTGTCATAAGTAATCAATAATATTTCAACCGGACAAAAGCTTCGTCAATAGAAAAGGAGAAACAAGAAAGGCGCGCTCCCGATCAAGCACTTGGCTCATGTCTGGAAATTCCCACTGTCCACTCATTGAAAGTACTGTATCTCCCTCATTTTCAGAGTAAAAGCCTGAAACAATGCCTAAAGACTGGCCACATGTAGAGGAAGCCATAGAGATCGTGAACTGGGTCCTAAGTCTTTGTATGGTGGATAGGCTTTCAATGGAAAAACAGCCTTTCAAAATAATAGTACTTCCTGGGTGGATTTTCCTCAGGTTTTCGCCTGCCATATCAGTTCTGTAAAACTCACAGACATTATTTTAACAGTTTCGGAAACTAGAGTGTTTTCTATCTACATCTACTAATTATATGCATATCCTAGCTTCTGGGCCTGAGTAGCAGGCAGTTCAATTTGGGCACGCTTTTCATCCTAAATTCCGAATGCTGCCCCCTACCCTAGTGAAATTAACGGGATTGCACAAAAACACAAGAAAGAGAGGGCTCAACATTACATTTAAACTTCTCAATCAGTGTGAGGAGTGAAGTCTCTGATGGGCATTGACGAGAGCAGTGAAGTCAGGTATAGTTTCTGACGTTGCTATGTGCAGGATTGCTGAGAGTCAGTAAGAGATGATCTGTGCCTTGACTTGTTATATTTCATCACTGAAATATCACTGTTCACATACATAGGTTGACCCAAACAGTACAAACATCTTCTGAGCATGACTCCTAATCTTTGGAAAGTTTTGTTCATCGAGAGATGCATAGATCCTCGTCAGTGACATTGTTTTGAATAGTTCTCCAATCGCTGCATCAGACTGAAGATCGATAAGCTCAAGTTGCAGGTCAGTGGGAGCATTGAAGGTGAAGCGAAAGGAAACCAACAGCATGTCACTTTCCAACACTTTGAAATCCTCAAACCGACGAGAAAACTCAACATTCAAAGCACGCAGCAGCGATGTATACTTCTCCCGCTGGTCATCTGATAGGGAACAGACTAGTAGTGTCAGAAGGTGGGTGAGATTGTTGGCTTCTACTTGGCGGCTCAGGAGGAGTAATTTTCCCTTGAAGGCTTTGACAAGGCTGTACATCTGATGTTTACAAAGGCACACAGCTTTCCCTGAAACCTCAATAAAGAAATATTTCTATGTCCACTCTTGCAGGAACACTCAGCAAGGAACACCCATTGTCTACTTTCCTTTTCTTTGAAAAACTCATTTTTGCATAACACAACAAATACGTTTTTCAAAACTTTACTATCGCAAGTTCTTTATGTGATCTGAGCATGATTCCGCGGGCCGTATTGAAACAGGCCACATACGGCCCCTGGGCCGGCCTTTGCTCAGGCCTGGTTTAGAGCATACTAAAATGAACTAATAGTGTATAGTATGTAGTATACAGTATGTTAGTATGGGTATTCGAACACAGCTTTGGTATTTTACCAAATAGGGCTATTTTCTGTATACTTCCCCTTCCTTGTCACAACACAACTGGCTAAAACACACTAGGCAGGAAATAAATTCCACTAATTAACTTTTTACAAGGCACACCTGTTAATTCAAATGCATTCCAGGTGACTACCTAATGAAGCTAGTTGAGAGAATGCCAAGAGTGTGCAAAGCTGTCATCGAGGCAAAGGATGGCTACTTTGAAAAAATGTTTTTAACACTTTTTTGGTTACTACATGATTCCATATGTTATTTCATAGTTTTGATGTCTTCACTATTATTCAACAAAATAATTTAAAAAAAGAAAAACCCTGCAATGGGTAGGTTTGTCCAAACTTTTGACTCGTACTGTATATATATTGATTATTATGATTACTATTGAAATGAACTGTATTTCATTATCCTCATTGCATTGTACTGCATTTCCTGAAATACTGTACCAGTATACTGCTTTGGCAATATCTACAAATTGTATTTCATGCCAATAAAGCAATCTGAATGTGAGCGAGAGAGAGAGCGAGCGAGAGACAGACAGACAGAGACTGGCATTTTGTAGAGAGAAGGAGAGGGGCCGACTTTGACCTTCGGATTTCGTCCTACCAATTTCTCTCTTCTTTAAAAGGAAGCATGAATCTAATTTAGGCCTGGGAGCGTCGCAGCTCCTCCCTTTGATCTCCTGCTCTTGACTAGTACAAAGAGAGAGGGGGGAGAAAGGGAGAGAGATGAAGTGAAGGAGACAGGAAGGAGAGGAGGGAGTGTGAGGAGAGAGGAAGGCTGGGGAGAGCTTTAAACCTGTTCTGCTAAGCCTACAAAGTTATGTATATACATTGCACCTGTGTGGCATTCTGCTCATTGACTCGCAGGCTCTATCAACCAAGAAGACTAGAGGAAAGAACAAAGGGCAAAACTACCGAGGTCCAACCAGTACGCAAAGCGAATTATATCACTGGTGACAAGCAGGTGCTGCTCCGTGTTACAGAGGACTTGCCTAGCCATTCCTCCTTCCATTTGAACAGAAAACCATATATTCATAGACTGCTATGTTAAAAAGGCACATGTGTGAGAGATATAATCTCATCATTCTTTTTGGACTCAAGTGCAGGATATGGAATTGTGTATAATGCAGTTGTCAAGGACTCCGGCCACCCAAGTCAAATGTGACTGTCCTCTCAACTACCGACAAGCAGTACCGATGCGGGGAACCAACAGTGTGGAACCAACAAGACCCTGAACAGCTGCTACCAGCAAGCCATAAGACTGCTAAATAGTTGACCTAAAGCTATTGAATCCCTTTTGATATACGCTGCTGCTCCTACTTATTATCTATCCTGTTGCCTAGTCACTTTACCCCCAACCTTCATGTACATACACTGTATCTACCTTATACCCCTGCACATCGACTCCTGTATATATAGCCATGTTATCGTTACTCATTCTGTATTTATTCCTTGTTTTTATTTTTGCACTTTTTTCTCTGCATTGTTGGGAAGGGCCCGGCAGTAAGCATTTCACTCCTAAGCTGGGTGTACACTACACGATTTTGGCCACCGATTTAGCTGTTCAAGACAAATTTTGAGATCGAAGACCAAATCCCCAACTCGTTGCCTACTCGGTGCGCACAGCCGTCGCTCATTTTAATGTGAGCGGGTCAGAGACTCAATCAGAGGGTTTCCGATCTCGTCTTTGAGCAGAACCAGACGTCCCAATATTTTCAAGCATGTTTTATTTTATCGGCACACATCTGAAATTCTCTTGTGGTGTGAGATGTGCAATGACAAGTTTTGAGAACGATGATCAGCAATAGCCAATGAGAGCTCACCAGAGAAGAAGCCAGTGAGGTGACGACGATCACCCAGAATGTGTAGACTCTCTAGCAGGAGTGATAACTAGTACACACATATATTACTTTATTTAACTAGGCACGTCAGTTAAGAACAAATTCTTATTTACAATGACTGCTTACCCCGGCCAAACCCTAACCCGGTTGATGCTGGGCCAATTGTGCACCGTTCTATGGGACTCCCAATCACGGCCGGTTGTGATACAGCCTGGAATCAAACCAGGGTCTGTAGTGACTCCTCTAGCACTGAGATGCAGTGCCTTAAACCACTGCATCATTTGGTAGCCCCAAAACAATACTTGCCTTCAACCAAAGTCAGTGTCCAATCGTTACAATTCAAAATGCTATTTAATTCAAAATGTTGGCTAGATATTTCAATTCTGTATGACAGTTGTGAATATCTGACTGAAAACATTTGAGGCTGCACATTGTGGCTACTTTAAATGTAATCACATCATCACATCATTGTTTACACGAGACAGCGTGGTATCGAGAATCCTTATGACCAGGTGAAGAATCTTGTGCTGTGTAACCCTTGTCTGTGCCACATCATTTAGTGTCTGTGCCACATCGTTTAATGTCTGTGCCACATCGTTTAGTGTCTGTGCCACATCATTTAGTGTCTGTGCCACATCGTTTAGTGTCTGTGCCACATCGTTTAGTGTCTGTGCCACATCGTTTAGTGTCTGTGCCACATCGTTTAGTGTCTGTGACACATCGTTTAGTGTCTGTGCCGCATCGTTTAGTGTCTGTGCCACATCGTTTAGTGTCTGTGCCACATCGTTTAGTGTCTGTGCCACATCGTTTAGTGTCTGTGCCACATCGTTTAGTGTCTGTGCCACATCGTTTAGTGTCTGTGCCACATCGTTTAGTGTCTGTGCCACATCGTTTAGTGTCTGTGCCACATCGTTTAGTGTCTGTGCCACATCGTTTAGTGTGCGCGCCACATCGTTGGCAAGACAAAAAACTACAGGAAAGCAGGTTGTTTCAGGTCAGAGACTCAGCGATGTTAGGATTTTCAAAGTCGTGTAGTGTACACCCGGCTTTAGTCTACACCTGTTGTTATACGAAGCATGTGTCAAATCACATTTGACTTGATTTGAAAGGAAGATAGGAAGAGAGGGAGGGAGTGGGATAGAGAGAATGATGTGGTGCAGAGCATCCAAAATGTCTATTTACAGGGTGTAATGTGCAGCAGACAAATCGTGTGGTTTGATCGCCTCAGGGCGGAGGTAGCTGTTAAATTCATGCTCGCCCTCTCCGGGAGACTGCGGCGAGAGCGGCCAATGACTAATGTGCCACAGAGACAAGTGTCAGAAACGTGTGGCTGGGCGCTGGGAGCAACCACGACCACGGAGGGGGAACGCAAGAGGGGGGAAGCAGGGAGTTGGGGGAGGGGGACTCCCACTGTCACGCCACACGTCTCAAGCAGCGCCATTGGAGATTTGGCATCGCTATCAAAATGGACTTAATATGTGTGGCCTCAAAGAAATAGCACTGCATCTATGTTAGATATGGACTATCTGTGAATAATGTATTGACGGAGCTCATGTGATTTTGCCACGGAGCAATACAAAATGTTATGATTTGAATTCAAATAGCCAAGTGTCTGGTTCTATGCTCCAAATGTTCCAAGGGATTTAATGGTGCTGCTAGCAGCACAAAACCACAGATGCCATTTTATACTTCCAATATTTATTTTGAAACAATCATATGTAAATAATGCCCAACAAATGACTAAGGATGTCTCATCTCATCTTGCCTGCCATATGTCTCGGTGCACCAGAGTTGGACAGGGTCCAGTGTGGAAGAGACATACAGGTGCTACTGCCAACTTAGTACATTAACTATTTCTCCCCCCCAAAATGATGGGGCCTTTTGTGTACATCCAAATATAGAAGAACCCTCAAAGATTCTCAACGTGCGGCAAAGTCATACGTTTTGTTACATTACAGCCAGATTACAAAATTGATTAAATAGTTTTTCCTCATTAATCTACACACAATACCCCTTTATGACAAAGTGAAAACAGGTTTTTAGAAATGTTTGCAAATGTATTACAAATAAGAAACAGAAATACCTTATTTATATAAGTATTCAGACCCTTTAATATGAGACTCGAAATTGAGCTCCGGTGCTTCCTGTTTCCATTGATCATCCTTGAGATGTTTCTACAACTTGATTGGAGGTCACCTGTGGTAAATTCAATTGATTGGAAGTGCTTTGGAAAGGCACATACCTGTCTATATAAGGTCCCACACTTGACAGTCCATGTCAGAGCAAAAACCAAGCCATGAGGTCAAAGGAATTGTCCCTAGAGCTCCGAGACAGGGTTGTGTCGAATGAACAGATCTGGGGTAGTATACCAATACATTTATGTCGCATTGAAGGTCCCCACAAACATAGTGGCCTCCATCATTCTGTACTGAGCAGCTGAATACAGAGCATTATGTTTTGGACAAATCCAACACAACACCAAACATGGCGGTGGCTGCATCATGTTATGGGTATGCTTGTCATCATCAAGGACTAGGGAGTTCTTTAGGATAAAAGAAAAATAATAGAGCTAAGCACAGGCAAAATCCTAGAGGAAAATTTGTTCCAGTCTGCTTTTTTTTAAATTATATTTTATTTGATATGTTATCAACAATACAAACCAAAACATACAAACGATGACATCATACAAACATAAACTACATCACACCTGCCCAGACCCACTAGCTCTCACCCCCATCTCCAGCGCCCATATCACTTTATGCCACATGGCCTCAAACTGTATGATTTTTTTTTTCTCTCCATCGCCCACACACTCTACATTTTTTGACAAATTAAGCATTTGACGTTTCCATTGCATGAACGATGGTGGATTGGTTGATTTCCAGTTTACGATTTTTTAAAGATGATTTATGAAAAATCATTGTCCAACCCATCAGGGATCTCGGTGCATCCTCATGTGCCGACAGACAAATTAAAATAAACGGACATTATAATACTAATATTGTAATATTGTAATACTAATACATCTACACTAATACATAACTTTTGGACTTTCCGAAAGATTCCCAGAAGGCATGAATTATTGAGTCATTAGTAGTTTTACTCTTCAGACATGACTCTGCCGTTGTGCTGTAGAATTTGTGAATTTTGTCTCTTGTATTGATAAATTCAACACATTCATTTATATTGGATTAAGCGTACATTTTCAATTAACTGTCGCTTCGTTAGTTATGTTCCAACATTCCTTCCATCTTGTGCCAATATCAGTCCTTTTTAAATATAGGTTCCAACTGTTTATATATTTTTCTAAAGAGATGATCAGTTGGATAGGCCCTCTGCAAGCTTTTGTATAGCTTGCCTATCATATGAAACTTTTAAGTTGGATGTATTTGAAAATACATATCTACATCGGTCAATACAAAATTGCTTTTCAAAGCTGTCATGGAAATACATGTATTTCCTATTACCAAGTCATTAAAAGTTTTCTATGCCTTTAGTTTTCCATGTGGACCAATTTATCGATGAATTCTGAAAGCTATCAAGGGATTGTTCCATCATTTTGCGTTTCTAGCGGGTGATATTTGTTCTATTAAAATCTGTTACATTTTCTTCCATGTTGTTATAGTGTTCTTAACTATGAAGTTATTAATGTTCTTAGCTTTATCTTTTGAAAATAAACACGTAAAACGATTCTGGGGATGAGCATGCACATTTATAATATGTACGTTTAACAATATGTCACAAGTAAAAGCCCTGAGTAGCAAGTTGATACAAATCAAATTCTGAAGGTTAAAACCCACCCTTAGACTTAGGAAGATGTCAAACTTTCCTTTTTATTCTATGAATTATATTTGCCCATATAAAATCTGTTATGACTATATAATTCACCTTTCAGGAGGACAAATACCTTAAACAGCATCAGCTAAATTACTAAAATGTAAATGTTATTTAAAAACCATACATAACTCTCCCACATAGGGATTCATTATTTTCTAATTCAATTTTGTGTTAGGCAACCTTCTGACTACTTTGTTGTTCACTGTAGGCCTACTTGCCATCTCATTTTGAGATACGATTGCGATGGCGTAATCCAAATACAAGTTTTTAAAATGCACCGAAACCTATGTATTAATGTTTATTTTTGTACATTATAGTTGTGGCTGCTCATAAGGTTATGGAATCACATGTATTTATAAAACAGGGTCTTGATCTTGTAATCCACTATAGAGGAGTAGCAGTTGTGTCACAAATCACCTTGCAACCACACCAGGCTCCGTGTTAGAAGACCATAGTCACTCCGGTGGAAATCGTCCAATCCTCCACGTGTCTGGCTGCAACTTGCTACCACCGGAATCATCGGGCAGATTGCCCATCAAAATGTTTCTAAGGACCCAGAAAACAGAGGCTGTGGGAGAACCTACTGAAGTAAAGAAATATATATATATATATTTTTTAAAATATATTTTAGCTAGCTTGCTAGCTTGCTACAGGAATGTAGTGTGCATGCTAACACAAATGAGCTGCTAACATAGATAGCTAACTTGACATACTGTATACTGTAGCTAGCTACGTGAATTAAATATCACCAGCCAGCTAACTTCATATTAGCTAGTTAGCTATCTTGATGCATTTATCATTGTACAATAAAAAATAAACTCGATTTTGCAGCTCCTGCTGTCAGAGAATGGAGAGAGTAGCCTACTCTGGATCGGGCAGGTTTCTGGGAGTATATTATGAAAATATTCTCAATTTCCAGTCCCTAGCGAGAAAACTGAGGACAGAGAGATATAGCAACATAATATTTAGTATTGTCTAATTTGAGTATTATGAAATGTGTTCCTTTGTGATGTTGTCTGTCCTCAGGCACAGAGAGCTGTGAAACCCTGTCTGCAATCAATGTTTCAAGTTTTAAATGTCCCAAGAGACATACATCCTTGTATACCAATGGGTTATACACTGAGTGTACAAAACATTAGTAACACCTTCCTAATATGGAGTTGCAGCCCCTTTTGTCCTCAGAACAGCCCCAATTCGCTGGGGCATGGACTCTACAAGGTATCGGAAGCATTCCACAGGGATGCTGGCCCATGTTGACTCCAATGCTTCCCACAGTTGTGTCAAGTTGGCTGGATGTCCTTCGGGTGGTGGACCATTATTGATACACATGGGAAACTTGAGTGTGAAAAACCCAATAGCATTGCAGTTCTTGACACACTCAAGACAGGTGTGCCTGGCACCTACTACCATAACCCGTTCAAAGGCAGGCACTTCAATCTTTTGTCTTGCCCATTCACCTTCTGAATGGAACACATACACAATCCATGTCTTAGTTGTCTCAAGGCTTGGATCCGCCCCTTTAAAAAAAATTATCCTAAAATGTCATACCCAAATCTAACTGCCTGTAGCAAGGATATGCATCTTCTTGGTACCATTTGAAAGGAAACACTGACGTTTGTGGAAATGTGAAATGAATGTAGGAGAATATAACACAATAGATTTGGTAAAAGATAATACAAAGAACATTTGTATTTTTTTTATACCATCATCTTTGAAATGCAAGAGAAAGGCCATGGTGTATTATTCCAAACCAGGTGCAATTTAGATTTGGGCCACTAGACGGCAGCAGTGTGTAAGTTTTAGACTGATCCAATGAACGATTGCATTTCTGTTCAAATTGTTGTATCAAGACTGCCCAAATGTGCCTAATTTATTCATTAATAACCTTTCATGTTCTAAATTGTGCACTTTCCTCCAACAATAGCATGGTATTCTTTCACTGTAATAGCTACTGTAAATTGGACAGTGCAGTTAGATTAACAAGAATTTAAGCCTTCTGACAATATCAGATATGTCTATGTCCTGGGAAATTTTCTTGTGACCTACAACCTCATGCTAATTTCATTAGCCTACGTTAGCTCAACTGTCCCGTGGAAGGGACACTGATCCTGAATAAGTTTTAACCTGTCTCCTCCCCTTCACCTACACTGATTGCAGTGGATTGTTACAAGTGACATCAATAAGGGATCATAGCTTTCAACTGTATTCACCTGGTTAGTCTGTCACGGAAAGAGAAGGTGTTCCTAATGTATTGTAGACTGTGTATGTGTAGCTATGTTAACAAATGTTGCAAACAAAAGTACAGTTTTAAAGTTACACACAAGTTGTAAACCTATTACAACTGGAGCAGGCCAACCCTGCTGGATGTGTAGGCTTCTGTTCAAGCCCAGCACCTACACACCTGGGCCCGGTTCCCGATAGTGATGGAATTTAGGCTTACCAGTGTTTTAACAATGCATCTCTCCGACAACGGCCAAAGACGTAACATACAGAACGTTCGCTAAGTGCATTGTTGAGGCATGTGTTGCTACTGAAGATCATTAGAAACCATTCAAATTATTCCACAATACTGACGACGGATCACCTCCTAGAAAGATATTATCCCCGATGGCTGCAAATATCGAGGCGGCTTATTCTAATGCTTACCCTATAATAATATACAAAAATCCAGATTTTTTTTTAGGCTACACATCATGAAATATATTGAAACAGATACCAGATAGTAGCTTTGAAGTAGCAAAATAGGACTAAATTGATTGAACATTACATGTATTTCAATAAAATAAAAATAAAAAATCTTAATTCAGTCATCTCTGTTTTGTATGCAGCACTGGGTTGTAGCAATTGCTAAGACATTGACAAATTTGCATTTGTAGTCAACTTTGTTCGGAAGTTATCAGTGCTCACAGAGGGGCGGATAAACCATGTGATTCTATGTTTAGCAGAGACCTTCTGCGTATAAAGTGATGCGGGAGGACAAAAAAGCATATAACGAGGCACTTACAGTGCCTTCAGAAAGTATTCACATTTTGTTGTGTTACTGAATTCAAAATTGATTTTATTCTCTTACCTATAGACACACAGTATCCAATAATGACAAAGTGAAGTGTATTGAAAATTGAATACAAAAATGTCTAATTTAAATAAGTATTCACTACCCTGAGTCAATTCTTTGTAGAAGCACCTTTGGCAGCTATTATAACTCTAAGTCTTTCTGGGTAAGTCTCTAAGAGCTTTCCACACCTGAATTGTAGAACATGTGCCATTATTCTTTTCAAAATTCTTCAAGCTCTGTCAAATTGGTTGTTGATCACTGCTAGACAACCATTTACAGGTCTTGCCATAGATGTTCAAGTAAGTCAAACCACTCTTCTTGGTAAGCAACTCCAGCGTAGATTTAGCCTTGTTTTTTAGGTTATTGTCCTGCTGAAAGGTGAATTCATCTCCCAGTATCTGGATTAGAAGTCTGCTCACCAAGTAGATCAGGGATCAGTGGAGCTCTGTTGGCCACCTCTGGTATGGACTTTTTTTGTTCACCTGAATTTATGCTTTAGTAATAATAGCCTACTTGTTATTAAGATGTCTCCTTTACATATAAGCTAGTTTACTTGTACACTTTGAAATTATATGACAAACTATTCTTTGAAGTCTTTAAACTTGTTTTAATTTTTAATTTAAAACTATTATTCAAGATGAACTACTGTTGATGTTGATTAATCACAGAGCACAATCTTGCAATAAAGAGGGGAAAGGAATCGGTCACTGTGGCACATCCGTTTTTTTCAGAGCTGATTTGATTGGTCAAAAGACCAATTCGTGAAAAAAGATCAGAATTGGTCTACCTGTGTAAACGCAGCATAATCTGCGTTTTTGTGTTGTATTCACAAATGAACATGACATTTTTTGTTCAGTTGTAAGCTCTCCAATTGGTTTTATTTGATTGTCACGCTTTCTCAGGATATCAGCCTTTCTTTGAAAGATATCACGAAGAACTGCAAAAGTGTTAATGCTCTCCACTTTCTGGAGGACAAATCCCTGATTTAGGTCAAAACATTTTAAGTGAAACAGGCATTGTAGTCTTCTGAAATGGCGATCAACAGTGCTGTTGTCACGGAAGAAGTTGACCGGGGTTTGACATCAGTGGAATGCCCGGTGGAAGCAGATAGCTAAGGAGACGGAGAAAATTCTGCCGTTTGATTGCAAATATGCGGAGGGAGCCGAATTGAGAACCTATAGGAGGCTGTTGTTAAAACACCTGTCTCCAGATTACATCTTCAAACTAAGGGTAACCATGGCATACGTGACAGAAAGGGAGAAGCGTTCATCCATGTCTACAGGTAAAAGAGTCTAGCAGTATGTCACCTGCAGTAGAATCTGATGAACAACATGGGGGGGGAGCAATCAGCCATGCTTTTTTGTCCTACCAGATCAGCAATGAGAAGGTTCTAGGCAGTGACAGAGGGTCCTTTGATTATTTGGACATCCGAATGTGGACATCTGGTTTATCAGTTTCCAGGCTCCCATGAATGTTGTGATAATTTATTTACAAGTTAATAATTACAAATTGCTTTTTGCTTTAACTCCATCTGTACCTGATAGAGCAGATCTAGTCTCATGTTTGGAAGTAACTGCCTGGCGCTAGAGTCTCATTGGGGAAGGGAGAATAGAGCTGTTCTGACTGAAAAACACACTTGAGCACCCTAGGATGGTCCATTTACTTTGTGCTTTTATAATTTAGGCTATGAAATTACACAATTTCACTGAGGCAGTTCCCCCTCATAGCAAATAGCTGGCAAAACAACTCAAGCAATGTTCACATGGCCTATGCTCCCGCCGGGGTGGAGCTGCTGCTGCTGGTAGTCACTGAAGGCAGAGTAGTAAGTAAATGAACAGCTTGTTTTGAACAATATATTATTTAACAGGAAAATGTACACATTTAAAACATAATCCATGCATTCTGTGGCAGTCTGTGACGTTTAAGTTGAGGGAGGACAATATATTTAGTTTTTTTAATGAGCATGGCCTTATTTCTGTTACAGCATATTGGATAACTGTCATCCATATTCCATTCACCCAGCTCATTGTAACATCAATAGGTTTAGGCTACTACATGATACTCTAATTTTCCCTCTACCTCTCATGAGATTGCTACAACCTAGCCTATGAATCAAGGTGACAGACTGACACATTCAATACTGCCTTGCACACTCTTTCCTGCATCTAGCTGATGTAGGGTATAATCATTAGTCCTACAGTTGCTAACAAGAGTTTCTGTTGGACAAATTCAGGTATGTTTATCCCCGTTTCGTTCCCATTTGCCTCCATTTAAAAAACGTTTTTTCCAACAGAATCGGCAGAGTGAATACATCCTTGGTCACACGCAAACACAGTTCATTTTCATTGCAGCCACATTCAATCAAGATGATCATTTTGCTCATTGTAGAATTCCTTCTTGCATGTAAGCGCCCTCCTCCTCACCTTTTCCCTTCGCTTGTGGACTTCAGTGCACAACACATCAGCTGTCAGTGACCAGGCAAAAAAAAACATTCCAAGCCATACCTTCATATCATAACCGCTACACACAGCCTACATCATTGTCACCATTTTAGCTAACGTTGTAGCTAGACAACATAGCTACTAGAACTAACATGTTAGTAAACCCACTACAATTATGCAGTACAGAGTACAGTCAGCAAGTTGTTCAGCATTTATACCGGCGGGCCCCAGTGGCAATAAATTAAAACAATCAAAAGCTTACCTTGACTTGGAAGAGTTCCAGTTTTGGATAGCCATAGGTAACTAGCTAACTTAGTATCCCTTGTGGTTTGAGCTTGGGGTTTGAGTAGACTAAACTAGCTATCGGCCTTCGTTAGTTAGGTGAAAGTGAAAGTATTAAAAAAATACAATGAAATATAGCTCTCTCTCTCTCTTGCTTCTCTTGTCATGCCCTGGCCATAGGGATGTTTTTATTCTCTATTTTGATTAGGCCAGGGTGTGACTAGGGTGGGCATTCTAGTTTCTTTATTTCTATGTTTTCTATTTCTTTGTTTTTGGCCGAGTGTGGTTCCCAATCAGAGGCAGCTGTCTATCGTTGTCTCTGATTGGGAATCATACTTAGGCAGTCCTTTTTAACCCTCTTTCATTTGTGGGTTCTTATTTTTGCACTGGTTGTTATTTTGCCCTGCAGAACGTCAAGTTCGTATTTTGTTTTGTTGTTGTCGGTTTTCAGTTAATAAATAAATAGAATGAACACGTACAACACTGCGCTTTGGTCCACCTCTTCCCATGACGATCGTGACATCTCCTTATTTTTGTATTAATTAATTTATTCAACACTTCAACGTTTGTCTTTTTCTCTCTTTGAATCAACTACTCACCACATTGTATGCACTGCTGTGCTAGCTAGCTGTACCTTATGCTTCAGTATCAGACTCATTCTCTGATCCTTTTGATTGGGTGGACAACATGTCAGTTAATGCTACAAGAGCTCTGATAGGTTGGTGGACGTGCTACTGAAGTTGTCATAATTACTGAGAACCATGAGCCTCCTAGTTTTTGTATTGAAGTCAATGTATGCAAAAGAGGATGGCAACTAGCTGTCCTCCGGCTACACCATGGCGCTATCCTAGTGTTGTTTGCTACTGTAGACCTTCATTGCAAACCTTGTTTTTTAATACATTATTTGGTGACGTGAATATATTTAGTATAGTTTTATCTAAAAAGGATAACTTTTTTAATGTTTCACTTTTTCTTTTTATGAAATTCACTGAGGAGGAGTATCCTGCCTTTCCTCCTCTGAGGAGCCTCCACTGAATTAATTTCTGACAATCAAAAATGGTGCGTCGCCTCTAACGCTCTATTGGCCAGGCTGCCGTAAGGCTCAAATTAAGATTTTACATCTGTATGAACTTATGCTGAAATCATGCTTGAAGTGGCCTCAAAAATCCAATGAAATTTTGAATCCGCCGTTTGACACTCCCCTTCCCTCCTAGTCCCTTGTTCCATGGTGCCGTGTGGCCACCTACCCGCTGAGTCTGCCAGACCAGATTGACATGTCTGTCAGTGGGACAAGTCTGTGACAGCCGCTCCCCAAAGAGGAGAGGCCCTTGATTGTCTGAATGAGCTGAAAAACAGGGCTGGAGGAGGAGGGGAGGGGAGGGGTGTTGGAAGGTCTTGGTCGCAAGCAGTAGACAGGAAATAATTGAGAAGCTTTGTGAGCAGAGACAGACAAAGGGGCGGTCGGGGCGGGGGTCTCCACATGATGTGGATCTCCACAAGAGAGGGGAACACTGCACGGACAACCCTGCCCTTTCTAGCCTAGCCTTGCCCTACCCAGCTAACCTCACTATGCAGCATGGTTTGGCCTCAAAACTATTAAGTACAGGGATTGAGATTCCATTTTGAGTGGTAGTTCCGCTGCATACGACTCCTGTGACATTGAATACCCAACACACACACAGATTTGTACACCCGTGCACAGCAGGGCTGGTGTCAATTTGAATTGAAAGCAGTCCATTCAAGAAGTAAACTGAATTTCCAGTTCAATAATTTGAAAAGGGGCATCTATTTTTATGAGCTATCAATAAACTGAAAGGTTGAAGCTATTTATTTCATAAGTTGGTCGGAATTGACCCCAACCCTGGTGCACACACATCAGCGTACTCCCTGGAAAAAAGTGGCAATCGTTACTGTCGACTATCTTGGCTAAATAAACAAAATTAACATTGAGAGAGCTACACCTCATTTCCAAATCTTATCCAAATGACTACCAAACACTGCAATATTAAACATTCATTCTCCTCATCAGTTATTGGCTGAGTAGTTGACAGCTCTCAAGATATAGCCACAGCCATTGGCCAAATGCTTGAATAATTACCCAACCAGAGGGAGATCCACATACAGGGGTCCACCTGGACCCTTTATATCCTCACCACAGCTCACCTCAACAACAATATGGCAAATGTAATCAAAGCCCTCGCTAGCCTGGCATCCCTCCTCACGCATGATTAATTAATTGAACAAATGTGCCAGATGTGACCAGGTCAGCCGTGATTGCTGGCCAACATGTAAATGAGAGAGACTGGATTGGCTGGCCGTACACCTCGTCCAAGTCTGAAATGGCATCATAAAGTAGTGCACTATTTAGGAAATAGGATGCCAATTGAGTTGCCCTCATCTGTCGGCAGGTTGGTGGCTTTGCAAGGATCCTCAACCTGCTCCACTTAACCGTTTCCGACATGGCCACTGCCACGTTCGCTGTATAAATATTACATGAAGAGTGTTGGACAGCTGAGATGTTGAAGATATATTGTCCCTCATTGCTAAGGGGCATTCTCCTGTTGCCAAAGATATTTCATTTGAACAGATGGAAATTGCAAAGGAGAGAGGGTAGAGGGAGAGCGAGAGAGAGGGGAGGGAAGGAAGGAAGGAGGACGGGAGGGGGAGGAGAGATCAGGATGGATGGAACAATGGAGCAGTTGAACTTATAAACAAGAAAATCAAGAAAATCTGGAAATGATGGCTGTTTTCCAATTATGTGACATTATCATGTGTACAAATTGTAGTTTATCTAAATGTCACGTATGCACAGGATTTCCCCCTACCCATTTCCAAACCAACAACAAACATGTCAATCAAATCCAAATTGACTGTTTTTATTGACTCTGAGGTCCCTTCTCGTCAAATGTTGTCACTCAAACCTATTAGAAAAAAATCTGTCATTGAATGAATATTTAATTAGGAATATTTAACTACATATCGACTAACTTCCTCTTATCAGGATATACAGTGGGGAGAACAAGTATTTGATAACCTGCAAAATCGCCAGTGTTTCCTACTTACAAAGCATGGAGAGGCCTGTCATTTTTATCATAGGTACACTTCAACTGTGAGAGACGGAATCTAAAACAAAAATCCAGAAAATCACATTGTATGATTTTTAAGTAATTCATTTGCACAGGAGCAGTGGTAAAGCGTGCCTTTAGCATCTCAAACGACCTCTCCACCGTCCAACAAAGCTGCTGGGGACCTCCTCTCAGCAGGGAGAGAAGCCCCGCATGAACCTCTGAAAATAGTTGGCGAACCCCAGGAATCGCTGGACTGCTTTCACGGAATTGGGGATGGGTCATGAATTTACGCGTTGCTCCTCCAATTCCACTCCCTCCATGGAGATGACACAGCCCAAAAAGGATACAGATTGCTGAAAAAACAAACATTTCTCCTGTTTAACATATAGATCATGCTCCAACACTTCTCAGCACAGACCTGAATAACAAGACATACTGGACGCGGTCAGCAGAATAGGCCAAAATAACACCTATATAGACCACTAAGCCCCGTCCCAGCATGTACCGAAATACTTAGTTGATGAAGGCCTGGAAGACTGAAGGAGCATTAGAAAGGCCAAAGGGCATTACGAGATACTCGTAAGGCCAGTCACAAAACATATAAATGTAATCCCTTTTAAAGTCAGTCAAGGAGTGTGAATACTTTCGGAATGTACTGAATGTTAGATATTATCTAGGTTATTCTGAAGGACTCATATCAACGACAACAGCTCATAATATTTCTGTGCTGTTTTTAAGACACTGGCAACATGGAAAGCCATCTGCAGATCATGCTGAATCAAACTTGAACTCTACTCAAACACTCATCCCATGCTCCAATTCAGTCTCAACTGATTCCAAGACAGAAAAAAGCATGCAGAAGGGTTAAACATCACCATTTCCTTTTCAGAATATTTGAAAGCTTCAGTAAATCAATACATCCCTCTAAACTAATGTGCAGCTTTGAGTGACGGGATACAGAGGCCAAGTGGAGAGCCTCAGTTGTGTATGTGTGTATGTGTGTATGTGTGTGTGTGTGAGAATGTGTGTATCAGTAAGCTGGGCCCTCTAATTAGAAGGCAGTAGTGAACTCTTAGTTCACTGTCTGTTCCCTTGGCCTGTCTTGTCTAATGGAAAGGAGGTCGCTCCCTCGCTACACTCGCTTAAAAAAGATGGCATCGTCAGCGATTTGCACTTAGTAGGTTTAGAGCTACAGTCTCTTTTTCTCTAACTCTTCCTGGCATGAAAGAGAAAAACACAACCTGCCACAGAAGAGGAGCTGCCCAGGTGATTAATCAGACATCATACTGGGTCTTTCAGGACAGAGCTGTGCTGCTTACTACTGCTGTGTGAAAATATACTCTTTTGAACAGACTAAATGGCTATGGTGCAGATACTTGTTGGGGGATGGTATGTATTCTTCTCTCCTATACGTGCACTGTAAATACTGGGAAGGTGGAAGCAATGTGTTGGATGCCTGTTGTACCAAATACATACTTTGACCACGGGGCGGAGGCCGGCTATTGGGGACTATTTAACAGTCTGATGGCCTGGAGATAGAAGCTGTTTTTCAGTCTCTCGGTCCCACCTTTGATGCACCTGTACTGTCTCTGCCCTCTAGATGGTAAGCAGGGTGAACAAGCTTGTGTCCTTGATGATCTTCTCGGCCTTCCGGAGACACTGGGTGTTGTAGATATCCTGGAGTGCAGGCAGTGTGCCCCCGGTGATACGTTGGGCTGATATCACCACCCTCTGGAGACCCCTGCCGCTGTGGACAGTGCAATTTCCATACCAGGCGGTGATACAGCCCGACAGGATGCTCTCAATGCATTTGTAGAAGTTTGTGAGTGTCTTGGGCCAAGCCAAATTTTTTCAGCCGTTCTTCAGCCACCTTCTTCACCACACTGTTTGTGTGGATGGACCATTTCAAGATGTCAGTGATGTGCACGCTGAGGAACTTGAAACTTTTCACCCTCTCCACTGCAGCCTGTCGAGGTGGATTGGGGCGTTCTCTCTCTGCTGTCTCCTGAAGTCCATGATCAGCTCCTTCATTTTGTTGACGTTGAGGGAGTTATTTTTCTGGCACCACTCCGTCAGGGCCCTCCCCTCCTCCCTGTAGGCTGTCTTGACATTGTTGGTAATCAGGACTACCACTGTTGTCTCGTCAGCAAACATGGTGATTGAGTTAGAGACGTGCATGTTGAGGATCAGCGTGGCGTAGGTGTTGTTGCCTACTTTCCCCACCTGGGGTTGACCTTTCAGGAACCCCAGGACCAAGTTGCAAAGGGCGGGGTTCAGACCCAGGGCCCGAGCTTAGTGATGAGCTTGGAAGGCACTATGGTGTTGAAGGCAAAGCTGTAGTCGATGAACAGCATTCTTACATAGACATTCCTCTTGTCCATATGGGATAGGGCAGTGTGCCGTGTGATGGCGATTGTGTCATGTGTGGATCTGTTGGAGCAGTATGCAAATTGTAGTGGGTCTAGGGTATCGGGTAAGGTGGAGGGGATATAATCCTTAACTATCCTTAACTATACACAGAATATATACAAGACGATTATCTCAGCAGGTAATGTGGTCAGCTTTTGATGGTGAGGTATTCCAAATTGGGGGATGAAAAGGACTTGAGTTCCTGTATGTTACCCCAATCACATCATGATTAGTTAATCATGAAGCAAACACCTCCACCTTTCTTTTTCCCGGACAGTTCTTTCTGCCTGTCTGCGTGATGTACAGAAAACTCTGCTGGCTGAATGGATGGGGACAGTATATCCGGAGGGAGTCTTGATTCCGAAAAACAGAGTAGGTTACAGTCCCTGATGTCTCTCTGGCAGGAGATCCTTGGCCTGAGCTCGTTTGCTTTATTGTCCAGGGACTGAACATTAGCGAGTAAGTAATATATTTGGAAATTCTGGATGGTATATGCATGCCTCCTGAGTCTGACTAAGAACCCACTTCTTGTTCCTTTTTCTCCGGAGACTTGGAGCAGCCCCCAGGATTAATGGAATTGCCTTGAGGAGTTCAAACAAAGGATCCAATTCAGGGAATTCAAATTTCCTGAGGCCAGTCGAAAGAGAAAGAGAGAGAGAGGCTGATCCACATAGTTTTCTCTATTGGATTGCAGGTGTATAAGCTTAAAGAGGGGCCTCGTCATTAGTAACGGTAATCCACTTTGACTTTACTACGCACTCAGCAATGACATATTCTTCAAACCTTAAGATTGTGAGGAAGAGTCTCTGCCACTGGGATCAAAGCAATAGACTGCTGCCAAGACCTATTTGAGGAGACGGCGGGCAACTTCCCAGGTACAAAGACATATTTCACGCAAGATTTTTAATTGTTAGTTATTCTGTTTGTCCCCACAGAAAGATATCTCAGAACTTTTCTGAAGAAGTACATTTCTGGTGCTTTGAAATGCAGCTCACTGGTACTGTACCCTTAGCACATGGAGTTCCCTCCCTCAGCTTCCACCCCAAAACAAAGCTTCTCTAGCTTATTATGCTATGTATGGAGTGTCAGCAGGCATTTGGAGCCACTTTCAAATGGAGACAAAGGACGGTGTAAAGAAACAAAGTACCTATAGTCAGCAATGAACCAAATGGTAACTGTCTGACATCTGAGTTCACAGAAATAGTTGTGCACTACTTTTAGCCATTCCCGGTTAGGCAATAGGGTGCATTTTGGGTACAGTGAAAGTGTAGCTATGTTACAGTTGTTGTAAAAATACAACACGTGTCGGATGCATTCTGATTTCACGCTCCCGGGGTTATGTCAAGTGACAGACTAAATAATGAGATCTCAAAAATCCTGGGCCATATCCAAAACGATCGCTTACTGTCTGGCCGCACATCCCATTCCATCCATCAACCAACAGGGCCTCAATAAAACAAGCGAACAATATCTCCACTAAATAAAAAATCCCGCTGCTCTGTCAGTCTCATCTAGCCTGAGGGGACAGTGACAAAGGGCATTACCAATTTTATTAACAAACTTGCTTAGTTATAAAAAGATCGGAGGCACACAGGATAATTACTTTTGAGGTTGGCCGGTTTATTCAATACAGAATGGGAGCAAGGTTTGTCTTGCTCACCAATACAGGGACCTGGGCGAAGGTTTGCCGGCGAGGAGTCATCAGAATTTAGGAGGGCTGAATCGGGCAATAACAGAAAGTGTTAACATATGCAAGCGATAAAACAAATGGCACTGGTGTGATTTAAAGTCCCAGAACTGTAGTCCGAGACGTAATCCGCCCAATTGATTTTTTAAAAATGTTGGTGTCAAAGTTATGGCCGCCGGCGGGATGAGGTGAGATTGTTTGGGGCCCATTGTGAGAATAATGACACAAGCAGGAAGCGTCAGAGTAAATCACCCTGGTCACTGCTTCCACCATCTTAGAGACAAAGGCGAGAGAGATTTATGCAGCATGTTCTCACCAACTGGAACTGTGGGTTTTTCATGCTTTTCCGCAATTAACATTTATAGTGCTGTGATGACGACATTCTGTGATTTGAGTTTGTTTCCATGGCAGCAGTAATGGGGGGAACAAGGTTTTAATTGTTTTGAGGATGCTTTTTGAAAACGATCGATACTTCACCCCTACATTCACCATGAGGCAACACCTACATGATATCTCTGATAATTAACCATATACAGTACCAGTCAAAAGTTTGGCCACACCTACTCATTCCAAGGTTTTTCTTTATTTGTATTATTTTCTACATCGTAGAATAATAGTGAAGCCATCAAACATATGAAATAACACATGGAATCACGTTGCAACCAAAAAAGTGTTAAACAAATCCACATATTTTTTATATTTGAGATTCTTCAAAGTAGCCACCCTTTGCCTTGATAACAGCTTTGCACACTCTTGGCATTCTCTCAACCAGCTTCACCTGGAATGATTTTCCAACAGGCTTGAAGGAGTTCCCACATACGCTGAGCACTTGCTTTTCCTTCACTCTACATCCAACTCATCCCAAACCATCTCAATTGGCTTGAGGTCGGGCGATTGCGGAGGCCAGGTTATCTGATGTAGCACTCCATCACTCTCCTTCCTGGTCAAATAGCCCTTACACAGCCTGGAGGTGTGTTGGGGCCTTGTCCTGTTGAAAAATAAATGATTTTCAATAAAGGTTCAATAGAATTTTTAAAAATGTTGAAAAAATACTGTACTCACTCCAAAGCTTATGCTATCTCCTCTCTCTAAAAGTATCCTAGACCAACTAACATGTCTGTCCCCCTATCCCCAGGTGAGTCTGCTGGGCCATGGAACTCTAGAGCAGCAAATGACAAAAACCTTCCACCCTGTTGTCGGTGATCAGCAGGCAGATAGTTGCATCCTTCCTCAGGGAACTATCAAGGCTTTTTCAATGGCCAAATTTGCGGGTTGACCACCAAATTCAATAAGGTTTTGCATAAACTGCTCATTTCTTAAAAGTTACGTTACAAAAAAAACAGGTTTTTTTGTTTTCGTTTTTTTTACTAACTACTATGGTAATTTATGCGTCAAACAACATGCAGACTTTCTCCATCAAGGCAACACTTTCTCCATGATTCAAAAAGGACTCAAATCAATGCAAGTCTCATATCCAGGGTGAATAAATGAGTGTTAATGTATATATAAGATATCACACAGGTGTGCCAACTAAAATATGTATCCAAGGAAAGACTGAAGAATAGGACAAATAGACAAGTTAATATAAGTCAGTTCTTGCATCCGTGACAGTTTGTATGAATTTGAGTGGTTAAATTAAATGAATGTTGACACGATCAATGGCTACGAGACAGAGATAAGGAGACTCTTGCTGTAATGTCAAGTAAGGTACCACTGAAGGCCACATTATTCAGTTAGGCAGCTTGAAGTAGATGTGTATTACCATCCAGGTCCTTGTCACAGCATTCAGATTGGGAGATGGCATTCTTCAATGAGGCAGGTTTCCACTCGTTTCCTTTAACTTTACTCAACGCTCCATCTGACTCGAACAGTGCTTAGCTTCCGCCATCTTTCCTTAACCACGAAAAACCTCCTCTTCTCCTCTTTTAAGCTACTTCCTGAGATGTGATTGACGGAACAATCCAGCCAACAATTGCAGCAATAGGCTTACGAATCGCATGGTGATGTGACAACAGTGATATCTGTGAGTGTATTTTAGATTCACAGCAGATTATTCATAGTTGCTAATGGACTTGTAATAATTCAGGAAATAAATTATACTTGCAAATCTCATCGAATGTTTAAACATTTTAAAAGTTAAAAGTTTGCGACCATTGTAACGTTTTTCACATATCATGATACAAGCTTGCAAAATGTAATTACACATTTGCGAATCGTATTTGCAACCATGAATCTCAATGTGCAACCACGAAATGTAAAATACAAACTCATGGGGTTCTGTCGTCATTATTATCCCACACTCCGGGTGACAGCTCTGTCGTGGGCTCTCTGTTTTGAAAGCTCTTCTCGACACAGCACAGGAGAGGATCCACTGACCACGGTTTCCTGTAGAGAGTATATAGCACAGTGTTGTGAAAGGTGTCAGCGCAGTAACGAGCACACAGATGGCGGTAGGTGCGTTCGCATGAGAAATACCGCCCACCCGTGTGAAATCAGGCAGAAGACTATAACTACAGACTTTCCGTACCCAAGGCAGCGGTGGACGGCTGAATGCTAGACGGGTAATTGTGCATTATTTATCACGTGAAACATGTCCTCAAATCTGTTTGTTTCCGCCCATGATTTCGAAGCCCCGTGACAGATGTTGGCGCATGCAAAATGTGCTCACCGATTTGTTCCCAAATGAAACATGAATATTTAAATGAGTATGCACTGTTGTTTCACGGGTGCAAAGGCATCTTTATATATGATAACTGTGAGTGGATATATGTATATGGTTTTCCAGTGATAGTTACCAATTTTGAAACGATGCAATCCATATTAGGCATCATTGTGTTGTGTTTCATGTTTCTTTACTTTATCAGTTAATCAAATTTTCTAAATGTAGTATTTTTATTTGCTTTGCTGTATGTAAGCATTTATCATGATCCATCACTGGATTGATGAGTGCTATAGTGACTGAGTAAAGAGTCATTTCAAAGAAATCATTGTATTTTGATTTCAGAGTAATCATTTGATCTCTGAATGAAAACTATTATTTATGGGAGGCACTCGTGTTATAATGAGCAAATATAAATTCTTCATTACCCACCATTCATCATGAACTGCCCTCATGCTCTGAGCCTGCTCTGTTTGACTGCTATCAGAAAGCACTGAGAGAGATGTGTTCTTCTTTTCATCGAAGGCAATCTTATTTTGTACCCTCTTCACAACATCAATATCACTAATACCATCTCTCTAGAAACTAGGGAGAAATATTCATGCCCAAATTAACCGTACACAAAGCCTGATCCCCTCTCCCTGCACTCTATTCCATGAGTACAGCCAAACAGCATTACCAGTGCTTAATAAACACACATACAGGAGAGCGAGATATTCATAGCGTACTTCTGGGAGATGATGATCGCTCGGGTGTTTGGGACAGATAAGCCCTCTCCGTCTGTGTCTCCTCTCCTGTGGCACTCTCTGGAAGGAGCTGCGACACTGGGCCCAGCAGAGTCATAAAGAGCAGGGCTGAATAGCTAAATATCTGGGGACAATCGCAGACAATTGGGCCAGAACAAGAGGCTGGATTGTCACGGGGGGCCTGGGGCCTCATGTTGCCAGCCTGCCTCCGTGGCCCTGAAAGAGAGAGTGAGAGCCGCGGCTACATTCGGCAGCGGCACCAGCACCAGGTTGAGGGATAAGCCTAGTGCACAGAGCCACAGACTAAGGGTTTTACATTACACACACATTAGTCATGGTGTATTTACAGGGGAAGTGCAATGTAACACAGGGAAACATTGTTCCCGTGAAACTTATGCGCAATTGCAGCTCGCTGCTGTGAATGCACTGTCATTCTGAGAGGCTTGTCGGCGCCGCCGCGTGACGTGATTCTCTGTGTCGACGCGCACCAAGGCGTTCTCTATGATTACGGGGAGTAATTAAAGCGTAGATAAGACGCATGCTGGGAGCAAGGCTTCTCCCTGGACTAGACATGCACTAAAGCCCCTGAGCTCATATGCTGCATGTCAGGCTAGCAGTGAGGGAGACTGGGTGGGTTGAGGATACACGTTGGGAGAGATAATGGACTGGAGGTCCAATCAAGGCTGGGGGGGGGGGTGAGACCCCTCTCCACCTCGATCCCCTTTCCACCTCGTACATCCACCCTCTGACTCAGAACAGCCAAAAGAAGCTGCCCCCGAAGGCCTCCATTGAAAAGACTGCTGTAACTTGAGACATAAAGTAGTAAAGTGGAAATGATTAATCTGTCCAAATGTGACCATAATTATGCATTACAGTAAGTGGAATGTTTTACTGGAGAGTAGAAGAAAAAGAAACTGTGTGTGACAGCTGTGGCATGAATTTCAGAACACTCACTCTCGCTCTGATTAATGTCGACTTGACAGTAGCAGCACCCATCGAGCTCTGTGTTGGAGGAACGAGGAGGTCGTCACAACCGGTGTAACGGTATAACCAACACGAGGAAAGGGTGAATCGGGGCCAGCCTGACGAGGAAAGCTAAAACAAACTGGGCTGAAGGGCCTTTCCAAATAGTGTTCAGAGTCCGTATTCCGGATTCGCTCTGGAGGGTTTTCAGTGTGAGGGTTTTCGGATGACATCAGGTGGGGCAGCCTAAAGCTCCAACTTTCGATACGGTGGGGGAGCGTGAACAATTGTTGGTTAATGAGCCTTTGATGGAGTTGTGTCGTAGTAGTGCAACAGATCACCTGGGGGATGGATTGGCCAGCTTCTCTGCAGTGGAGTTCAATCCAGGTTTGGGGGAAGGTATTTACCTCCTGTCCCTGCAGCTGTGAAACATCGCCTACCCCTGTCTGAAGATTTTACTAATGAGCTAAAGATTGGATGATCGGGTGGTCGTAGTGGAGTCAAAGGAACTCTACACGGCCACGCTGGTTTTCCATATTCAGGCTCTGAGGTTCATAGTGAATCACAAGAAAAGTTATTTGACTCCGGCCCAGCGCATTCACTTTCTTGGTTGTCCCCTACATTAGAGGGTCACATTTCGCCTCTGTCTGGTAGTTTCAGCTGGGGCACTCAGTGCCTTTTCGCTTGTGCCTTGCGGTGACTGGGTCTAATGGCCTCCATGATACCTGTGGTGCCTTTTGGACTTCTGTTGATGCGTCTGTTTCAGTGCTGGGGGATTGCTATGCGTCTGGACGCATCTCGCCACTGTCATCAGTGGCTCAATGTATCCCAGTTGTGCCGAAGGGTGTTGACTCCGTGAAAGGACCCAAAAAGTCTCATATGGAGCAGTGCAAATTTCCAGTCACTCAGGACAAAGTATCTTCCGGGATCTCTTAACTTGGGTGCTGATCTACTTTCCAGGGGAGGTCCTATCGATACAGAGTGGAGACTACACCCTTTGGTGGTTGCCCAGATATGGGACCGGTTCGGCAGGGCCGACGTGGATCTTTACGCATTGCAAGAAATCACGCATTGTTGTCTGTTCTTCTCAATGAAGGATCTGGGTGCTCTTCCTTTGGGAATGGATGCGTTGGCGTATCAGTAGCCTCAACCCTGCTATGTATTCCTCCGGTGGACCTGATCCATCGGGAGCGTCTGTTGTTGATTCTGATGGCTCCCTGTTGGCCCAGACAACCCTGATGCCCTTGGCGTGACCCAAGCAGGTTAGGGATTTCCACGTACCAGTACAGTAATACACCCTTCCAGTTTGGTGTTCGCACCTGCAGGTTTTGCTCCCAAGGTTATACTTATGTCTTCCAGGTCCCTGGCTTTCGAGCTGTCCCCTGTCTCACCTCCTTAGTTTGCTTCCAGTGAACAATGGAGGATGCATGGCCTGTGTCCGGTGTGTGCTTTTTTGCACGTATGTGAATAGGATGAGGGATAGCTACATTTGTGAGCAGCTTTTTGTCTGTTTCACTAATCCAGCTCAGGGTATGGCGCGTTCTAAGTATGGCGCGCTCACGCCACTAGGGGTGTGGTGGCTTCATAGACCTTGTTCAGGGGCATGAAGATTGGCGATGTCTGTGTTGCAGCGAGCTGGTGTTTCCCACATGCCTTTGTGGGGTTTCATCACTTGGATGTAGCTTCTCCATAGTGTTCTTATGGCTTCCTTGATAGGCAGCAGTGTGCAGAGTGCGCATTCATCAGGTTTACCGCAGTTCCCTGTGGGTTTCAGCCCTGGGCTGCTCTGGCAGCGTGTGAGTACATAGTTTCCAGGTTACTACAGTTCCCTGTGGTGTTTGAGCCTGAGGCTGCCGTGATTCATTGACTCTGGTCTTTACCAAGTCATGCGCTTTACCAAATCATCATGCCATTATTTCACAGGGCTGGGGCCAAACTGGAGAAGGACAACCCAATAATTCAGGTCAGGACTTGGGCGATCGTAGAAAGATTGAGAAATGTGTTACATAATAAGTAAGAGAGAGGAGCTGAGCATCCGAGAGATCGAGATATCAGGGGAAATGGAGATGGAGGATGCACTATTAGCACAGATAGAACAATGAGCAATATACTTCACCAGATGTATAAATGTGAAGCATCCGGTTGGTGTTTCCACTCACTACCAAATATGGTGGTGAGAGGAAGCCCAGTGGCTGGCAGTGGGAGAAGATGGAGCAAGATTCATTTTGGCCAACATTCTGTTAATTTTCTCATCTATGAAACATTTGATCTTAATAGATTTTTCTGTTTCCAAAAGTAGAATCTGTTATGAACAGAGTGGACTAAGTGTTCTAGACTTTACAGAGTAGGCGTTCCCTAACGTAAATATTGCAATCACACTAGAATCCGCCAATAGGCTCTCGCTAGCTCATGCTTGGCTCTACCCACCTCCTTGCTTGTTCTGCTCACTGATTCATTTTCTCCCATTGGAAATAACAGGCTGTGGTCTATCTTGGGTTAGTTCTAAACAATCTTTGCTATTAGCATCTGCCTCCCCAGCTGGGAAATAAATCTGGCTGCAGCAGCAGTTTGCTGGTGTCTGCTCCGCTAAACATACAAAAAAATGTGGTTAAGTAACTTTTCGGTTAAGTAGCCATCATTGTAATTCGGTGGAGGTTTCAGTGCCCTGCTCCCACTGTAGCTTTGCGGAGAATCAGTAAACAAAGTCTGGGATGTTTATTTTATGTCCGTGTAATCTTATGCGTTGTAATTTAGTCATATAAGCAAAATGCTTCTGACCTACCCAATGCTAACATACAGTATGCATTGTCTGTCGTTCTGCTCTATGGTTTTTATCTGCAATGTAAGAGTGTTGCTGTTGGAATTAGAACATATTGGAAACGCCTATCTTGGCATTGACAGTCCAACAATGCGTAGTATATCTAACAAACCGCATGACAGAGGTGACCACACAAGCATGTAGATGAATCATCCCAGCATCATATTTACAGGAGTCCAAATGGATGGCTTTCCACTGTGTCCTTCATTACGAACTACCTGCAGTAGTCCATGCTGTGAGCATCCCTACAATGTGGCAAGTTAGCCTCTTAGGCAGACTACTCAGGTCACTCTGCCCTTCACGGCATGTGTCGGGAAGGTTTGTGTTAATATTCGGGGCAGAGGGCAAGCACAACACAAGCCCTGCATTTTGCCAATAAGCTTGTGTGTTACCTTGCCTGGTAACGTAGTGCATCCTTATTTAATGGGCTATTGCTACAGATAAGCGTCAGCTGAGGATTCAATAGGGGTTGCGGGATACTTCACAGGACGGGTTGGGAGAAGTATAGGCCAAGTATGTTTGGTTTTAGTCCTGTGGAAATGCACAACAGAAATTCTGCAGTACAAAGAGAGACATTCTGTCGTCATGGCAGATTGTCAGGGAACAGCATTTCAGTGGCACAGGAGATATTTGATCTGGGATAAAACGAGTAAGCTTTACCATCAAGCAATTAACATACTCTAATGGTTGAAGGCTGTCACCAACCAAGTGTTTAAGAAGTTCCGTATTTGGACAAAACTCTACGTCTTAATCTGCAAGACATTCACAGATGAAATGGTTTCTATCAAAAAAGAGGATCTCGTCAAGCATCTCTTTGTAATACCGTATGTGTTGTGTCCTTGCATATGTAACAACCAGATCACTGGATCACTGTGGACTGTCAAAAACAGCCATCTCCTTTTGATGGAGCTGAAGACATTACATGCTGTTAAGCCTTGCATCTGTATGCCTATAGGACAGGAAATCCAGTCCATGCTCCAACGTTTCAGAGCCATGCTCACCAAGCGGATGCGGAACGACAGGACCTGGCTGGAATAGCCACCGCTAGGAATGGCCCCTGTCCTCGCTCGCTACCCACACTACACAGAGCAGGCAATAAGGCCCACCATCACAGGAATTCAAACAAAAGAGTGAGCCTTTGTTGTTTGCTGATTACTGTGGGCTTTATTTTTCTTATTCACATTCAATTTGCAGTTCAGCCAAAGGAGTAAAATCGTACAGACAAGCTTGAAAAGCACACTGGCAAATGGATAGGGCCTTACAACTTCTGCTTTGTTGCTTCCCAGCTAACAACAAACATTCTCTTAATGTTTCCATGAGACCATTCCCTTAATGTCAAATGGAACTTACCGAGAGTGTGGTCACCATGTTCTCAGAACTTAAGATAAGAACATTAATGTTGTATATTCGGAGAACATTGTAAGTGCGCTCTAGATAAGTTCTTCTGGACTTTAAGGGAATGTTCTCCCAACTTTAACACCAAGACATGCTAAAAATGTTCTCCGAAGGTTTTTGCTAACGTGGATAGAACGTTCCCCTAACTAATGGAAAACTGGACACAGACATTAGAGGAGCATCACAGGAAACGTTCTCTCTCCCTAGAATTGTTAGCTGGGTTTTTCCTCAATGCAAGCCGATAACTGCGAAGTATCATTCCAACAAAGCAATGCTTGTAACAGATCCTTTCATTTCATCTTGTTGTGCAGCAAAATTATTTGAATTATCGGAGTAGCAGCAGTGATATTACTGAAGGAACAGGGTTATCGTGGGGAGGAAAATTCTTCAATAATGTATAGCGATGGAGGGGGCACTGTCTGGACATGCTGCCGAGAGAACATCAGTCACACTGCTTATGTATAGCCACGGTGAGGTAGCGCCGAGTTAAATTTGACGGAAAATATTGATGAAGTGTGCCCAGAGGAGCAGTAGCCCTCACATGTCCTGATCAATAATTGAAGCTTTGTTATTATTCTGCCCCCCCGTCTCTCTATCCCCCTCTCTTCACAAGGTCCAGTGTTGAGGAATGTTGGTTTCTCAGACGTTTAATCATTTTAGTTTCCGTAGAAACAATAAATGAAAGCTATTTACCAACATCAAGTTCGACCCAAAACACATGAAGAGTGTGGAGAAGCTTAACACAAAGACAAAATGATTGTTTATTGTGGTGCCTTCGTAATGTTCGCATTTAAAACATTTCACACATTTCGGATTTCTGGACATCGGCAGGGTGGCCTAGTGGTTAGAGCGTTGGACTAGTAACCGAAAGGTTGCAAGTTCGAATCCCCGAGCTGACAAGGTACAAATCTGTCGTTCTGTCCCTGAACAGGCAGTTAACCCACTGTTCCTAGGCTGTCATTGAAAATAAGAATTTGTTCTTAACTGACTTGCCTAGTAAAATAAAGGTAAAAATAAAAATTCTCCGAGCTGACAAACAGCATATCGATTATGTTTTTAATCTTCTGAGGCGGAAAATGAGAACAGAAAAATATATGCATTATCTGCTGAGACACAAGACTGTGGTTAGAAAAGACTCACACTGCATCCTGTATAAAACAAATTATAATAGAAAAAGTACACCTAAAGGATCGCTATTTCATTCAAGTCTTCCTATAGTTTTCACTTGGCATTATTCACTAACTGTTTCTTGATCTTACAAGCATTCGATAATTGAGGCAAATTGACCCATGCCAGTGAGTCAATGTTGTCCTCAAGAAGCATCCATCAGCCTTAGTCCAATGACAAAAAAAACTGCTTTAATAAGGTGCCTTAATATATTTGCTGATTGGATGGAGACTGAGGAAGAGTATATTGTCATGAATTCATACTGGACTAGTAGAGGGAAATTGGAACATTAACACGCTGATGGTTTACTGAGGCATCACTGCTATAGAAAGCTAGATACAGTACATTCAGAAAGTATTCAGAGCCCTTCACGTTTTTCACAATTTTGTTTTGTTACAGTCTAATTCTAAAATGGGTTAGTATGTTGTTGAAGCATCTTTGACAGCGATTACAGCCTCAAGTCTTCTTGGGTATGGCCCTACAAGCTTGGCACACCTGATATGGAGAGTTTCTCCCATTCTTCTCTGCATATCCTCTCAAGCTCTGCAACTGCACATGGGGACGAAGATCAAACTTTTTGTAGAAATGTCCTCTCATCTGATGAAACAAAAATAGAACTGTTTGGCCATAATCACCATCGTTGTATTTGGAGGAAAAAGGGGGACGATTGCAAGCCAAAGAACACCATCCCAACCGTGAAGCATGGGGGTGGCAGCATCATGTTGTGGGGGTGCTTTGCTGCAGGAGGGACTGGTGCACTTCACAAAGTAGATGGCATCATGAGGGAGGAAAATTAGGTGGATATATTGAAGCAACATCTCAAGACATTAGTCAGAAAGTTAAAGCTTGGTCGCAAATGGGTCTTCCAAATGGACAATGACCCCAAGCATACTTCCAAAGTTGTGGCAAAATGGCTTAAGGACAACAAAGTCAAGGTATTGGAGTGGCCATCCCAAAGCCCTGACCTCAATCCTATAGAAAATGTGTGGGCAGAAAAGAAGAAGCGCGTGCGAGCAAGGAGGCCTACAAACCTGACTCAGTTACACCAGCTCTGTTAGGAGGAATGGGCCAAAATTCACCCAACAGGTTAGGGAAGCTTGTGGAAGGCTACCTGAAACGTTTGACCTAAGTTAAACAATTTAAAGGCAATGATACTTAATACTAATTGAGTGTATGTTAACTTCTGACCTACTGGGAATGTGATAAAATAAATAAAAGCTTAAATAAATCATTCTCTCTACTATTATTGTGACATGTCACATTCTTAAAATAAAGTGGTGATCCTAACTGACCTAAAACAGGGAATTTTTACTCAGATTAAATGTCAGGAATTGTGAAAAACTGAGATTAAATTGACTTGGCTAAGGTTTATTTAAACTTCCGACTTCAACTGTACACGCTGTACGTGTCAGCCACCACAGATAATGAAATCACTTGAAGCCTTAACAAAGAGTCGCAGTCTGTGTTGGAATGGGTGGCCAGTAATAAACTGGTCCTGAACATCTCTAAAACTAAGAGCATTGTATTTGGTACAAACGATTCCCTCGGCTGCTGAACAAGTTGAGGAGACTAAATTACTAGGTATCACCTTAGATTTGAAACGTTCATGGTCAAAACATATAGATTCAACGGTTGTACAGATGGGCAGAGGTCTGTCCATAATAAAGAGTTTATCTGCCTTGTTGACACCCCACTCCAAAAAACTCTGCAGGCTCTAGTTTTGTTTTATCTTGATTGTCGTCTTGTCGTGTGGTCAAGTGCTTCATAGAAAGACCTAGTTAAGCTGCAGCTGGCCCAGAACATCGTAATCAGAGGTTAATATAAAATAGCAAGCATGCCAATCTCTCTTGGCTAAGAGTTGAGGAGAGACTGACTGTGTCACTTCTTTTTATAAGAAACATTATTGTGTTGTTTGCATTATCGACTTACGCACAGCTCCGACACACACTTACCCCACCAGACATGCCACCAGGGGTCTTTTCACAATCCCCAAATCCAGAACAAATTCAAGAAAGCGTACATTATTATATAGAGCCATTATTGCATGGAATTCCCTTCCATCTCATGTTGCTCAATTGAACAGCAAACCTGGTTTCAAAAAACACCTCACAGCACCTCTCCCTTACTTGACTTAGATATGTTGTGTGTATGCATTGATATGTAGGCTGTGTGCCATTTTTAAATTGATGTACTTCTGTCCTTGAGGTGTTTTTGTGTATTACTATACTGTATTATGTCATGTTTTGTGTGGACACGGAGGAAGAGTAACTGCAGCTTTCACAACAGCTAATGGAGATCCTAATAAAATACCAAATACCAAAGCGTCATTACAGGTTAGGGCAAAGTACAGTGTAAAGCTCAAGTGTCATCGACAACTGAAATAGGTTGGTGTGGCCTCATGAGACCCCTCATGCTGAGCCACGTATCTACAGCACTTTTCCCCAGAAAGACAATTATGATAGCTGATCGAGTGAGGAGCAAGTGGAGCTGATCGCATCGCCTAAAGGGTGCTAATAGGGAGTGGAGGATGAGGGGAGAGCGTTTCTCGCTATCACCATGAAACATGCCCTTCATCGACCCCTCAACCTCAGTGAGCACATCAGCCATCGTTGTGAAAGGCCTCAGTCGATCTTTTAATCTGGCAAATCTATCTCCGCCCGCCTCAAATCCTCTCTACATGGTATTGTCCAATAATACACTTCTCGGCCTACATGAGCACAATGTAGTGATTGGCAGATTCATAGGCGCTTGTATATCAAATCACAGCAAACTGCTTATCTAGATTGGTCTCTGTCATCGTCCCGGCAACACGGGTGACATCACTGGTTTGCCGTAATAGGGGCTGGCTGACACTGTTAAACTCAGAGTTAAGTGGGCTGGAAGGAGGTAGAACCCCTGCTATTACAATGGCAACCCTTCTCTGCTGCTCAGTAACTCTGATCACATTCTGTTTTAGAGCTAGACAGCTTGGTGTGCCAGGCCCAAGGGCTCCTGGGAGGTACATGGGACCGGGTTGCCAGGTGGCTTTGCCGGCTGCCAGCTTTTTGGCTTCGGACATGCCCCTGTCACTAGTGCCTCTCCAGTGGCTGGATCCCTGCTTCTTCAGCAGAGCTGTGCGGAATGTGGCGCACTGTGAAACCCAAAGTGGAGGCTGTTGACATTGCACAAGCCCCAAAATGGCAACAGAAAGACCACTAATTAGTCCCTTAATGATTTCCAATCTTGGCATTGTGTGCCTGTACGTCTTCATCATAAATAAATGACAGGATAAATAGATAAGAAACTCATTATGTCAGATGCTTCGGTCACATGATCGGTCGAGCAGTGTGTCCCAACAGGACCCACAACTGGTTAGTGGGGATAAATATACAGGGAGATTCTGCCTTGAGGGTAGGCCTTCAACAAGCCATCAATGGCGAATGGATATCTAATTTACAGTGTATGTCTTCAAGCTTTGAAGTTAAACTGTTGAAAAATGAACCAATCAGGGCGTACTTTGGTCAAAAAAAATCCATTATAGGAATACATCACGGAAGAACAAACTCTGCACTTGGGTTTAATGAGCTAAACAAAATGTCCTTATGTGGAACAGCTTGTCCAAGTCATCGTCAGATACCTTGAGGCAAGACGGAGCAGACAATGGAGTGTGAGCCCAGTCTTCAGTCGACCTCAGTGGTTCTATAATGCATCACACTACACGCTCATCCACTGCCTCCCCAGTGCTTTAATAGCTTATTCAGCCTGGGTGAGTCAGACTGGGGGGGGGGGGGGGGGGGCGATGCCTTCAGTAGTGGAGGGGTTGAGAGGTCCTCCCGGCACTTTGTGTGACTATGTAAACATGGCACCGTAATTGATTGTAACTGAGGCAAAATGTCACAAAATACATTTAACGCTCGGGCTACGAATTGGACAAAAGCGCTGCAATGGGGGTTCACGACGCAGCGGCAGACTGATTGGCCCTCGCTTTGGGGAAGCGAGCGATTCTTGGTTCGAGGGCAAGAGTCCTCTTCCAATGGCCACGCTTGTAAAACTCGATACAGTACTGCCCTTTTTTTATGAGGAGTTTTGGCGATTGCAGCAATGACTGAGACATTCAGAAATAAAGGGTGAGTGCTGGGCCATGGGGTTCAGCGGCTTGTTATCCTGAGTGGGTGAAGCGTACAGAGAGAGGAACTGTGGTTATACAGGGCACGGCACTGCCACAATGATCTGAGGGGAGGAGCAGAATGGTTGAGGTAAGAGAGCTCACTGGAGGGTGCAAAGGTCAGTAAAGAGAGGGGGGGGGGGTGAGACACGGGCAGGGCAGCACAGTATGGCCATTCAGAGAGCAGAGGAACTCTAGGCTACTTGAACCACTGCATCTGCATATAGGCCTGTGAAGCTATACCATCCATCTGTGATGTGTTTTTCATCTGTTGGTAAGACGCATATGAAACATAGGAACTTGAAGTCTATTCCAGAACGCTGTTGTCTACATCACTCGTTGACGCATGGTAAAAACAAAAAAGAAGAAAAAAAAGGCAAATCATTGAGTTTAAGTGATCACACACAGTGACTGGTTATTGTCTGATGATGGATGATATGTCTAAAACTGTAACGGCTTTCTACTGGTGAAAGAGAGTCGGACCAAACTGCAGCGTGTAGATTTCGATCCATGTTTAATAAAACAACTTAACACGAATCAACACACAAACTCAACAAAACAATAAACGAAACGAAAACCGAAAACAGCCTATACATGTGTCTACAAACCTCTAACAAGGACATCAAGACACAGGACAATCACCCACAATACAACCAAAGAATATGGCTGCCTAAATATGGTTCCCAATCAGAGACAATGGTAAACACCTGCCTCTGATTGAGAACCACTTCAGACAGCCATAGACTCTCCCAGAACACCCCACTAAGCTACAATCCCACTAAGCTACACACCACATACAAAAACCCATGTCACACCCTGGCCTGACCAAAACATAAAGAAAAACACAAAATACTTCAACCAGGGCATGACAGAACCCCCCCCCCCCCCCCCCCAAGGTGCGGACTCCCGAACGCACCTCAAAACAACAGGGAGGGTCCGGGTGGGCGTCTGTCCATGGTGGCGGCTCCGGTGCGGGACGCGGACCCCACTCAAACACTGTCTTAGTCCCTCCTCCTCGCGTCCCTGGATAGTCCACCCTCGCCGCCGACCATGGCCTAGTAGTCCTCACCCAGAACCCCACTGGACTGAGGAGCAGATCGGGACTGAAGGACAGCTCGGGACGGAGGCAGCTCGGGACTGAGGGGAAGCTCGGGAGTGAGAGAAAGCTCGAGAGTGAGAGAAAGCTCGAGAGTGAGAGAAAGCTCGAGAGTGAGAGAAAGCTCGAGAGTGAGAGAAAGCTCGAGAGTGAGAGGAAGCTCGAGAGTGAGAGGAAGCTCAGGCAGGTTGATGGATCTACCAGATCCTGGTTGGCTGATGGTTCCGGCAGATCCTGGCTGACTGGCAGGTCCTGGCTGACTGGCGGATCCTGGCTGACTGGCGTATCCTGGCTGACAAGCGGATCTGGCAGATCCTGGCTGACTGGCGGATCCTGGCTGACTAGCGGTTCTGGCGGATCCTGGCTGACTGGCGGATCTTGGCTGACTGGCGGATCCTGGCAGATCCTGGCTGACTGGCGGATCCTGGCTGACTGGCGGATCCTGGCTGACTGGCGGATCTGGCAGATCCTGGCTGACTGGCAGATCCTGGCTGACTGGCGGATCTGGCAGATCCTGGCTGACTGGATCCTGGCTGACGGATCCTGGCTGACTGACGTATCCTGGCTGACAAGCGGATCTGGCAGATCCTGGCTGACTGGCGGATCCTGGCTGACTGGCGGATCCTGGCTGACTGGCGGATCTGGCAGATCCTGGCTGACTGGCAGATCCTGGCTGACTGGCGGATCCTGGCTGACTGACGTATCCTGGCTGACAAGCGGATCTGGCAGATCCTGGCTGACTGGCGGATCCTGGCTGACTGGCGGATCCTGGCTGACTGGCACTTCTGGCGGATCCTGGCACACTGGCGGATCCTGGCACACTGGCGGATCCTGGCCGACTGGCAGATCCTGGCCGACTGGCACTTCTGGCGGATCCTGGCTGACTGATGGATCTAACTGATCCTGACAGACTGGCGGCGCTGGGCAGACTGGCGGCGCTGGGCAGACTGGCGGCGCTGGGCAGACTGGCGGCGCTGGGCAGACTGGCGGCGCTGGGCAGACTGGCGATGCTGGGCAGACTGGCGGCGCTGAGCAGACTGGGAGCACTGGCGGCGCTGGGCAGACTGGCGGCTCCTTGCAGACTGACAGCTCCTTGCAGACTGGCAGCTCCTTGCAGACTGGCAGCTCCTTGCAGACTGGCAGCTCCTTGCAGACTGGCAGCTCTGGCTGCTTCATGTTGACTGACAGCTCTGGCTGCTCCTTGCAGACTGGCTGCTCCATGCAGACTGGCAGCTCCTTGCAGACTGACAGCTCCTTGCAGACTGACAGCTCTGGCTGCTTCATGTTGACTGACAGCTCTGGCTGCTCCTTGCCGACTGGCAGCTCTGGCTGCTCCTTGCCGACTGGCAGCTCTGGCTGCTCCGTGTAGACTGACAGCTCTGGCTGCGCTGAACAGGCGGGAGACTCCGGCAGCGCTGTAGAGGAGAAAGGCTCTGGCTGCGCTAAACAGGCGAGGCGCACTGAAGGCCTGGTGCGTGGTGCTGGAACTGGTGGTACTGGATCGAGGACACGCACAGGAAGCCTGGTGCGGGGAGCTGCTACCGGAGGACTGGAGTGTGGAGGTGGCACAGGGCAGACTGGCGGCGGTGGGCAGACTGGCGGTACTGGCGGCGCTGGGCAGACGGGTAGCTCAGACGGCGCTGGGCAGACTGGAGAAAAAGGCTCTGGCAGCGCTGGACTGAGGAGTACTGGTGCCTCTGGAATGAGGGGCTCTGGCGCCTCTGGCATGAGGGGCGGTAGCTCTGACAGCGCCGGACAGGCGGGAAGCTCCGGCGACAGCGCCGGACAGGCGGGAAGCTCCGGCAGCGGCGCCGGACAGGCGGGACGCTCCGGCAGCGGCGCCGGACAGGCGGGACGCTCCGGCAGCGGCGCCGGACAGGCGGGACGCACTGTAGGCCTGATGCGTGGTGCTGGCACTGGTATGCCGTGCATACTATGCCACGCCAACAGCTTTCTTTCTACTCTGTCCACTACATCCTCCACACTCTCAGACTCATCACTCTGCTTCGCCGACAGCTCCAAATCCATCCATGGCTCTGCCCAGGGTCCTTTTCCATCAAGGATCTCCTCCCAAGTCCATTTATCCAAAGAGTGCAGCCTCTCCCACTGCTGCTGCTTCTGTTGCTTCTCCTGCTGCTGCCTTTGCTGCTGCTGCTGTTGCTCCTGCTGCACCTGTCGCTTCTCCTGTAGCTCCTGCCTGTTGACACGCTGCTTGGTCCTGTGGTGGGTGATTCTGTAACGGCTTTCTACTGGTGAAGGAGAGTCGGACCAAACTGCAGCGTGTAGATTTCGATCCATGTTTAATAAAACAACTTAACACGAATCAACACACAAACTCAACAAAACAATAAACGAAACGAAAACAGCCTATACATGTGTCTACAAACCTCTAACAAGGACATCAAGACACACAGGACAATCACCCACAATACAACCAAAGAATATGGCTGCCTAAATATGGTTCCCAATCAGAGACAATGGTAAACACCTGCCTCTGATTGAGAACCACTTCAGACAGCCATAGACTCTCCCAGAACACCCCACTAAGCTACAATCCCACTAAGCTACACACCACATACAAAAACCCATGTCACACCCTGGCCTGACCAAAACATAAAGAAAAACACAAAATACTTCGACCAGGGCGTGACAAAAACATGTTTTCCTGATTTTGTTTTGTTTTGTAGGCCCTTGGTTTAGGGCACTGTCATTATCATGTGAGGAATGAAGGATTGTTTTTGGTCACACACCTTCTCAGAAGGGTGTAATTGCAGATTGCAATTAGGGGCATTTTCGGATGTATGTGTTTCTTGATGTTAAGTTACACCCATTGATGCTCGCCATTGGTCTGTGGCCATTTCTTTCCCGTCAGGGACAACAGTTATTCTTGAGAATTATTTGATGGTGGGACTGTGGTTTATCCTGCACTCCCCTTCAGCGCCATGGAGTGCACAGCTATTATGGTCACTGTCCTTTCAGCACCACGAGCCTGTCCCCTTTTATGTGTCACTGTTGTTGTCACTATTGGTGATAATATAAAAGGTTGTGTAAAGAGTGTGTTTTTAGTTTTGCTGGTCAGATTATCTTACGCTGTGTGTCACATGTTGTGTCCGTGCTGGTCCTGTCTTTGTGTGAGCAGCAGCCCGAAGGACATTGGCCTTCAGAGGGACCAAGCGCCATGCTCTACTAACTGAGCAACATGGGACTTGATACAAGGTAAGGTTGTTGGTCCCTCTGAAGGCCTAGGTCCTACATAGTCACGCTTTGCCACTGCCCCTCCTTCTTCTCCGATCTTCTGTCTCTCTAAACTGCGGTCGGTGGTTATCATGAGAACAGACTTCACTGTAATTATTCCCATGCATCCGGGGCCGAGAGTGACCGTTTCAATAACCAGGCTTGTCATTTACAAGTCAGACGTGATGGGATTGAAATGAAAACTCATCACAGCACACCTCCGCCACGGTCATTACCATTCCACATGAGTGTTTGAGGACTCCGTGATCGGCAGCCAGAGCGCCTTGATGCATCGCGTGGCGACATTTTAATTTGGTCACAGGGCTGTCCGATCAACACCGACAACAGGCACTGAACCCAGCACAACCTGCCTTTAGTAGTAATCTCAGTTTTTAAGCATCCCTGGAATCAGTGGAGGCTGCTGAGGGCAGGACATCTCATAATATTGGCTGGAACAGAGCATTCCATTTGCTCGGTTCCAGCTCCATTATTATGAGCTGTCCTCCCCAATTAAGGTGCCACCAACCTCCTGTGCCTGGATTATTTTCCGGACTGCAGCCTGTTCCTATGTGATGTTCCTATGCCTGGAGATCATTTGACTTAATAATCAAAATTAGGGGGGGACATGATCGTAGATTAGTACTCCACATATGGGCCCTGATATGCTTCCAATTCCAATGTGTGAATTCACAAGTGGTGTAACAGACATTGCTTAATTTTCATTGGTTTCAATTTTCACATTAGAAATGCATGCACCATTTATTTATTTATCAAAGGAAAAAAAAAGTTTTGTTTTATTGTTGTAGTACCTTTTCAAGAACAATGTCAACATCCCTGATTAGCTTCAATCGCTCTCATTAGGAGTTGGTTTATTGTGGACGGCTGCCACCCACCAGTCTGAAGCACCGCCATCATTCTCTCAAGGCCCCCCTGTTGCGAAATAGAGAAGGCTCGTCTCCAAATTCTGTGGGGGCTGCAGAGCACTTTAATGAGATGAAAGTGGAGATTTATGAGTTGCAGAGTTCCCAGTTTTCATTAGCAGCCCAGCACTCCGTGTTTATGAATGCCCACCATAATGATAAGCCATCTTGGTAACGGGCACAACTGGCTATTGTTCCTAATGGGATTTGATTGGTCCGAATCATCTCTGATCCAGATTTATTGCTTTGGGTGCCCATCTGTGCCCTTGAGTTGGGACCCAAATTACCTGCCTTTTCTTCTCTCCCGTTTTGATTATTAGATGGGGCAGAAAGTAATCATTTCTCAGACATTTTCAGTCAGCACACGGTTGGAGGCACCACTGGAGACAAGCAACTCTTGGAAACAAATCTGCTCAGAAGTAGCTGGCTTACACTAGAAACAGGTAGGTGTGCGGATGGCCTCAGTTCAACTCCCAAACAGGTATTTTGCAATCGAGCTTGGCTGTTCAGTCCAAATGTCTCTCTCTCTCTCTCTCTCTCACACCAACCCGCTCTTTTCCATTGTATTTGTCCTTCCATCCCTTTTTTTCCACATCTATGTCTTTCCATCCCTCTCTCTTTCTCCCTCCCCTCGGTCCATAACTGCCTCCTGTCTCCATCTGTCCAGAGCATGAAGGGCACTTTGCCCGCTGGTCAATGCAATGCAGGCCTGTGCTCAGACACTGTAGCCAGTGGAGTGAGTGCAACAGTGCCTGTGTGGTTGGAGGAGGAGAGCGAGTCAGTCACAGGACACACATTGACAGTTGTCACACACACACAGTCAAGCTTACGAGCACTGACCCTTACGCAATGATATTCACGCTCACGGCAAGACAGATTGTTAACGCACGCGTAAGTGTAAGGCAAGCGAAACACACACAGAGTTGCACATCCACAGTGCCCACATCTACACTAAAACGTACATAGACATGCATCATGTACACACCCACACACTATTCATGAAAGCCAGTACTCCACTCTAAAAATGAGCTGTACTTTAAAGGTAGCACGAGCTTAGCAGCCAGCAGAGCAGACTTGTTGGGCGGCGCGTGTTAATTTGCAAGTGTGTATCTGAGAACACTTCACAGAGCCCACTCCTGTCCCCTATGTGTAAAGGTTTAGCTTCCCTTCCTGATTCAATACTTTGGGTTTCTTAATTGAGCTCTTTCTCCATCTCAACCTGACATCCAATAGGCTCGACTGGGGAAACCTGGGCTGCACAAGCAGCCCTGGTAAAAGCGTTGGGGGAGGAGAATACACGCAGAGGGAAAGACGATCCCCCTCTAAATACCACCAGGAATGTCAGGGCTATATGACGAAGGCAAACTCGGTGACCTTGAATTGTTTGAACACATTACCCTGTCTGAGGGGCCGGGATGGTGTGTGCGTGTCTGTGAGGGAGGGATGGGGGTAGTGTGTGTGTGTATTATTTTTAACTTCATTATACACTATATGTACAAAGTCTGTGGACACCCCTTCAAATTAGTGGATTCGGCTATTTCAGCCACACTGGTTGCTGACAGGTGTATAAAATCGAGTACACAGCCATGCAATCTCCATACACAAACATTGGCAGTGGAATGGTCTTACTGAAGACCTCAGTGACTTTCAATGTGGCACCGTCATAGAACGCCACCTTTCCAACAAGTCAGTTTGTAATATTTCTGCCCTGCTAGAGCTGCCCCGGTCAACTGTAAGTGCTGTTATTGTGAAGTGGAAACGTCTAGAAGCAACAACAGCTCAGCCGCGAAGTGGTAGGCCACACATTGTAATTTTTTATTTCACCTTTATTTAACCAGGTAGGCAAGATGGGAACAAGTTCTCATTTACAACTGCTACCTGGCCAAGATAAAGCAAAGCAGTGCGACACTAACAACAACACAGAGTTACACATGGAATAAACAAACGTACAGTCAATACCACAATAGAAAAAATCTATACATAGTGTGTGCAAATGAGGTAAGATTAGGGAGGTAAGGCAATAAATATGCCGTAGTGGCGAAGTAAATACAATTTAGCAATTAAACACTGGAGTGATAGATGTGCAGAAGATGAATGTGGAAGTAGAGATACTGGGGTGCAAAGGAACAAAAAAAATAATAATAATAACAATATGGAGATGAGGTAGTTGGATGGGCTATTTACAGATGGGCTATGTACAGGTGCAATGATCTGTGAGCTGCTCTGACCGCTGATGCTTAAAGTTAGTGAGGGAACTATGAGTCTCCAGCTTCAGTGATTTTTGCAATTTGTTCCAGTCATTGGCAGCAGAGAGCTGGAAGGAAAGGTGGCCGAAGAGGAATTGGCTTTGGGGGTGACCATTGAAATATACCTGCCTCGAGCGCGTGCTACGGGTGGGTGCTGCTATGGTGACCAGTGAGCTGAGATAGGGCAGGGCTTTACCTAGCAGAGACTTATAGATGACCTGGAACCAGTGGGTTTGGGGACGAGTATGAAGCGAGGGCCAGCCAACGAGCGCATACAGGTCGCAGTGGTGGTAGTATATGGGGCTTTGGTGACAAAACAGATGGCACTGTGATAGACTGCATCCAATTTTCTGAGTAGAGTGTTGGAGGCTATTTTGTAAATGACATCGCAGACTGGGGAAACCAAGGATCGGTAGGACAGTCAGTTTTATGAGGGTATATTTGGCAGCATGAGTGAAGGATGCTTTGTTGCGAAATAGGAAACCAATTCTATATTTAATTTTGGATTGGAGATGTGTAATGTGAGTCTGGAAGGAGAGTTTACAGTCTAACCAGACACCTAGGTGTTTGTAATTGTCCACATATTCTAAGTCAGAACCATCCAGAGTAGTGATGCTGGAAGAGCGGGTAGGTGTGGGCAGCGATCAGTTGAAGAGCATACATTTAGTTTTACTAGCATTTAAGAGCAGTTGGAGGTCACAGAAGGAGAGTTGTAATGGCATTGAAGCTCGGCTGGTGGTTTGTTAACACAGTGTCCAAAGAAGGGCCAGAAGTATACAGAATGGTGTTGTCTGCGTAGAGGTGGATCAGAGAATCACCAGCAGCAAGAGCGACATCATTGATATATACAGAGAAAAGAGTTGGCCCGAGAATTGAACACTATGGCACACCCATAGAGACTGCCAGATGTCCGGACAACAGGCCCTCCGATTTGACACAATGAACTCTGTCTGACAAGTAGTTGGTGAACCAGGCGAGGCAGTCATTTCAGAAACCAAAGCTGTTGAGTCTGCCTATAAGAATGTGGTGATTGACAGAGTCAAAAGCCTTGGCCAGGTCATTAAATACAGCTGCACAGTATTGTCTTCTATCGATTGTGGTTATGATATAGTTTAGGACCTTGAGCATGGCTGAGGTGCACCCATGACCAGCTCGTAAACCAGATTGCATAGCGGAGAAGGTGCGTTGGGATTCGAAATGGTCGGTGATCTGTTTGTTAACTTGACTTTCGAAGACCTTAGAAAGGCAGGGTAGGATAGACATAGGTCGGTAACAGTTTGGGTCTAGAGTGGCTCCCCCTTTGAAGAGGGGGATGACCGCAACGGGTTTCCAATCTTTGGGGATCTCAGATGATACGAAAGAGAGGTTAGTAATAGGGGTTGCAACAATTGCTGTGGATAATTTTAGAAAGAGAGGGTCCAGATTGTCTAGCCCAGCTGATTTGTAGGTTTTCAGATTTTGCAACTCTTTCAGAACATCAGCTATCTGGATTTGGGTGAAGGAGAAATGGAGGATGCTTTTGCAAGTTGCTGGGGGGGTGCAGGGCTGTTGACCGGGATAGGGGTAGCCAGGTGGAAAGCATGGCCAGCAGAAAAAGCTCACAGAACGGGACCGCCAAGTGCTAAACCACAAACTGCCACTGGAAGCAACGTCAGCACAATAATTGTTTGCCGGGAGCTTAATCAAATGGGTTTCCATGGCCGAGCAGCCGCATACAAGCCTAAGATCACCATGCGCAATACCAAGAGTTGGCTGTTGTGGTATAAAGCTTGCCGCCATTGGACTCTGGAGCAGTGTAAACACGCTCTGGCAGTCCAATGGAAAAATCACTGTTTGGTGTATTCCAAGAAAACGCTACCTGTCCCAATACATAGTGCTAACTGAAAAGTTTGGTGGAGGAGAAATAATGGTCCGGGGTTGTTTTTCATGGTTCGGGCTATGCCCGATTCTGCACATCCAACTTTTTGGTAGTGTTGGGAAGACCCTTTCCCGTTTTAGCATGACAATGCCCCCATGTGCAAAGAGGTCCATACATAAATGGTTTGTCGAGATCAGAGTGGAATAACTTGACTGGCCTGCACAGAGCCCCGGTCTCAACCCCATCAAACACCTTTTGGATGAATTGGAATGCTGACTAGCCAGGCCTAATATCCCAACATCCGTGCCTGACCTCACTAATGCTCTTGTAACTGAAGGGAAGCAAACCCCCACAGCAATGTTCCAACATCTAGTTGAAAGCCTTCCCAGAAGAGTGGAGGCTGTAATAGCAGCAAAGGGGGGACCAAGTCCCAATTAATGCCCATGATTTTGGAATGAGATGTTCGACGAGCAGGTGTACGCATACACTACATGATTGAAAGTATCTATACTGCTCATTACTATCGCCACCCACACTTCAAAGCACATACATTTCTTCTGTCTTGTTGCCCATGGAAACCATATCAGCACAATTCCACAATGCAGAGATTTGCTGATTATTCCTGTGGTTAGTTCTGAAAAGTGAATACTTTATATTCCATATCTATGAAATGTTTCAATTTGATTACATAACAACACTCTCTCATGGACTGGTTTAAACCTTCCTAAAAAACACTATAAAACAATATGAAATTGAATCGGGTGAAAACATTACTTGACAGTAGTAAAATGACTGCGTTCATTTCTGAAGACAGTGATCACTTTGATGTCATCAATGATTAGTATTTTCCCCAACTAAGCTATGGGCAATGTTTCCCTCGCGCAGAAACAGACGAATATCTGCACAAAACACATACAGTAAAACAGTAAAACAGTACAACATTACTTTTCTTGAACAATACAGAGGGAATTGTTGTATTATTATTATTGTACGCTGCATGCAATAGCGGGTTTTGAATTCTAAATGTTATGGTTATATTTCTGACTGTCATTCAAAGACCCTTCTCGTCCCATACTTGCATCTTTTTGGTTAAAAACCAGAGAGGTGGAAAAGCAGAGGTGGAAAAGACCCAAGTGAGAATCCACATGACCACTCCCGGTGTCAGCACCTCTGACTATGATAAGAGATGAAGGCAAATGCACCTGGACCAAATGTGTTGCCGGCCCTGTGACCTCAACTCTCCCACTGCTCTGCTACTTACACACGGTCACAATGGATTAGCTCTGCAGCCACCACCAAACACTTACTACTGTACTTCCTGTTTTGGAGCAAACAGAAGAGGATGAGTCCATCACACAATTAGCTTTAACTGCAATGCAATCTGCATCACTTAGGTACAAGTGAGTCTACACTGTTACACTCAACTTCTCTGCAAAAAGGCATAGAGGTAGGCCTAGACAAACCTGCAAAACGAACCCAGAGCCTCGGCGAGGTATCCAATATGGGTCTAGTTGGAGAATGTAGAAAGTATACTTTAAACCAAGCCTTAGGGACTGGTGGCGGTGGAGGATAACAGTGAGGTTTATGGGTAGCACTTTTCAAAGGCAGCACAATTTCAGCTTGAGGACAATCTGATTATTAGGATCTATATGCAAATATGCACTTGAGTGAGACTACGGCGGTTCCTCCTGCTGTAGAGGACCATGCAGATAGAGTTTGCATCCAAAATGACACCCTATTCCCTATATAGTGCACTATAATAGTTGTGCACTATGTAGGCAATAGGGTGCCATTTGGAACAGGCCCAGAGAGTGGTGGCTGGCTACCTCCAAGGCATCGGTATCTTTGTAGCTGGATAGCTCTAGTAGTATTATGTGCTTCTTCACTGATGAATTGTTCTCAATACTATGGCCGAATGTGTAATACCCTGGGAAGCTTCCACATGGAAACATGTGGGCGCACACATATGAACATAACACAACATAGTGTGCAAAGCTGTCACTAAGGAAAAGGTTGGCTACTTTGAAGAATCACATATATAAAATATATTTTGATTTGTTTAACACTTGTATGGTTTTACATGATTCCATATGTGTTATTTCATAGTTTTGATGTCTTCACGATTATCCTACAATGTAGAAGATAGTAAGAAACAAGGAAAAACCCTTGAATGAGTAGGTGTGTCCAAAATTCTGTATACACACACACACACACACACACGCACACACACACATGGCACAGTGAAATGAACAGGTCTGCATTTTCCTCATTGCCCCCGGCTGTAGCTGTAGCCCACCAAGCAGCACATGTTTGTGGCAAACATATGCTTGATAGACATACCCCACTGCAGCTGGCGTCTTTATCATACCTGCTCGGTTTACACAACAGACGTAAATCAAACAACAGCATACAACGTAGGGCAGTGATCTGCATATAATATTAAGTCCTTATGTACGGTGCATTCGGGAAGTATTCAGACCCCTTCACTTTTACACATTTTGTTACGTTACAGACGTATACTAAAAACTGATTAAATAGCTTGTTTTCCCCTCGTCAGTCTACACAAAATACCCCATAATGACAAAGCAAAAACAGGTTTTTAGAAATTTAGCAAATGTATTAAAATATTTAACTGAAATATCAGATTGATACATAAGAATTCAGACCCTTTTGTTGAAACACCTTTGGCAACGATTACAGCTTCTAGTCTTCTTAGGTATGATGCTACAAGCTTGGCACACCTGTATTTGGGAAGTTTCTCCCATTCTTCACTGCAGATCCTCTCATGCTCTGTCAGGTTGGATGGGGAGCATCACTGCACAGCTATTTTCAGGTCTATCCAGAGATGTTCGATTGGGTTGAAGTCCGAGTTCTGGCTAGGCCACTCAAGGATATTCACAGACTTAACCCGAAGCCACTCCTGTGTTGTCTTGGCTGTGTGCTTAGGGTCGTTGTCGACCCAGTCTGAGATCCTGAGCGCTCTGGAGCAGTTTTTCATCAAGGAGCTCTCTGTACTCTCTCATCATTCCCTCAATCCTGACTAGTATTCCAGTCCCTGCCACTGAAAAATATCCCCACAGCATGATGCTACCACCCCCATGCTTCACCGAAGGGATCGTATTGGCCAGGTGATGAGTGGTGCCTGTTTTCCTCCAGAAGTGACGCTTGACATTCAGGCCAAAGAGTTCAATCTTGGTTTCATCAGACCAGAGAATTTTGTTTCTCATTGTCTAAGAGTCCTTTGGGTGCCTTTCGGCAAACTCCAAGCGGGCTGTCATATGCCTTTTACGGAGGAGTGGCCATTCTACCAGAACGGCTGCAGAGATGGACATCCTTCTGGAAGGTTCTCCCATCTCCACAGAGGAACTCGGGAGCTCTGTCAGACTGACCATCGGGTTCTTGGTCACCTCCCTGACCAAGGCCCTTCTCTCCCAGTTGTTCAGTTTGGCCGGGCGGCCAGCTGTAGGATGAGTCTTGTTGGTTCCAAACTTCTTCCATTTAAGAATGATGGAGGCCACTATGTTCTTGGGAACCTTCAATGCTGCACACATTTTTTGGTATTCTTCCCCAGATCTGTGACTTGACACAATCTCGGAGCTCTATTCCTTCGACCTCATGTCTTGGTTTTTGCTCTGTCAACTGTGAGACCTTATTTAGACAGGTGTCCAATCTCTTGAATTTACCACAGGTGGACTCCAATCAAGTTGTAGAAACATCTCAAGGATGATCAGTGGAAACAGGAAGCTCCTGAGCTCAATTTAGAGTCTCATAGCAAAGGGTCTGAATAAAAACCTGTTTTCTCTTCTTCATTATGGGGTATTGTGTGTTGATTGATGAGGATTTGTTTATTTTTTTCTCCATTTTAGATTAAGGCTGTAACTTAATTAACAAAATGTGGAAAAACTGAAGGTGTCTGAGTACTTTCTGAATGCACTGTACATTCAACTTAACTATGTCCCAAATGGCATTATATTCCCTATGTTGTATAGTGCACTACTTTTGACCAGGGCCCATAGGACTCTGGTCAAAAGTAGTGGACTGTGTAGGCCGGAATATGGTGCCATTTGGGACACAAACTCTATATAGACAGGACAGGCAAGCTGTAAAATAGCTGGGATTACTGTACACAGTGTGTTCATGGTATGTGGTGAAATGTGGAAAGGACTGTAAACATGTCAAAATAGGGCATCAAAGCTGTGGGCGGGTCTGCTTGGCAAAATGGAAGTAGGGAGTGAGCATCGAAACAAGATTGGTTTCGGTTGAAGAAAAATAGTCAATGTAGGAAAAGCTTGAATTTGATTTCCATGTCTTGAGGCATGCAGTGAGCTGTGTTTAATAGGCTAACGATATACACTAACTGCAAGTCTTTGTTCTTAGCACCAGATCTTTGCTTCTCTCTCTCCTCCCCACATGCCAAAGACAACACCTGGGGGTTTGAGGGGAGAGGGAGGCACAAAAACAAACTAGCGGCAAAATGTTTATTTTTATTATGGAAAAAGTATCAAAGGAGTCGTTACTGCACAATGACATCCCTGCCGGCCAAACCCTACACTAACGGCGCCACCCCATGTGTCTCCCAGTCACGTCCAGCTGCGACAGAGCCTGGACTCGAACCCAGAATCTCTACTGGCACAGCGATGCGGTGCCTTAGACCACTGCCCCACTCGGGAGGCCCAATGTTATGTTTTTCCACTGTATTGCTTTGGGTTAGACTGGACTATCAGCTAATTGACTGAAAGATCGTGTAACGGTAACTCTCCACTTGAGGGATCAGATCAGGGGTGCCTTCTGCAACTGAATTGATGATGACTGTGTTCTCCCTTGGTTTCTGAGGCAGGCCGGCAAGGGTGTCCATTAGGCGCAGGGACGAGCACTAAGACCCTGCCAGGCACGGTCGGAAGTTAATGGAGACAACCAGGAGTTTGGTAATGACAGGCTGGCTAACATCAGAGCCAAACAGATGGAGAACACATCGACATGGGCTGTAGAGGAGGGATGTGAAGAGAGAAAGATATTCAGCCGTTCTTATGAAGACATTGGAAAGGGACTTAAATGCTTCTTTATTGTTTGAACCAACATGTTTTCTTCTGCAGAGAAGAGACATGAGAAAGACAGAATATGTAGTTCAACTATTACATTTTCAGTACATAAACTAAATTCAAATGTAGGTAGTGTTTTCAGTAGTTAATTACTTTTTTTGCCATGTAGTGGTGTAGTTCATTTCTGGAACTACACACTACTTTTTTTGCAAAAATAAAATAAAATATGGTTGGAGTGGGCAATCATTTCCTATCTATTTCGGTATCAGACCAAATTGTTTACATAACTTGTGACTAACCGGCTCAAATCAGTCTTATGTAGCAAAATTTCTGGTGTTCAACCTTCCCAAGTTCTCTCACGTCACCCCGCTCCTCCGCTCTCTCCACTGGCTTCCAGTTGAAGCTCGCATCCGCTACAAGACCATGGTGCTTGCCTACGGAGCTGTGAGGGGAACGGCACCTCAGTACCTCCAGGCTCTGATCAGGCCCTACACCCAAACAAGGGCACTGCGTTCATCCACCTCTGGCCTGCTCGCCTCCCTACCACTGAGGAAGTACAGTTCCCGCGCAGCCCAGTCAAAACTGTTCGCTGCTCTGGCCCCCCAATGGTGGAACAAACTCCCTCACGACGCCAGGACAGCGGAGTCAATCACCACCTTCCGGAGACACCTGAAACCCCACCTCTTTCAGGAATACCTAGGATAGGATAAAGTAATCCTTCTCACCCCCTTAAAAGATTTAGATGCACTATTGTAAAGTGGCTGTTCCACTGGATGTCTTAAGGTGAACGCACCAATTTGTAAGTCGCTCTGGATAAGAGCGTCTGCTAAATGACTTAAATGTAAAATGTAAATGTAAAATTTTAAATTGTGTTTTTTACATTTGATCAAAATAAAGACAACATGGTATATCATACACTGCATTTGATTAACAATTGGTAAGTAATTCTGCTTTGAAAGTTGATAAACTTGTAAACTCACTTTTGAGAAAATGGCCTTTGAATGTTTTGGTACCTAGTGGAGAGCTCTCCTTCGTCTACACCCATTCAGCATTGTTTACACCCTCTTAAGCCAGCTCCACCCATCTCTTTAAGGATTCACATGTGAGGTCATGTGATAAACAGTGAGTAGTATAGTAAAGATTAAGACTAAAAATGGTAGTAGTAGTAGCCTAGTAGTCTACAATAACGAAAAATTCCAGGTAAACAGAAAGTCTCCAGATAAAAATATTAGGTGACGCTTACCCAGACACACTTGTCTAAATGGATGGGTTTAACCAGACACACTTGTCTAAATGGATGGGTTTAATTAACCAGACACACTTGTCTAAATGGATGGGTTTAACCAGACACACTTGTCTAAATGGATGGGTTTAACCAGACACACTTGTCTAAATGGATGGGTTTAACCAGACACACTTGTCTAAATGGATGGGTTTAACCAGACACACTTGTCTAAATGGATGGGTTTAACCAGACACACTTGTCTAAATGGATGGGTTTAACCAGACACACTTGTCTAAATGGATGGGTTTAACCAGACACACTTGTCTAAATGGATGGGTTTAACCAGACACACTTGTCTAAATGGATGGGTTTAACCAGACACACTTGTCTAAATGGATGGGTTTAACCAGACACACGTGTCTAAATGGATGGGTTTAACCAGACACACGTGTCTAAATGGATGGGTTTAACCAGACACACGTGTCTAAATGGATGGGTTTAACCAGACACACGTGTCTAAATGGATGGGTTTAACCAGACACACGTGTCTAAATGGATGGGTTTAACCAGACACACGTGTCTAAATGGATGGGTTTAACCAGACACACTTGTCTAAATGGATGGGTTTAACCAGACACACTTGTCTAAATGGATGGGTTTAACCAGACACACTTGTCTAAATGGATGGGTTTAACCAGACACACTTGTCTAAATGGATGGGTTTAACCAGACACACTTGTCTAAATGGATGGGTTTAACCAGACACACTTGTCTAAATGGATGGGTTTAACCAGACACACTTGTCTAAATGGATGGGTTTAACCAGACACACTTGTCTAAATGGATGGGTTTAACCAGACACACTTGTCTAAATGGATGGGTTTAACCAGACACACTTGTCTAAATGGATGGGTTTAACCAGACACACGTGTCTAAATGGATGGGTTTAACCAGACACACGTGTCTAAATGGATGGGTTTAACCAGACACACGTGTCTAAATGGATGGGTTTAACCAGACACACGTGTCTAAATGGATGGGTTTAACCAGACACACGTGTCTAAATGGATGGGTTTAACCAGACACACTTGTCTAAATGGATGGGTTTAACCAGACACACTTGACTAAATGGATGGGTTTAACCAGACACACTTGACTAAATGGATGGGCTTAACCAGACACACTTGACTAAATGGATGGGCTTAACCAGACACACTTGACTAAATGGATGGGCTTAACCAGACACACTTGTCTAAATTGATGGGTCAAGTGAAAGAAATGCTACAACCCCCCAGCCACATCCTGTGGTGGAAAACGTCCTAAATTCTCATAGAGTAAAAGTAAAGATACCTCAATAGAAAATTACTCAAATAAAAGATAGGTCTGAAAGTATTTGGTTTTAAAAATACTTAAGAACCAAAAGTAAATGGAATTGCTAAAATGTACTTAAGTATCAAAAGTAAAAGTATAAATCATTAAGCAAACCAGACGGCACAATTGTACCTTTTTTAAATTGACGGATAGCCAGTGGCCACACTCCAACACTCAGACATAACTTGCAAAGAAATGCCTGCTTGCACTTTTGCAGGCTGTGTATCCATCTACCAGGGTGTGGTCCTTAATGTCCTCCTTGTCCACAATGACTCCAAAATCCTTCCAAACCGGGGATTTCATTCGCTCAGCACCTGTTTCCATGATGGTGTATTCGACCATCACAAAACGTATTTGTATTTCTCCTGTTACGTTAGACATTTCTACGTGAGCTTACAAGTCAGGGGAAATAAACTTGGCAACGTATTGTCACTTGACAGAAGGGAACATAAGCTCAGCACATGAACACGTTAAGAATGTTTCAGCAACCTGCTCCACTCACACTGTGTGGATGGTAACCTAGGCCCAGGCTACAGTATGTCTGCCTCACCACTCACATAGCCTAATGGAATTCACAACACAATTCAACTCAACAAGCTCCTGGGTTTGTAAAAACATATATTATCGTGATTTAAAATGTTTTCCAACTGCAATATAATTGTTCTGAACCGCAAGCCAACCCGTGGGTTGAAAGAATGTTTTAATTCCTTCCACCAGCTGATTTGTTTGGCGAGTATCCGACCTAATGCAGGACTCTAACCCGTTTCACACCTTTCATTTCAGATCACAAGGGAGAATCAGTAGGATTCTTGGGGGAGGAAGAGGGTTGGGTTTGGGATTGGACCCTCATCTTCAAATTGGACTGGCTCCCAGCAAGAAAACACATTCTCCCACTCCTAAAACAAGACATTTGCAATGATACAGAATGGTTGGAAGAAGTTTGGAAGCAGCATTCAAAATTATTACCTTAAAGCATAGTTCTACATTGAACGATAAAATTGTTTTTTTGGTTTGAACTAAATCACTCTTCTTATTTGCTATTCAGTACATATTGGTGGATGGATGTTGTTGCAATAGGAGAATCAAGAACCAAAGTGCACATTAGAATAAAATAAATAAGTGCAAAGTTTTGCTCCCCTTCACCAACCACATTTAAGTATACTACTATTCTGTTTTATCATGAAAAGAGACATGAACATTTCTTTTTAAAGATACAAAGCTTTGGCACTAAATCAACATTTTACATAGCCCTACAAAACAATATGCAGATTAAAATCAAGGACAATATAGTGCATGTCAAATAGATATGCCATAAAATGTTATGGATGTAACTGGAGGCTACTGAACCAATTGAAAGGGATGATGTTTGCTGTCCCTACTCCCTACCACTCCCAAAATGCCATAGAAAGTGAAGTAAATGTTTATGTTGGTGAGAGTCGAGAGATTCATGACAGGTCGTATGGAGTACGGACCCACTTCCTAGTGAAAAGTCCTTTATTTTGTAAATTGATGTGGGTTTAAGGATCTAAACTCTCAGTTTAAAAAAGTACTGAATTGTACTTAAAGGGGTACAAACGCTTGTCACACTTAAAGGGGTACAAACGCTTGTCACACTTAAAGGGGTACAAACATTTGTCACACTTAAAGGGGTACAAACGCTTGTCACACTTAAAGGGGTACAAACGCTTGTCGCACTTAAAGGGGTACAAACGCGTTTTACTATAGTGGTACCCTGTAAGGTACGCCCATTGTAGCATTAGTTATAGGTACTGTACCTCAGACAATAGTGTAACTTTAGGGACAAGATAGTACCGTTTTACGTACTGTATGGTCTACAGGTACAAAAGCGTACCTTTAGAGTCCCAAGTCCCTCACATGTATAGGCCTTTCCGCCATCCCACTTCTGACACCATTGTAGCAAATTCAGCGGTAACCCCACTTGGGACTGAAACCTGTGTCCAGCGACTGTCAAGCCAACACCTTAATCATTACGCCAAGAAGTCCATACCTAGGGTTGCAAAGCTACAAGTAATCCTCAGAAATTGTAGTTATTAACAGAAAATCTAAGGCAATCTATCGTAACTTTGGTAATTTATACTTGAATAACCAACAAAACTATAAACACTAACGTAAAAAAAATGTGGAGTCATTTCCATGAAAACAAACATGAAATGAGTTGCAAAATGAATAGGAAATATAGTCAAGACGTTCACAAGGTTATAAATAATTGTGTCCTTCAAACTTTGTTTTGTCAAAGAAACCTCCATTTGCAGCAATTACAGCCTTGCAGACCTTTGGCTTCTAGTTGTCAATTTGTTGAGGTATTCTGAAGAGATTTCACCCCATGTTTCCTGAAGCACCTCCCACAAATTGGATTGGTTTGATGGGCACTTCTCACGTACCATACAGTCAAGCTGCTCCCACAACAGCTCAATAGGGTTGAGATCCGGTGACTCCATTATAGACAGAATACCAGCTGACTGCTTCTTCCCTAAATAGTTATTGCATCGTTTGGAGCTGTACTTTGGGTCATTGTCCTGTTGTAAGAGGAAATAGGCTCCAAATAAATACTGTCCACAGGGCATGGCATGGCATTGCAAAACGGAGTGACAGCCTTCCTTCTTCAAGATCCCTTTTACCCTGCACAAATCTCCCACTTTATCACCACCAAAGCACCCACAGACCATCACTTTGCCTCCACCATGCTTGACAGATGGCGTCAAGCACTCCTCCAGCATATTTTCATTTTGTCTGCGTCTCAAGAATGAACTTCTTTGTGATCCGAACACCTCAAACTTTTATTAGTCTGTCCATTACACTTTTTTCCAATCTTCCTTCGTCCAGTGTCTGTGTTCTTTTGCCCATCTAAATATTTTACTTTTATTGGCCAGGCTGAGATATGGCTTTTTCTTTGGCCTTCTGCGGCCAGCATCCCGGAGTATTCTCTTCACTGATGATGTTGAGACTGGTGTTATGCGGGTACTATTTAATGAAGCTGCCAGTTGAGGACTTGTGAGGTGTCTGTTACTCAAACTAGACACTCTAATGTACTTGTCCTCTTGCTCAGTTGCTCACTGGGGCCTCCCACTCCTCTTTCTATTCTGGTTAGGGACAGTTTGCGCTGTTCTGTGAAGGGAGTAGTACACAGCGATGTACAAGATCTTCAGTGTCTTGGCAATTTCTCGCATGGAATAGCCTTCATTTCTCAGAACAAGAATAGACTGATGAGTTTCAGAAGAAAGTTCTTTGTTTCGGGCCATTTTGAGCCTGTAATCAAACCCACAAATGCTGAAGCTCCAGATACTCAACTAGTCTAAAGAAGGTCAGTTGTATTGCTTCTTTATTGTTGTATTGCTTCTTAGCCTTTTAAAATGGTCAACTTGGATTAGCTAACACAACGTGCCATTGGAACACAGGAGTGATGGTTGCTAATAATGGGCCTCTGTACGCCTATGTTCCCTTAAAAAGCTGCCATTTCCATCTACAATAGTCATTTACAACATTAACAATGTCTACACTGTATTTCTGATCAATTTGATGTTATTTTAATGGACAAAAACAACGACATTTATAAGTGACCCCAAACTTTAGAATGGTTGTGTATATGGGTTTTGCAATGCCTCACAAAGAAGGGTGAAAAAAAAGCAGACATTGAATATCCCTTTGAGCATTGTGAAGTTATTAATTACACTTTAGATGGTGTATTAATACACCCAGTCACCACTAAGATACAGGTGTCCTTACAAACTCAATTGCCAGAGAGGAATGAAAACACTCAGGGATTTCAACATCAGGCTAATGGTGACTTTAAAACAGTTTTAGAGTTTAGCTTGGATAGGAGAAAACTGAGGATGGATCAGCAACATTGTAGTTACTCCACAATACTAACCGAAATGGCAGAGTGAATAGAAGGAAGCCTGTACAGAATACAACAATTCCAAAACATGCATCCTGTTTGCAATGAGGCACTAAAGTCAAACTGTAAAAAAATATTGCAAAGCAAATAACTTTATGTCCTGAATGCGGGTTGAATGCTTATCTAATCAAGATATATTCGTGTTTTAGATTTACGTATATTTTTTCTTTACAAACGCTAGAATTTCTTCTTCCACATTGACAAAAAAATGACAAATCCAATTTAATCCCATCTTGTAACACAACAGAATTTGTAAAAAGTCAAGGGGCGTGAATACTTTCTGAAGGCACTGTAGGATTCATCCGTTATATCTGTATCCATATTGTCCATGAGTTTCTAGTAGAGAACCTTCCAGAAGGACAACCATCTCTGCAGCACTCCACAAATCAGGCCTTTATGGTAGAGTGCAAGATGGAAGCAACTCCTCAGCAAAAGGCAAATGACAGCCCACTTGGAGTTTGCCAAAAGGCACCTAAAGGGCTCTCAGACTAAGATGGTCTGATGAAACCAAGATTGAACTATTTGGCCTAAATGCCAAGAGTCACGTATGGAGGAAACTTGGCACTATCCCTACGGTGAAGCATGGTAGGGGCAGCATCATGCGGTGTGTGTGTTTTTCAGCTGCTGGGACTGGGAAACTAGTCAGGATCGAGGGAAAGATTAACGGAGCAAAGTACAGAGGTCTTGATGAAAACCTTCTCCAGAGCACTCAGGACCTCAGACTGGGGTGAAGGTTCACCTTCCAACAGGACGATGACCCTAAGAACACAGCCAAGACAATGTAGTGGGGATTTTGGGACAAGTCTCCGACTGTCCTTAACGCTACTAAGGCTCTGGGAAACAAGGCTGAGTTGTGTTGTCACCAACAAGTCATTATTATCCAATTCACTGTAGTAAAACCAACAAGAGACAAGAGACAAAATACACAGAGGAGGGGCCACTCAAAATGCTGAGACTACGGCTACAGAGGCTGTTGGCAAAAGGAGCTTCACTCAATTCACTTCATTCACTGATTACTAAAGCCGGGAGGAAATGTAGTTCATCCAGAGGGTATGACATGGAGATTTGTGTCTGAATCCTAGTGGGACCAAAATGACCTCGCAAAAGAGCCCCCCCATAGACTCATGTAAACAAGACATTTCCTGAAAAATATGACCAATCTGAAACACTCCTATCCACTTTATTTCCCAGTCCATCCTAATGTCCAGATTCAGACTTATCCCATCCCTTCCTACCCAATCAGCCTTTTTGATGGAGCAACCAGGGAGAGAAAAAAATGGCTCTTTTCAGCTTAACTGGAGGATTTAGCCCCAGTGACAGGCTTCTTTTCCCTGACTCCCTTACGTTGCATGCTGACACCACTCACTGTCATCCCCTTGAAAAGACTCCATCGAGCCGCTATTGACCACGGCCGGCAAATCGAAGGCCCTGGCAGACCCTTTTTCCTGTTGGTTAATGACAACCCCCCACACACACACACACACACATATGCCCTCACTTGCTCTGGGCTCACTAGATGCCATTGATCCCCCCCCAGTCCTGGAAGTCAGAAGAACAGCCCGTCCCACATCCCCATCCCTCCATCTCCACAGGAAGGAGGAGCTGCCTCAACAACAATCAGTCTCTTCCCTTGTCGTCCCCCTCCGAGATGGATTCATCCATCTTTCTCCAAGGCCTTCCCTAGTGTGTCTTGTTCTGACGCAGTAGGAGACGGCTTTGATGGTTAAAGCAACAGAAATAGGAGGGAAAAGAGGGGATGTCTGATTGGATTTGTCAGTTTGTCCAGCATGCATCAGCCGTTCGTTACCTCAACAGAAGCATGCGTGCGATGATGTGCTCTCCTCCCTCCCGCAATCATCACGGCATAAAGCCAATTGAGTGTTATGTCCTATGACTGTTGATTTACCTGTGATTATGTAACTTTTCATATTCATATAAATGTGTGCACAATGTGAATCGCGAGACAGCGTTTTCTTTCATTTTGATACTACGTGTTATCATATTGCAACATAATTTACGCTATGACTGACTTTGTTGTTTCCTTTCTTTAATGGGCACATTACACATGTTTGAATTGTTTGAACGTCTCACCAGGAGCTTGCATGTTCTTCCTGCTTCTCTAAGAGAGCGCATTCTCGTATCAATGTGCATACAGTGCCTTCAGAAAGCATTCATACCCCTTGACTTATTCCATTTTCTTTTGCGTTACAGCCTGAATTCAAAATTGATTCAGTAGATTTTCACACAGTACCCCATTATGACAAAGTGAATACATGTTTTAATACATTTTTGCTAATAAAAAATAAAAAATGAAATACCGAAAATATCTAATTTACTTAAGTATTCACACCCCTGAGTCAATACTTTGTAGAAGCACCTTTGGCAGGGATTACAACTGTGAGTCTTTCTGGATAGAGAGAAAAATCATATTTTTGTAATAACCAATGGTGGAGTAGAGAAGCAGGTACGGGCAGTCAAACATTTAATCGGAACCGACATGGAAAAAGACAGGAATAGCGTCAGCACAAGGATATACAAGGACATATGACAATCAATGCTGAAGCCAGGAACAGAGTGGGGGAACAGACAGATATAGGGGAGGTAATGACAGAGGTGACTGAGTCCAGGTGAGTCCAACAATCGCTGATACGTGTGACGGGGGAAGGCAGGTGTCCGTAATGATGGTGGCAGGAGTGCGTAATGCTGGGGAGCCTGGCGTCCTCGAGAGCCAGGGGGGAAGAGCGGGAGAAGGCGTGACACTTTCAGCTTTACTGGAGGATTTAACCCCAGTGACAGGCTTCTCCTCCCTGACTCCCGTACGTTGCCGAAGGACACCACTCACTGTCACCCCCTTGAAAAGCCTCCATCGAGCTTCTATTGACCACGGCTGGGCAAATCGAAGGCCCAAGTAGCCCCCTTTTCCTATTGGTTAATGATGACCTTTCCCCCCTCTGCCCGTTGTCCTCCTCCCCCCATGTCCTCTCTTGCTCTGGGCTCACTCGATGCCATCGATCCCCCCCAGTCCTGGAAGTCAGACCAACTGAAGAACAGCCCGTCCCCCAGCCCCCGCCGGTATCCCCCTATCGCCCTCTAGCTCACACATATTTAAACTGTAGAAGAGCTTCTGATTAATTTGCATAGTAGTAAAAGATACTCGTAAGCACAGGGGGGGCTTGACCAGAACAAGGAATATACCAAGGACACAGGCAGAGGGGGAGAGCTGCGTCAACAACAATCAGTCCCTTCCCTTCTCTCCCCCCTCCAACCCTCCAGAATGGATTCTTCCATCTTTCTCCAAGGCCTTCCCAGGTGGTGTGTCATGTTCTGACGCAATAGGTGATGGCTGTGATGGTTGAAGGAACAGAAATATGAGGGAAAAGAGGGGGGGATGTCTGATTGGATTTGTCCAGCATGCATCAGCAGTTCGTTACCTTAACAGGAGCATGTGTGCGATGATGTGCCGTCCTCCGTCCCGCATTCATCACAGCATAAAGCCAATTGAGTTATAGTTGTGTGTTATTTCCCCTGAGTGTTGATCTACCTATGATTATGTATCTTTTCATATTCATCGTTTCTGGAAGCATTTAGCAAATTTTTCGCTCGTGAGACAACATAATTCAACTAAGTTTGCGTTTGCCTGTCATTCTGTATTCAACAAAAAGGAGAGAACAATGTGAAACGCGAAACAATGTTTTCTCTTGGATTTTCATTACAATACCACAATCACCAGGTATTAACGTCGCCACATAATTTAAGCTATGACTGTGACCTTTTTGTTGTTTCCTTTCTTTAATGGGCCCATTGCATGTGTTTGAATTGTTTGAACGTCTCACCACAAGCTTGCTGACATGCTTCTCCTTCTTCTCTAAGAGAGTGCGCTCTCTCATCAATGTGCATACGGTGCAAATAGAAATCATTCATATACCCCTTGACTTGTTCCACACGTTGTTGCATTACAGCCTGATTTCAAAATGTATTAAATAGATCTACACACAATACCCCATTATGACAAAGTGAAAGCATGTTTAAAATAAAAGTTAGCACATGAAATACCGAACATATCTCATTTACATAAGTATTCACACCCCTGAGTCAATACTTTGTAGAAGCACCTTTGACAGTGATCACGGCTGTGAGTCTTTCTGGGTAAGTCTCTAAGAGCTTCCCACACCTGGATTGTGCAACATTTTCCCATTAATATTTGCTAAATTCTTCAAGCTCTGTCAAATTGGTTACTATTCATTGCTAGACAACCATTTTCAGGTCTTGCCATATATATTAAAGTCGATTTAAGTCAGAATTGTAACTCGGCCCTTTAGGGACATTCACTGTTTTCTTGGTAAGCAACTCCAGTGTAGATTTGGCCTTGTGTTTCCACAAGATCATCTCCCAGTGTCTGGTTGAAAACAGACTTTAGTGCCTTGCAAAGAGGATGCATGTTTTTGAATATTTGTATTATGTACAGGCTTCCTTTTGTTTTAACCCTGTCAATTAGGCTAGTATTGTGGAGTAACTATAATGTTCTTGATCCATATTCAATATCTGCTTTTATTATATTTACCCATCTACAAATAGGTTATCTTCTTTGCAAAACATTGGAAGACCTCCCTGGTCTTTGTGGTTGAACCTATGTTTGAAATTCACTGCTTTACCGAGGGGCTTTACAGATAGTTGTAGGTGTGGGGTACAGAGATGAAGTAGTCATTCAGAAATCATGATAAACACTATTATTACACACAGAGTGAGTCCATGCAACTTATTATGTAATTTGTTTAGTACATTTCTGAACTTATTTAAGCTTGCCGCAACAAAGGGTTTGAATACTTATTGACTTAAGACATTTCAATTTTTGTTAATTTATACATTTGTTATTTCTCAATTTACTGTATGTTTGCAAGTCTGCTGTGTTGTTACACTTATTCGCTAATCCTTTTGACTCATCCATCGCAGCCATAATTCATTTCTATTATATTTTTGCCCAGTGTAAATATGAGCACACCAATGTTTTTCCAATACAGCTGCCTAATAAATTCCACCTTAGCACTTGAAGTTCTGCTTTCACACGTGTGTGCCTTACCATCTCCTTTGGACACCAGGTCCCGGTACATTCTTATCAATGCAACAGTAAAATACCATTTTGTTCATTGATTCATTATACAGTGGGGGGAAAAATATTTAGTCAGCCACCAATTGTGCAAGTTAAGCACTTAAAAAGATGAGAGAGGCCTGTAATTTTCATCATAGGTACACTTCAACTATGACAGACAAAATGAGGGGAAAAAATCCAGAAAATCACATTGTATGATTTTTTATGAATTTATTTGCAGATTATGGTGGAAAATAAGTATTTGGTCACCTACAAACAAGCAAGATTTATGGCTCTCACAGACCTGTAACTTCTTCTTTAAGAGGCTCCTCTGTCCTCCACTTGTTACCTGTATTAATGGCACCTGTTTGAACTTGTTATCAGTATAAAAGACACCTGTCCACAACCTCAAACAGTCACACTCCAAACTCCACTATGGCCAAGACCAAAGAGCTGTCAAAGGACACCAGAAACAAAATTGTAGACCTGCACCAGGCTGTTGAGTGTACTATACTGTTTATACTGTTACTTGTCCTCCGATCATCCCCTCTTTTCCTTTTGTCCCTCTTGGCAGTTTATGACCAGGCAATCTGTTTGGTGTCCTAACGTATGGATGTCCACTAAACAATCTTTCTTGTTACCCAAACGGCGCATTAATCGAGTTAACGTCCCACATCGAAGTGTCTCTTCCCCTCCTTGTTCTCTCACTCTGTCTCCCTATTCACCCTTCCCCTCCTCCCCTCCCATCCTGTCCTCTCCCATTGTGATATATTCATCCAGCCCCTTGAGAAAAGCTCAATTGTTTCAGCAGAAGAGCCCCGTAAAGTGCCATTAAAGATGTATCACTACATTGGCTAATGTTTTCTTTGCCCATTGTTGAGCACTTCCAGGACGAGAAGAATAACTGATTCCTTTCCAGGCCATTTGCAGTCATTTTTCTACCCTTCCCCTCTCCACCCTTCTCCTTTTCCCAGACTCTTGCTCCGCTTTCCTCCAGGAGTCACAGCTCATCAGAGCTCCGACTGCATGAGGATTTATTTAGGAACGGGGGACCCAGACCCGCGGCAGCATTTTTTATCATTTGGTTTCTTTAGACACCATTCCTTGTTCTTCTGTGCGTAATGCCCCCCCGACTTGTGCTATTACGGCTCATGATTACTGAACCGAAATCCATCTTGTTGGAATGGGCTTCTGAAGAAGAAACAAGGAAACGTTTCTGTTCTGTAAATTGTATCTTCTCCCTGGCGACTCTCTTTCCCACAGTTTCTGTGTCTTCGCCTTTGTCTCGAACTCAGCCAAGAATGTTGAAGTAAAGATGGGCCCCTCGCTGTATTTTGTGCTGCCATTTGTATCGTGTGTACAAACAGCAGACATACTAACTCGTCCTTCATCCTGTCTCAACCTAATCACCTATAGTGGAGTTGGAACTGTGGGCCATGCACTGTGTGTTAGAAGCTTCAATGTCGATGAGTTTACCAGGAATTGAAGCCACAGCTGGATAAGTTTTCAGCTTCGCCACAGTTGTTCTTCAAGTTGTCTTCACGAGCCGTGGAGGAGACAGAAAGCCTAGGGATTCAAGGAACACAGTGTTGGAGTACTTATTTATGTGTATGTTGGGGCTTGCGAACAACACTTAAACAATGTATTGAAAAACACTAAAAAATCATCCAACTATCCCTGGAACGTGGTGTAATTCCGGTGTAGATTCATCCTATGACAGAATAATATGGATAATTCGGTTCGCTCACAGTACATTTGAAATATCATGGCAGTTGAGAAATAAGACATACAGTATATCACCATATGGACATTGGAGCTCTGCAAAGCAATCCCAACAAAATGAGAAGAGACACAGTTCATAGTGTTAATGGGTTTTCTCCCGCCAGCGAACAAACAAACACGCACAGACGAGAGGAAAGGGGGATGAAAGCAGAGTGGCAAGGGAGGGGCGAAGAGCAAAGGTCACTGGACGGGGTGATGAATGACTACAAAGGCAAGGAGGAATCAAATTGCAAATGAGCCTGAGCCAAAGAGCACTTGTCTCCCTGTGTACATGTTTGAAGCTGGGCGAGAGAGAGGAGGATTGAGGGAGGAAGACGAGTGAGTGAGATTGGGGGATAGAGACAAAAGGGAGGGATGGAAGAGAGAATATAGTGGACAGTTGCTGTCAAAAAGTGATTCAGGAGTTTTTCCTGTGTCCTGTGTTTGATCTGTTTATGACATCCTGCCCTGAAGTTCTCACAATATTTAGTGTGTGATTATGTAACTTCATAGTGAAGCTGTTTCTTTGAAGTAAAGCAAGTTTGAAATAAAGAGTGACATGTGTAGGGAAGGTAATCAGGGAGGTGATGGTGTCTAGGTGAGTCTGATGACGTGCAGGTGCGCGTAACGATGGGGGACAGGTGTGCGCCATAACGAGCAGCCTGGTGACCTAGAGGCCGGAGAGGGAGCACACGTGACAGCCCGTGATGACTTTAACATCAGAAGTAGGACTCAGGCTATATCATAGAAAAATGGCTGAGTATAAATCATCAACATATAATGCTCCAAAAAATAGTTGTATACATTTGTATAGAACCCAAATACTGCTCATAACTGTACTGAAATATCAAGGGGTTTTGTCTAGTGGACAACTATGGGGGTATACGTTTGATTACCCTGCCTGTAGAGTGAAACTCTATACCTTAGGTGAAGGAGATGAATATACAGACCAAACCTTGGGAGTGGACTACAGGATTAAAGACTGGCATGTGTTTCGCAAGGTGGTGTGTCCTGAACTGAGAGTTAGCTCAAATGGTTATAGCTTGTACACGGGGTGGGAAGGTGCCTCGTGGGAAGGTGCCCCTGACTCCCTGACTCCTCAGGAAGAATATTTCATAGGGTGAAAATACAAAGAAACAACGGACTTCCTTATGGAGGCGTGGAGTTCTATATCAGCAATGAGAAGATCCGCAACGGGAACCTCCGTGATGGGGGGATGACAGGAGATTTGAGGTTACGTATGCATATTCCTTTTTTAGGTTGGGATATTTTTAAATGAACCTTTAATTAACTAGGCTTAATTAACTATTTCTTATTTACATTGACGGCCAATACCGGCCAAACCCTAACCCGGAAGACGCTGGGCCAATTGTACGCCACCCTATTGGACTCCCAATCACGGCCGGTTGTGATACAGCCTGGAATCAAACCAAGGTCTGTAGTGATGCCTCGAGCACTGAGATGCAATGCCTTAAACCGCTGCGCCACTATGGAGCAAATATAATGGCATTGAAAATGTTTGAGTTAGTGGATGCTCTCTTTTTACAGAGCCAACGCAGGCAGAGTATTGTTAAACTAAGGAAGTGTATTATACCAATGGATTCTACGGATATTGATTCAAACGAGGCCCCAGTAGGGTCAACCCCTGAAGAAAAACGAGTATGCTGTTGGTACGTTAACCACTCCCCCCGCGCCCAAAGGAAGGGTTCAACAATAAAAGGTGTTACCATCCCCCTACGGTTCTTCATTTCATCATGTACCATGGATATTCATATACCATCTGAGGACTCCATTACAGAGTGGGTACCAACCCCTACGGACGAGGATATGCGTCACAGCCCTCATTTCTACTCACCCCATTCATTCCCTCCTACAACTGCTACATATACACAGCATGTGGATGTGTTTGATGGGGTGGTCAGTACTATTTTTGTGGATACCATCAAGACCTTTGTAGCCACACTTTTAAATGTGGTGATTGGAGAGTACTGTATATAAGAGAAAAATGCCGAGTTTGTAAGATCAATCATCCCAGCCAGCGACGACATCCTTGTTAATATGTACTTAATAGTACTTCTTCTTCAACCACTTTGATGAACTGGTGAAAAGACTGTGGTCCGATTGGGTTTATAAAATTGATGGTCAGAGCCCTGGAGTCTTTGGGTCATGTGCCATCTATTCCTAAGGTTTATGGTGTAACTGAGGCTTTTCGACATGAACTGAAGGAGGCGATCTTCATCCATGAGAACTCAAAGAAATCAAGCATTCACTGGTGGACGACAACAAAGACAAGAAAGCATTGGTGGCGGATGTGGTGACTTTCTGCCTCAATAAACCCCAAGAAACCGAATCCCATTTTTAAATGTTTTTTTATTGCATATAAAGTGATGGGGAACTATCTGCATAATATGTTAGAGAATTAAAAAATATATATTTGAGAGAATTTAGTGGCCAATGCTTCATTCTACACATTCAAGAATTAAAGGCAGAGCGTGTGTTAAAAATGGAGAAGATGACAATGGTCACAACTGGTCTCACGTCTTGTGGGTACAATTCTGAAGACCTATTCACATCCTTGTTTATATACTTATATGACGGATGTATGTGTTCAGAGAGATACGCTTGTAAATGTAAAACAAGTATACCATGTATTGCACTGGTCATCGAGAAAACAATTTTTCACCTCTTGCTTCGTATCATAACCTGCATGGATACATAATACATACAAACGAATGCAAAAATAAAATGCAAAAAATGAAATGAGATGTTCTCGTTATTTGAAATGGGTTCATTATTGTTATTGCCATCAAAGGGGCAAGAAGGATGGCTGAGCAGCTGATGAAAAACATGTATTATACCCCTCTAACCCAGGGTCTTTTTTGGTGGAAAGGAGAGGTTCCAGAGAGCTATAGCTGATGAAACTGGCAGCAGGTTAAGCGATGATCAAGTGACACAGGGGTTAATGCAGTGTGTGTTAAAAATGGAGAGATAAAATCATGGCTGTGTATATTCTCTGATGGAGAAAGGAAGGTGTGGTGAGGGAGGGAGAGAGGGAGAGAGATAGTGAGACAGCAAGAGTGAGTGAGTGAGGATGAGTGATTGTGAGGGAGATGAGACCGAGAGGTGGAGGAGGGGAGAATGGTGTGTAAAAAGAGAATGAGGGAACTCAATGGAGCGATGGAGAGGTAGACCGGAGGGAGGGAGTGATTGGAAGGCACTGAAAAAGATGTCAATATGATATCTTAATTTCCTCGTTTTCCATCACGTCAGCCATATGCGATGCGACGAGGACAGGCGCAGGGCAGGCGGGGCCCCCCACAGGTCGGGGGTCTCAATCTCTCCTCCTCTCTTCCTCTCGTCCCTCTTTCCTCCTCTCCACCAGCCACCCACGGAGCAGGTTCTGTCATCACAATGGCTCTGTAGGCCGTCATTGTAAACAGGAATTTGTTCTTAACTGAATTGCCTAGTTAAAAGGGTTAAATAAAACATTTATTAAAAAATACCCCAACCAAAAAAAAAAGGAATATGCACACGTAACCTAAAGTCCCCCTGATGTTCCTTTTGAAGAGGAAATGGTTTGCCTGTATTTTGCAGAGGATACCGTGTGTGTACATACAAATCTTTAGTACTGTCCTTCGCTTCTTCTGGTGGCACACACAACAATACTGTTCGGTCTGTGTATTTTGTTCCGATTTTCGGTATCTTAGTCTACAGTGTATCTATTTGTAATTGTAATGTGCTGTAATGAAGGTAAACCAGGTATTATTGCGCAATACATTCGTTCATGATGGGATGTGGTGTAAACTACTTCGGGAATCATTTTCACCCCGTGTGCCAGATGTAGGCATGTCACTCTTTTATTGTTTTCTTTCTTTGCCCATTACTTGCATGTTTATCACCCATAACCAGTTATAAATAAATACAAAATAAAGCTCTATCATGTATCATGTGTTTGATGAATTCCAAGCTTTGGTAATTCAAAAAGGTTGTTTCCAAACACATAACATTTTCCCTTTTGTGATGATGACATAACCGTTATGGTGTGGCGTAACAGACGATGCAAATTCACACGAACAACGGAGAATGGCTGTATGAACTCAATTCAGCTTGAACTGTAGTTTGTCCCAAAATCAATCGTCACAGGTTGCTTAAAACTCCTAACGATATTTATTTGAATGTTCATCGTATTATGATGCTTATGTTTGCACAGACATTAGTGTCTGTAGATATGTACAAATATTGACCTCCCTCCACAAAAAAAAGAGGTGTCCTGAGGTAATTTGGTCATGAACTCAATAGAGGGCTCATATTTTCTGTGCACTATGAAACAAGGCAACAGTAAACATGTCTACCCCCACGAATTATGCAGCTCCCCCTTTGGGCCAATCAGTGTTATTTTGTAAATGCTAGATTACTAGGGCAAGACGCATCATTCACTCAAGTTGAATCACAATCAGGGCTGGTGCTGTCTGAGATATTGCGTGTGACTAACACACGAACATTCTAACATACTAAAATTAACACCAACACTGAGTGGCCTTGTCAAGAGGTACGGATAGGGTTGCCGAAGGAGGGGATATTACTGGAAACTTTTAAGTTTACCAGCAAACTACCAGAATGATGGTGTCTTTCAAGATTTTATGTAATATATCACAAGACATCTAGTGGCCCTTTTGTGTACTTGATATTATGTCAATTTTTTTTAAATATATGAAATAATTAAATACATAATAATAATTAAATGAATTGATGGACAAAGCTGCAAAACATTATCCTATATATAAACCTTCAACTTAGTGAATACCATTGGTGTTTGGATTTCAGCATGAAATATCAATAACATTATATACAGTGCATTTGGAAAGTATTCATACCCTTTGACTTTTTCCACATTTTGTTACGTTACAGCCTTATTCTAAAATTGATTAGGTAATTTTTTTCCCTCATCAAGCTACACACAATAAATGTTGGGAAATCTATTAAACATAACAAACGGAAATATCACATTTACATAAGTATTCAGACCCTTTACTCAGTACTTTGTTGAAGCACCTTTGGCAGCGATTACAGCCTCGACTCTTCTTGGGTATGATGCTACAAGCTTGGCACACCTGTATTTGGGGAGTTTCTCCCATTCTTCTCTGCAGATCCTCTCAAGCTCTGTCAGGTTGGATGGGGAACGTCGCTGCACAAATGTTTGATCGGCTTTTTCTGGGCCACTTAAGCACATACAACAGTACACATGTGAAACTAATAAGACAAAACAAACAGACAACGAAAAAGGGATCGGTGGTGGCTAGTAGGCCGGTGACAACGACTGCCGAGCACCGCCCGAACAGGCAGGGGAGCCAACTTCGGCGGAAGTCGTGACATGCATCCTTATTTTCGAGTGAGTATTTGTTTCAAACAAACAAGCATGTACCGTAGTGGCCAAAAGTTTTGAGAATGTCACAAATATAAATTTTCACAAAGTCTGCTGCCTCAGTTCGTATGATGGCAATTTGCATATACTCCAGAATGTTATGAAGAGTGATCAGATGAATTGCAATTAATTGCAAAGTTCCTCTTTGCCATGCAAATGAACTGAATCTCCCAAAAAAATTCCACTGCATTTCAGCCCTGCCACAAAAGGACCAGCTGACACCATGTCAGTGATTCTCTCGTTAACACGGGTGTGATTGTTGATGAGGACAAGGCTGGAGATCACTTTGTCATGCTGATTGAGTTTGAATAACAGAATGGAAGCTTCAAAAGGAGGGTGGTGCTTGGAATCATTGTTTTTCCTCTGTCAATCATGGTTACCTGCAAGGAAACACGTGCCGTCATCATTGCTTTGCAAATAAATGGCTTCACAGACAAGGATATTGCAGCCATTAAGATTGCACCAAAATTGACCATTTATCGGATCATCAACAACTTCCAGGAGAGCGGTTCAATTGTTGTGAAGAAGGCTTCAGGGCGACCAAGAAAGTCCAGCAAGCGCCAGGACCGTCTCCTAAAGTTGATTCACCTGCGGGATTGGGGCACCACCAGTACAGAGCTTGCTCAGGAATGGCAGCAGGCAGGTGTGAGTGCATCTGCATGCACAGTGAGGCAAAGACTTTTGGAGGATGGCCTGGTGTCAAGAAGGGCAGCAAAGAAGCCACTTCTCTCCAGGAAAAACATCAGGGACAGACTGATATTCTGCAAAAGGTACATGGATTGGACTGCTGAGGACTGGGGTAAAGTCATTTTCTCTGATGATTCCCCTTTCCGATTGTTTGGGGCATCCGGAAAAATCTTGTCCGGAGAAGACAAGGTGAGCTCTACCATCAGTCCTGTGTCATGCCAACAGTAATGTATCCTGAGACCATTCATATGTGGGGTTGCTTCTCCGCCAAGGGAGTGGGCTCGCTCACAATTTTTCCTAAGAACACAGCCATGAATAAAGAATGTACCAACACATCCTTCAAGAGCAACCATCCAGGAACAGTTTGGTGACGAACAATGCCTTTTCCAGCAACATGGAGCACCTTGCCATAAGGCAAAAGTGATAACTAAGTGGCTCGGGGAACAAAAAAAATATTTTGGGTCCATGGCCAGGAAACTCCCTAGACCTTAAACCCACTAAGAACTTGATGTCAATCCTCAGGAGGCGGGTGGACAAACAAAACCCCACAAATTCTGACAAACTCCAAGCATTGATTATGCAAGAATGGGCTGCCATCAGTCAGGATGTGGCCCAGAAGTTCATTGACAGCATGCCAGGACGGAATGCAGAGGTCTTGAAAAAGAAGGATCAACACTTCAAATATTGACTCTTTGCATAAACTTCATGTAATTGTCAATAAATGCCTTTGACACTTATGAAATGCTCGTAATTATACTTCAGTATTCCATAGTAACATCTGACAAAAATATCTAAAGACACTGAAGCAGCAAACTTTGTGGAAATTAATATTTGTGTCATTCTCAAAACGTTTGGCCACAACTGTAGATCTTGGCTTTCATTTTAAGCATAATTTTATCCGTCACTTGACATTTACATTTACATTTAAGTCATTTAGCAGACGCTCTTATCCAGAGCGACTTACAAATTGGTGCATTCACCTTATGACATCCAGTGGAACAGCCACTTTACAATAGTGCATCTAAATCTTTTAAGGGGGGTGAGAAGGATTACTTTATCCTATCCTAGGTATTCCTTAAAGAGGTGGGGTTTCAGGTGTCTCCGGAAGGTGGTGATTGACTCCGCTGTCCTGGCGTCGTGAGGGAGTTTGTTCCACCATTGGGGGGCCAGAGCAGCGAACAGTTTTGACTGGGCTGAGCGGGAACTGTACTTCCTCAGTGGTAGGGAGGCGAGCAGGCCAGAGGTGGATGAACGCAGTGCCCTTGTTTGGGTGTAGGGCCTGATCAGAGCCTGGAGGTACTGAGGTGCCGTTCCCCTCACAGCTCCGTAGGCAAGCACCATGGTCTTGTAGCGGATATGCGAGCTTCAACTGGAAGCCAGTGGAGAGAGCGGAGAAGCGGGGTGACGTGAGAGAACTTGGGAAGGTTGAACACCAGACGGGCTGCTGCGTTCTGGATGAGTTGTAGGGGTTTAATGGCACAGGCAGGAGCCCAGCCAACAGCGAGTTGCAGTAATCCAGACGGGAGATGACAAGTGCCTGGATTAGGACCTGCGCCGCTTCCTGTGTGAGGCAGGGTCATACTCTGCGGATGTTGTAGAGCATGAACCTACAGGAACGGGCCACCGCCTTGATGTTATTTGAGAACGACAGGGTGTTGTCCAGGATCACGCCAAGGTTCTTAGCGCTCTGGGAGGAGGACACAATGGAGTTGTCAACCGTGATGGCGAGATCATGGAACGGGCAGTCCTTCCCCGGGAGGAAGAGCAGCTCCGTCTTGCCGAGGTTCAGCTTGAGGTGGTGTTCCGTCATCCACACTGATATGTCTGCCAGACATGCAGAGATGCGATTCGCCACCTGGTCATCAGAAGGGGGAAAGGAGAAGATTAATTGTGTGTCGTCTGCATAGCAATGATAGGAGAGACCATGTGAGGTTATGACAGAGCCAAGTGACTTGGTGTATAGCGAGAATAGGAGAGGGCCTAGAACAGAGCCCTGGGGGACACCAGTGGTGAGAGCACGTGGTGAGGAGACAGATTCTCGCCACGCCACCTGGTAGGAGCGACCTGTCAGGTAGGACGCAATCCAAGCTCCAATGTAACTTGAATGTAACAATTGCAAGTACTTTGGCAACTTTGTATTTGTAGTCAACTTCGTTCTGAAGTTATCGGTGGTCACACTCAGACAGACATCTTCTATGTTTAGCAGAGTTCTGTGAATAAAGTGAAGTAAAAAAAAACAATGCACTTTGGCTGCTCTACAAGTGGACTGGATCACTCGTAGATGTGCAGAGATTTTTAAGAGCCACGTTACTAACAAAGGCTCTGGGAAAAACCTTGGCTACTAAAGATACACTACATGATAAAACGTATGTGGACACCTGCTCGTCAAACATTTAATTCCAAAATCATTGGCATTAATATGGAGTTGGTCCCCCCTTTGCTGCATTAACAGCCTCCACTCTTCTGGGAAAGCTTTCCACTAGATGTTGGAACATTGCTGCGGGTACTTGCTTCCATTCAGCCATAAGGCATTAGTGAGATCAGACACTGATGTTGGGCAATTAACCATGGCTCGCAGTCAGCATTCAAATTCATCCCAAAGGTGTTGAGGGTTGAGGTCAGGGCTCTGTGCAGCCCAGTCAAGTTCTTCCACACCAATCTCGACCACCCATTTCATGGAACTCACTTTGGGCACGGGACTGAAACAGGAAATGGCCTTCCCCAAACTGTTGCCAAAAAGTTGGAAGCACGGAATCTAGAATGTCATTGTACGCTGTAGTATTTAGATTTCCCTTCGCTGGAACTAAGGGGCCTAGCCTGAACCATTAAAAACAGCCCCAGACCATTATTCCTCCTCCACAAAACTTTACAGTTGGATTGCATTGGGGCAGGTAGAGTTCTCCTGGCATCCACCAAACAGATTCGTCAGTCGGGCTGCCAGAGGGGGAAGTGTGATTCATCACTCCAGAGAGCGTGTTTCCACTGTTCCAGAGTCCAATGCTGGCGAGCTATACACCACTCCAGCCAACGCATGGCATTGCACATGGTGATCTTAGGCTTGTGTGCGGCTGCTCGGCCATGAAAACCCACTTCATGAAGCTCCCGACTAACAGTTATTGTGCTGACGTTGCTTCCAGAGGCAGTTTGGAACTCAATAGTGAGTGTTGCAACAGAGGACACGATTATTATGCACTGCACTCTTCTGCACTCGGTGGCCCCGTTCTGTGAGCTTGTGTGGCCTACCACTTCGCAACTAAGCTGTTGTTGCTCCTAGATGTTTCCACTTCACAATAACAGTATTTACAGTTGACCGGGCCAGCTCTAACAGGGCAGGAATTTAACTGACTAACTTCCTGGAAAGGTGGCATCCTATGACGGTGCCACGTTGAAAGTCACTGAACTCTTCAGTAAAGCCATTCCACTGCCAATGTTTGTCTATGGAGATTGCATGGCTGTGTGCTCAATTTTATATGCCTTTCAGCTACAGGTGTGGCTGAAATAGCCGAATCGACAAATAGAGAGGGGTGTCCACATACTTTTGTTTATTTAGTGTACATCATGTGAAGGTTATTTGGTATTTTAGGTATTTTATTAGGATCCCCATTAGCTGTTGCTAAGCAGCAGCTACTCTTCCTGGGGTCCACACAAAACGTGAAACAAAAAAGACATACGTAGTCTACATATCAATGCCAATACATACACACAAACTATCTAGGTCAAATACGGAAGAAGCGTTGTAACGTGAGGTGTCGCTTTATCTGTTTTTTGAAACCAGGTTTGCTGTTCATTTGAGCAATATGAGATGGAACGGTTCCATGCAATAATGGCTCTGTATTGTACTGTACGCTTTCTTGAATTTCCTCTGGATTTGGGGATTGTGAAAATACCCCTGGTGGCATGTCTGGTGGGGTAAGTGTGTGTGTCAGAGCTGTGTGTGAGTTGACTATACAAAGAATTTGGGATTTTCAACACATGAATGTTTCTTATAAAATGAAGAAGTGTTGCAGTCAGTCTCTCCTCAACTTTTAGCCAAGAGAGACTGGCATGCATAGTATTTATATCAGCCCTCTGATTACAATGAAAAGCAAGACATGCCGCTTTGTTCTGGGCCAACTGCAGCTTAACTAGGTCTTTCCTTGCAGCACTGGACCACACGACTGTACAATAATCAAGATGAGACAAAACTAGAGCAGGCAGGACTTGCATTTTGGAATGTGGTGTAAAAAAAAAAAGCAGAGCATCTCTTTATTATGGCCAGACTTCTCCCCATCTTCACAACCCTTGAATCTATGTTTTTATCATGACAGTTTACAATCGAAGGTAACTTAGTCTCCTCAACTTGTTCAACAGCCACACCATTCATTACTAGATTCAGCTGAGGTCTAGAACTTAGGGAATGATTTGTACCAAATACAATGCTCTTAGTTTTAGAGATGTTCAGGACCAGTTTATTACTGGCCATCCATTCCAAAACACACTGCAACTCTTTGTTAAGGGTTTCAGTGACTTAATTTGCTGTGGTTGCTGATGTGTATATGGTTGAATCATCAGAATACATGGACACACATGCTCTGTTTAATGCCAGTGGCAAGTCATTGGTAAAAATAGAAAAGAGTGGAGGGCCAAGAGAGCTGCCCTGCAGCACACCACATTTTACATGTTTGACATTAGAGAAGCTTCCATTAAAGAAAATCCTTTGAGTTCTATTAGATTGATAGCTCTGAATCCATGATATGGCAGAGGTTGAAAAGCCCTAACATGTTTTTTCAACAACAGTTTATGGTCAATAATATCAAAAGCTGCACTGAAATCTAATCTTTAGATCAATTTCTGTCAATAAATAAAGTTGTCAATGCCAGGAGGTTTGTCATTATTGATCGATAACAATAATCTTTCCACCTCTCCCACACAAACTTTACAAAATGTTATTTCATTATTTTATTTTTTTGCATGAATACAATGGCTCACTGTTCATTGTTGGCATTTCCTGCCTAAATTTGCCCACTGTGCCAATGAAGTAATCAAATAATTGGCAACGTCAAATAGTTTTTTGATGAATAAGCCATCTGATTCGATTAAAGATGGAGATTAATTTGTCTTTCTGCCCATAATTTCACTTAAAGTACTCCAAAGTTTTTTTTATTTCATTGATCTTGGCTTACAGTTTCTTCTTTTTTGTTGTTGAGTTTAGTCACATCATTTCTCAATTTTCAGTAAGTCAGCCAATCAGATTTGCAGCCAGACTTATTAGCCACTCCTTTTGCCCCATCTCTTTCAACCATACATTTCTTCAATTCCTCATCATAACTGTTCTAACAGTCAGTTTCTTAACCGATGCATGTTCATCAATAATTGAAAGAAGCAATGTCTTAAATTCATCAAGTGCAGCATCTGGATGCTCCTTATTAATCACATCGGACAAAAAATATTCAGGTCCCCAAGAAAGTAACAATGATCTTAATGAGCTTTTACTCACATTTCCTGTCCGTGCCCTGTATTTTGGGCTTGTTTATTTTTGTGCCATATTAAAGAGCACCTTTTCCCAGTGGAACTCTCTGCGCCTGATTCCTTCCTCACCCACCTAGTCCCACGTGACAATGCATCTGGTATGATCATCGTAATGCTTAAGTTACATCAGAACTGGGAAATGAAGCCCTGGGCAATTCCACAGAGGGAATTATGCTTTGACTCAGATTTTCAACTTTAAAATGTATGTCAAACAAAAACCATCGATTTAAAATGTGAACAACATTTTGTGTAAATGCAAAGTTTGGTCACACAATTATGGTAAAATTCAAATATGTCTACAGAAAGAATGGGGTGTCATCTATGATGTGACACCTTCAATTTGACAAAAGATGATTTTGGTTATTGAACTGCAGTTGGTAAAGTGGATTTACATCAGGTAATGTAATAATGGAAACGGAATTACATCATCCCTGATGGATATGAATGTCATTCTCTTCATGGTGATGTATGATGAATAGGTACGTACACAGAGGTAGAAATATTTAATATCTTTCTTTTGCATATTTGGGTATATTTCTACATACTGGCTATTATTGTAATGAACTCCGCCGCCCAAACAAGACCACAGTGCAATATAGTAGAGTTCAGTACAGTTCTATACAGTAGAGTAGAGTAAAGTAGATATGTACAATACAGTACATTATACTTTACTCAAGTGTGCTCTAATGTACTCTACTGTACTGCACTCTACTTTATGGTACTGTTCTGAACTGTACTCACTTGTGAAACATAGACGTGTATGATTGGTTCAGGTTTGGTCCGGCCAGGGCAGACTGAACAAATGTCAACTACTTTTCACCATCCATGGACGTCCGGTGTCGGTCGGTGTTCAGTTGGTGAGGATGCTTGTTACAGTAAACGGAAAGAGGGTAGGTGGTAGGTGTCATGGTAGGTGTCAGTATGAGCTGGGAGAGGTTGACATTAACTGGATCGTGTGAGAAGAGAGAGAGAGTGAGAGGGATGGGGTTGGCCAGACTGTTTTCACAGTTTTGCTTTGACCACCAGATGGTAGAAATATATTTTTTTAAACTGACATGAACATAACATAACAGTATGCCAGTGGAAGGGAGAACAGTTGCACAACCACAACTGTGGTTTGTGACTACTATTTCACATTGTAGCCAATTTGATTGCAATAATTCCGTTAATGACATTTCGTTATTTTCGTTACCAATATGGTAACAGAATTACAAGTTTTGATCACTTAATCAATTATAAACAAAGTTGATATCAGTAAAAACACGATAGCTAACTGGCTAATATACTTCTGTCAAGTGTCTGTGTGCAGCAGGTAGGACGGAGTCGGGCGCAGGACACAGAACTGACTAACAATGTACTTTACTCGGAAAATCACAAATTCCATACAGGGAAAAATATTCCAGTTCGACACAACAGAGTGACTACTTAACAAAGAACAAACACGCACAAAACCATGTGGGAACCAGAGAGTTAAATTGGGAATAAATTATAACGTAATGGAAACCAGGTGTGTACAATCAAGACAAAAAAAATATAAAAAAATAAACTTAGATCAGTGGCGGGTAGAAAGCCGGTGACGTCGACCACTGAACTCCGCCCGAACAGGGAGAGGCACCAACTTCGACGGAAGCCGTGACAACTTCGATTGAAAAATGCTCTTTTATGCCAGTTCCTGATCTTTTGAAATCATCCTGTGAGGAGTCGCTTGAAGCGTGAAAAGAATGGGAGATGGCGGAATATAGTGCTGAGGCAGAGGGCTCGTAGTGAGGACAACTGGCTACTATTTTGAACTTTGCGTGATGAGTTTTCTGGCGCAGGGGCATCACACAAGTGGGTGGTTCACAGAGTGGAAGAGGAGAAGTCCAGTGGCTGTATGATTCAGGCTGATTCCCAGACTTGCTCTCTGCAGCATTGTCCTGTACTGTAGCTTGTGAGGTGTGTAAACACTTTGTTTCTTTTATGTATTTTGTTATGTTGCTTTTTGTGCTATTGCTCTGTTGGCATTCTACCTGTTGCTTGTCCTATGTTGCTCTGCATGTGCTCACTGCTCATTGTCTGTCTGTTTTGTTATTGTAATTGTTTTTATTAATAACCTGCCAGGGACTTCTGTTGAAAATGTTGATTAATGTGCACTGTCCCTGTAAATAAACTCAACAGGATCATCAGCAGACTCCACCACCATCACTTAGAATCATCTGACCAGTTCAAGCCATGAACTGACCCTCTACAGTGCCCTGCAAGAGTATTCATCCCCCTTGGCATTTTCCCTATTTTGTTGCATTGCAACTTGTAGCTTAAATGTATTTTTATTGGGATTTCATGTAATGGACAGACACAAAATACTCCAAATTGGTGAAGTGAAATGAAAAGAATTACATGTTTAAAAATGTATAAAAAAAATATAAAAACAGAAAAGTGGTGCGTGCATACCCCTTTGCTATGAAGCCACTAAATAAGATCTGGTGCAACCAATTACCTTCAGAAGTCACATAATTTGTTAAATAAAGTCCACCTTTGTGCAATCTAAGTGTCACATGATCTCAGTATATATACACCTGTTCTGAAAGGCCCCAGAGTCTGCAACACCACTGAACAAGGGGCACCACCAAGCAAGCGACACCATGAAGATCAAGGAGCTCTCCAAATGGGTCAGGGACAAAGTTGTGGAGAAGTACAGATCAGCGTTGGGTTATAAAAAAATATCAGAAACTTTGAACATCCCACGGAGCACCATTAAATCCATAATTAAAAAATGGAAAGAATATGACACCCAAACAAACCTGCCAAAGAGAGGGCCGCCCACTAACACTCACAGACAAGGAGGGCATTAATCAGAGAGGCAACAAAGAGACAAGATAACCCTGAAGGAGCTGCAAAGCTCCACAGCGGAGATTGGGGTATCTATCCATGGGACCACTTTAAGCCGTACATGCCACAGAGCTGGGCTTTACATTAGAGTGGAAAGAAAAAAAGCCATTGCTTAAAGAAAAAAATGAGCAAACACATTTGGTGTTCGCCAAAAGGCATGTGGGAGACTCTCAGAACATATGAAAGAAGGTACTCTGGTCAGATGAGACTAAAATTGAGCTTTTTGGCCAAGGAAAATGCTAAGTGTGGCGCAAACTCAACACCTCTCATCACCCTGAGAACATCATCCCCACAGCATCATGCCTTGGGGATGTTTTTCATCTGCAGGGACTGGGAAACTGGTCATAATTGAAGGAATGATGGATGGCGCTAAATACAGGGAAATTCTTGAGGGAAACCTGTTTCAGTCTTCCAGAGATTTGAGGCTGGGACGGAGGTTCACCGTCCAGCAGGACAATGACCCTAAGCATACTGCTAAAGGAACACTTGAGTGGTTTAAAGGGGAAACATTTAAATGTCTTGGAATGGCCTAGTCAAAGCCCAGACCTCAATACAATTGAGAATCTGTGGTATGACTGCTGTACACCAGTGGAATCCATCCAACTTGAAGGAACTAGAGCAGTTTTGCCTTGAAGAATGGGCCAAAATCCCAGTGGCTAGATGTGCCAAGCTTATTGAGACATACATACCCCAAGAGACTTGCAGCAGTAATTGCTGCAAAAGGTGGCTCTACAAAGTATTGACTTGGGGGGGGGGTGAATAGTAATGCACGCTCAAGTTTTCAGTTTTTTTTTGTTTTATTTCTTGTTTGTTTCACAATAAAAAATAAGGTAGGCATGTTGTGTAAATCAAATGATATATACCCCACCCCCAAAAATCTATTTTAATACCAGGTTGTAAGGCAACAAAATAGGAAAAATGCCAAGGGGGTAAATACTTTCACAAGGATGCAGCATTCAAAGAATTGGTTCACCTGACCTGTCATGATCTTTTGCTTATGAAGCGATATGACATTTCTATTTTGAAAAGCGCTATAGAAGTTTCATTAATGATTATTAACTAAATGGTAGGCCAACCTGAACTTGTTACTTCTGTGAACTTTCATTATACTCCCTCTTTATGAGGGAGAGAAATGAGAAAATATCTTAAAGACACTTTATGTGGGTTTTAGTTTTTTTTGCGGTAATTGCAAAGAAATTGCACACAAAAACGAGACTTAGCTTTCATTTGACACCCAATTTGTCATACTCCTATGAACATCACATGTTGGTGCTCATGGGTCCTTTTAGATGGAAATGCACATCTGCAAAAGGAAAAAAAGCTGCCACGGGCTATATGCCATGTATTTGGCATGGGGGAAGAAAGAAAAAGACTCCCTTTCACTAATCTCCTCCCTCTGCCTAGTCACCCTCAGTGCTGCATCGTACGTCTCCTTCCCTCCATCCCTCCGCCAATCACACATGACTCCACAGCATGAGCCTCACAGACATTGGCCAATCTGTTGCAAGAGAGCTAAGACGGAGAGAGAGAGCGAGAGAGAGAGCAATGTCAAGAGAGTGTATATCCAGTGACACAACGCAATATTTGCAGTGACCCACAAATAGGCCCTATTGTAAACAGAAGGGTGAGAGCTGGAGCACTCTATAGTGAGGGAGCGTAGGAAAAGAGGAGGGTACAGACAGAAAAAGAGAGAGCGAGGGGGGGGGGTGTTTACCAGCCAACAGGATCACTATGGCTCAATGTCCTCTCTCTGTTCCCAGAGGCCATGAGAACTGGTGCCATGCTGCTAGCACTCAGCCTCTCCACTGAGAAAGAGCCCTCCAACAAGGAGGGAGGGAGGGAGGGAGGGAGACAGACATGGACAAATAGAAGTGAGGGAGAGAAAGAGAAAGAAACAGGAGGGTGAGAGAGAGGGGAGAAGAAAAATACAGATAGCGATACAGAGATGATGAGTGAGTGAGTGAGTGAGTGAGTGAGTGAGTGAGTGAGTGAGTGAGTGAGTGAGTGAGTGAGTGAGTGAGTGAGTGAGTGAGTGAGTGAGTGAGTGAGTGAGTGAGTGAGTGAGAGGAGGGTGACTAAGGATGCAAAAGAGAGATGAGGCAGTTAAGGTCAATGTCCTCAAGCAAGAGCTACCTGCTATCATATTTAAGTAGATTAAAGGCAAGCAGCAGCCCATGACAACTGCTAATCACCGCCTGGCAGCCAATTTCACTGATTGGTTTCCTCACCGACACTGAATCACGGCTGGGAGATGTAGCCTGTCAAATCAGCACTGTCACTGAATGGATCATGCCATGCTGTGGTGTGCTATGTTGCACGTCACCCTGCCTCTGGGGATTTGCCTTTGTCAAGGAAAGTGTTTGTTTTGTGTCCGCTATTTTATATATATTTTTTACATGTGCAATACAGATGTGGGTGTGGGGGGGGGTCCTCATAAAAGGTCCTCATAAAAGGATAGTAAAACAAGAGGAGACATTTCGCAGTTCCCCACAATGAAAAAGGTTACTTTAGGCTTAGGGGTTAGGTTTAAGGTTGGTGCTACGATTAGGGTTAGGGGTTAGACGTTAGATTTAGGGAAGATAGGATTTTGAATGGGAATCAATTGTTCGGTTTTAAAACAAATGTGTGTGTGTTTTTCCTCCCTTTCTCACCCTCTCTCTCTCTGAGTGTGGGTGAATTTGCGCAGGCTTACATTTTAAGATAACTTGCAAGCCAGTTCATTTGAACCTCTCAATGCTTCTCAGGCTGCGATATTAGTCATCCACCATTCAATGAGACCACCCTGGTCCAGGTGAAGAGACAAAATGAAGTTATTAAGGGCAGCAGACACCGTTCAATATATGAAAAAAATCTAACGTCAAACGACCAAGCTACAGAGAAACTCCGCCATAGTCTAACTTTTCCCTCAAACACACACACACACACACCCACGCACGCACGCAAGTTTGAAAAGCACAAAGTCCTGACAAATGAGGCTAGCACAGTGTCAGTACCCTCTAGCCCACCAACAGAGGGTCTATGTATGGATAACAACACAACTCATGGAGGCCAGAGCCTTAATCTACTAACTACCAGCACTGGCATAATGTGTTGTTTCAAGATCACACCAAAAATCGTTAACACCAAGTTCAATATAATAAGACTGCAGGGACTGCAAGGCTAGTCAGTGCTCGCGGTACAAAAAGTTCACTGACTTGCACTTCTGTTTCATCACTGTCCTCATTTCAACTGGAAAACTGAATTACACAGGCCTGCATGCTGAGGAGGGCCATGTCTGTAGACGGGGTAAGGATAATAATGGGCTGCATCCCAAATGGCACCATAAATCCCTACATAGTGCACTACTCTATGGGCCCTGGTCAGAAGTACTGCACTATTAATAGGGAATAGGGAGCCATTTGGGACGCCGTCAAAGTTTCTCTAGGGACCACACAAGGAAACGAGGCCCTACTAGACTGATGTAATTTCCGTCCCCATTTCCTTGCTTCTCCAGCAGCAATTACTGATCGCCGAGCGACCGACCATGTGATAGAAGCTAATATCATGGCGATATATTAATCATGGGTTTGTTGGACAATGCATGGGGTGAGTGTGCTGTGCAGGGCGTGAGGGACAGAGGCTTGGCAGGGAACATATGTAATGTGTTGGCTTTGTTTATCTAGTTGCACACACACTTCCTGAAACCTATGTGCACGATCCGCTGAGAAACCCAAAGAACAACCTGGTGAATGAATAAATCCCCCCACCACTCACTGGCCATCAGCTTTAATAAAAGTCAATGGAGCTTAAAGGCAAAAGGGACGGCTCCTTCTGTGTTACTCATAGAGAAAGCAGGGAAAGAGAACCAGCTAACAACAAACGCTCCCACAACTTCAGAGAGCGTTCCCTTAAGAGTCCCATTAGGTCGCTATAACTAGCGTTTTCATAGGAATGTTTCTGTGGTGTGCACGTGTTCTCAGAATGTAATATATTCATGTTCTAGACACTTTTCATGGGAACATTGCAAGAGCATTCATGTGTCCAGTTTTCTGAAGGCTAGGAGAACATTTCATCAACGTCCCACCAAACATACACAAACATAGTTGCCATGTTGTTATAAGATATCAACCCGATCAGTCCTGAGATCCAAGCAAAAATCGGCTTTTCATCTGCATGTCTAGCCCTTATATTTAGCCTCATAATGAAGTGTTTTACCATTTTCTTTTCAGGACAACCAGGGCTACAAGTAGAACACAAAACAATTTGACGTAAACAGTTGCATTCATGAGATTTAATGACAAAGCAAAAAACTGATAAAAACAAATTCATATGAATGCTGTAATTGTTTGCTCACTGGGAATTGAATATTTCTACTAGTCAGTAACAACTGTGTGGAGTTTGAAGTTTGTGATGGCAACTATGCTTGTTACAAGTATTATAGACACTATGTCCTGGGATTTATGTTGCTCTTCATTGTAGAATTGTATTTATTTAACCTTTATTTAACTAGGAAAGTCAGTTGAAGTTGAAGAACCCCTTACCTTCTAGCTTGTAAGAGTCCTAGAGCAAAACATGACTTGAGTATTCGTGAGCATCTCAGCTTTCATAGTTTCTAGCTCAAATCATTCACACTCTACAGACGTTTTGGTTACAAAAAGACCCGGGGCCCTACAGGATCCACCCTTGTCCTATACAAACACTGCTCTAGCGAAGCCCCATTGATGCCCCCCAAAAAAAAAACATTTTACATTACACTTCTTGTTACTGATGCCAAGCCCATCAAGGCCATAATTGCTGAACCACTCACAGCTGTTGGTCTGTTGGAATGGTCACAAACACAATTTGTTTTCAACTTACATATTTTACATAAATTATTGCATTTTACTTGTTCATTTATAAAGTCATTATTATTCAGCATGTCCTCACCTGGGATTTGAACTCACATGATCTTGGTTCACAGCATTATGATCTTGCTGCCATGCCACAACGTCTGTGTCACTTATTGTTATTCTGACTATTCTTTCATCATTGATTTGATTAACTTACGTATTTCAGCACTTTAAGGGCTTTCTGTATAATATGTCTAATGTTGGAGGGGCATTTTACCAAGTTATAATGTTTTATTGAGTGTACTTTAATTAAACAGAGCTGAGATTTACTTAAAAGTGCATTCATACTATTGCTTAGACATACCCAGTTGTGTAAGATCTACACAAGTGCCTAGGGAGAAGGGGTTAGGGTTTGCTTCTAGACAGGTCTTAACCATACTAGCCCAATAACCACATCCCTTAGGGATATCCCTTATTGGGACAGTGTTTAGGGTGTACATCATTAGTGCTGGTGGCCTGGGTTTGAGACCCGCTAGGGGAGTGCTACTCTCACATTCTTAGCAATATATGTTAATGTCGTTATTTGGCAACAGTTACAACACCCCTAACTGATCAAATTAAAATCATTTTCTCATTGAAAGATGGGAATCTGTAGGATAAACCCCCTTGAGAATAAGTGATGACTACATTTCCACTACCTCCCATAAATGATCAGTAGTTATTGAAAATCTACATAGCTGAGCGTCTCTCCATTGTCTTCTTGAAGACAACGATGAGAGAATAGTCAGAACAACTGATAACTGACTCAAACATCGTGGCGTAGCAAGGAAGATCAAAATGCCAAGAGGTTGTGAGTCCAAATCCCAAGGGAGGACATGTTGAATAATAGTTACTGTATAAATTGACATGCACGATGTAATTATGTGTGTCAAATATGTATGTTGAAAACACTGTATGTTAAAAGTGTTGTTTGTGTGAGTGTCCATTGCCAACATAAAAGAGCTGTGAATGGATCAGTGGTTCACCAATTAGAGCATTGATGGACTCGGCCACAGTAATAAGGGGTGATGCGTAATGATGAAACATTTATTTTCTTTGGGACCACCAGTTGACGCCCTGATGATTGACACGAACGAATGTTATTTTTAAAAAATATATATAATTATATTAAAACATACAATATACTTGCAGTGAAGCCGCTCAACATTTACATTACATTCAGTCATCTAACAGACTCCCATCCAGAGCCACCCACAGAAGCCACCAGGGTCAATGCCCTGCTCAAGGGCACGTCGACAGTTCTCCCACAAGGTCAAAAACGGAGACCTGAACCAGCGACCTATCAGCCACCGGCCCAAGCTCCCAATAGCCAGGCTACCAGTCCTCCAAGATCCCCCCCCCCCCCTCCCCCCCACACAGTTCCCAGAGCGCTGCCCCTCAACCATCTGAGACCCCACCCCAAAAAAATATATAATAATAATTAAATAATGCAATTCCATTCCACCACCCCCAAGACATCCCCCCTCAAGTCACCGTCCAATGCACCGAAAACCAGCAAAATGAACAAAAAAGAAAAGAGAAAACCAAGGAAAACCGAAAACAACAATGCAATATACAATTGAAATCAAGGACAACACAAATCACAACAGCGAGGCCAACTGAATACGTTTGCGTGCGTGTATGGCACTATTTACATGCGTGTATGTGTGTGTGTGTCCGCGTATGTGCACATGTGTGTGTTTGAATGCAAGTGTGTGTGTATCGGAATGTTCTTGCAATGTTCCCATATTAATATTGAATATTCTGAGAACATGGTAACCACATTCTGAGTAAATTCTGTTTGACATAAAGGGAATGGTCTCTTGGAACTCTTGGAGTCCTTGCATGTCACTGGAACATTCCTATAAAAACGTTAGGTAAAGACATTAAGGGAACATTCTCTAAAGTTGTGGGAATTATTATTTTTAGCTGTGGAGAAAGGGGGGGGGATAGACAGGTGGAGAGGGAGGGGAAGAAGAAGAGGTATGAAAGCATACATACTACAGAGATACAAACAAAAGAGAAGAAGATAGATGTAGTGAAATGAGAGGGGAACGGAGCGATAGAGAAATGAAAGATAAAGTGTGTGTATGTGTTTGTACGAGAGAGAGAGAGAGAGAGAGAGAGAGAGAGAGAAAGAGAGAAAGAGAGAGAAAGAGAGAGAGAGAGAAAGAGAGAGAGAAAGAGAAAGAGAGAGAGAGAGAGAGAGAGAGAGAGAGAGAGAGAGAAACGGTGAGTTAACAAGCTCTGCCTGTAAACAGGCACACTTGCTTTATTAGTGGATGAATTTCATTCTAATTTAGAGCTCTGCGGGGAGAGAGAACATCTGCTTTCATGAGTTAACAAACGGATTTAAAACAACTCATCTGTTCCTCTGCAAGCTGTATACCCAACTGGGGAGCGGTCAAAAGGGACTGTCTTGCCAAGTCGCTACGGTATAGCCTACTCCCCCCCTTCACCAGCCTCCCTAAATGGGGGACGGGCCTGCCACAAACCCTGCCCAAGCCCAAAGCCTTCTCCTAGCCCCTGTCCAATACCTCACGTAAATCTAGTCATATTTATTGCTCCAAACCAAGAGACCAAGCCCTTAGTCCAGGCCTAACTGACCATGATACAAGTTCCTCTCCTTGCCCTAGTTCAAACCTGGTCCTACAGCCCCATTACAATTGACTCCAATGTCATTTTTGGCCACTGTCCTGCTGGCCGTGTTCAACAAGCCCCAACTACAGCCCAAGACTCACAATGGTGGTAATCGTTTCTCAGTAGAAACACATTCAAATATACCGGAATATCCAGAGAGATAGTTCATTCAACGACACATTCATTTACAATTAAATATTCTAGGGTACTAATGGTGGTTGTATGCTGAAAGAGTTGACGTTCAGTTCTTTCCCTCCTGTTTGGTGACAGCATGCGGTGGGCTGTTTGACAGGGACTTTGAGGGGGCATGAATGAGTGACAGTGGAGGAGTGAAACAGACAGGATGACCAGATGGCTTTATCCATCATGCCTCTAGCACTGTGGGTTGATACACTGGCAGCAAACGATTGGAATTGGCGGCATGCAGTTTAGGCACCGTTTCTACAGCCATTTTCATGCTCTGAAGAGGTTACAAGGATTATAACTGTTAAATGCCAGTCTATAGCTGCACAACAATTGTCTCACAAACTCACTCTGATTCTTGATATTTGTCCGACTGTAGTCAAATGACAAATTGCTGTCAAATGCGAGATCGGGTCACGCAAATGTCAAATTGCGATGCTTCAAATGTGAGACCGCCCAGCTTGTCAAAAACCAACACAACTCAATGTCCATTTCCAGTCGATCTTTCTTTGTGAAAGGTAACTGACTAATTCACTGATCACGCTTTGTAATATAGGCTAACCCTCTAATCCAAACGCATTTGTTTGCTATTGGTACATCGGGGGTTTACATGAAATCCTAAAGGGTCACAGCATCCCGAGGCAGTACTGTCAAAAACAGAGCAGCATAGTTGAACCCTGCTCAGGCTGGAAGGCACCTAGACACAAACTCGTTACTAAGTCATTAGCGGCCAGACAAAGATGCACCGGCCGATCCTCTGAGACTGAAACGGCATCTGAACACCACAGCCGGACATACTGTAGGGGAGGAGAGAGAGAGAGATCATTCCAGAGCCATTACAAGTTGATTACTTTATTAATTCCTTATTCCTCCCTCGATTTATAGTTTTACTTTCTCTCCTGATTATTCTTCCAACCGATTCCTTTCTATTCGTTATCTTATCAGCATGGTGCAGGTGTTTTCGGGCACTAAGGGAACGTAATTTGATTATACCCCCTCTATCCCAGCAGGCACGTTCTTGGAACAATGCCATGGCTGCCTTCGAGCAAACCTAAAAAAAAATCAATTCCCCCCTCTGCGACTCTGGGTAGGTTTCAAAATCACTCTGGCTGCTTTTTACAGCACAGTCCCTGTTGAAAGTAAATACTCTTTTTTTTTTTGCTTTACAACACAGGTAGGTGAGCAGAAAGGTTGGCGGATTTAAGGATTGAAAATAGCCTGTTAAATACACAGCCTGCATTGAAAACAATGTGCCAATATAGTCGTTTAGTTGCTTCAAATGAATACCTTGTGTATTGTATTGTTCTGTTCTGGCCAAATGTACATAATTTTGGAAAGATGAACAGTGCGTTTGTAATTACACATTCCAACCCTAAATATTCTGCACATTAAAAACAAAATGGATAAGCCCTGAGCCCTATACAACCTACATGGTTTGAGGAGTTATCGACGTAACTTTGGCCAACTCTATATTCAACTCGGGATATCTAGAAACCATGAAAGTGTCTCACTTTTTACCCAGTTAAATTTCGATGGCAACGAATCCTTCAAAACTAACCTGCACCTGGGCAGGCTAACTCAGGGCTAACTCCATTTATCCTAAATGAAGTGTGAGACCACTGGTCTGAGCGGTGAGTTATGGACCAATACAATTAGATTCCCTCCCTCTCGCAAAGATTGTCATCATCCCCTTCATTTGAGGAAGACAACTGATTACATATTTTATTCATCAAAAATGTTTGTGTCTATAAAAAAAATAGCAACGTTAAAATCACATTACACATTTAGTAATACAGAATGCATTTGAAACTTCACGCACAGTAAAAGTTGTGTGTGACTTCATACAATAATTGTATCGATAGGAGTGGGGGGAAAAAGGTGCTTGTGCATTGATAAGCACACCACAACACACCAAAGACGGCATTAACGCTAAGTAATAAAATAAAAATGACACTTCATTAAGCCTATTTCTCACCATTGTCTGCTGAATTTGCAAGATAGCTTTTTAATTCACTTTGACTTCAGCACAAATCAGAATATGGCACTGACTCATCCAACATATAGTTGTTTCTGCATTGTCTCAATAAAGAGTTCAGGGTCCGACTAGCCAAGTGCCACATGCACGCACAGTTACAAGCTTGCTTAAATGTTAAATGTAAATGTAAATGCTAGAGTTAGCGGCAGGTGGACAAGCTATATCCACCAGCCTGAGCTGGAATGTGAAGCTAACTGAAGCTGGCTAGCTTCAATCATAGTATACCCCTCTGATATTTCATTAGCCTTTAGACAAATATGGAGAGACAAAGAAATGGTAGAGTAAAATAAATAAATAAATAAAGAAAGTAAGAAAAAAAGAAAAAGAAAGAAAATAAGAAAGAAAAAGAAAGACAAAAAGGGGAGAGAGAGAGAGAGAGTAAAAACAGATGGGGTGGCAGGTAGCATAGTTAAAGTGTTGGGCCAGTAACCGTTGGGTCAGTAGTTCTGCCACTGAACAAGACAGTTAACCCACAGTTCCCCGGTAGCACGTCATTGTAGATAAGAATTTGTTCTTAACTGACTTGCCTGGTTACATTTTTTTTAAAGATGGTCTCGGAGATACTCTACATGGCCAAAAGCATTTGGACACCCCTTAAAATGTGTTCATTGGGCTATTTCAGCCACACTTTTGCTGACAGGTGTATAAAAGGTGTATGCAATCTCCATTAAAAAAAACATTGGCAGTAGAATGGCCCATGCTGAAGAGCTCAGTGACTTTCAACGTGGCACCGTCATAGGATGCCACCTTTCCAACAAGTCAGTTTGTCAAATGTCTGCCCTGCTAGAGCTGGCCCGGTCAACTGGAAGTGCTGTTATTGTGAAGTGAAAACGTCTAGCAGCAACAAATAATAGGCCACACAAGCTCACAGAACGGGACCACCGAGAGCCGAAGCACATATCGCTGGTAAAAAAAAAAATCTGTCCTCGGTTGCAACACTCACTAATGAGTTCCAAACTGCCTCTGGAAGCAACGCCAGCACAAGAACTCTTCGTCGGGAGCTTCATGAAATGGGTTTCCATGGACGAGCAGCAGCCGCACTGCACACAAGCCTAAAATCCCCATGCACATGTGTCTGGAGTGATGAATCACAATTCACCATCTGGCAGTCCGACGGGTGAATCTGGGTTTGGCGGATGCCAGGAGAACGCTACCTACCTGAATGTCTAAAGTTTGGTGGAGTAGGAATAATGATCTGGGGCTGTTTTTCATGGTTCGGGCTAGGCCCCTTAGTTCCAGTGACAGCAAATCTTTAACGCTACAGCGACATTCTAGACAATTCTGTGCTTCCAACTTTGTGGCAACAGTTCGGGGAAGGACCTTTGCTGTTTCTGCATGATAATGCTCCCGTGCACAAAGCATGGTCCATACAGAAAGGGTTTATTGAGATCAGTGTGGAATAACTTTTTATTTGTATATTTTATTTAACTAGGCAAGTCAGTTAAGAACAAGAACAAATTCATATTTACGATGACGGCATACACCAGCCAAACTCAGACAATGCTGGGCCAATTGTACGCCGCCATATGGGACTCCCCAATCACAGCCAGTTGTGATATAGCCTGGATTCGAACCAGGGTGTCTGTAGTTACACCTCTATCAATGAGATGTAGTGCCGTAGACCGCTGCACCACCCGGGAGCCTCAAACCTGACTGGCCTGCACAAAGCCCTGACCTCCACCCCATCAAATACCTTTGGCAGCGATTACAGCTGTTAGTCTTTCTGGTTAAGTCTCGAACAGCTTTCCACACCTGGATTGTGCAACATTTTCCATTTAAATTATTCAACCTCTGTCAAATTGGTTGATCATTGCTAGACAACCATTTTCAAGCCATAGACTTTCAAACAGATTTCATTCAAAACTGCAACTCGGCCACTCAGGAACAGTTGATGTCTTCTTAGTAAGCAACTCCAGTATTGATATACCATCCAAAGTGTAATTAATAACTTCACCATGCACAAAGGGATATTCAATGTCGGCTTTTTCCCCTACTAATTGGTGCCCTTCTTTGCAAAGCACTGGAAAACCTCCCTGATCTTTGTGGTTGAATCTTTGTTTGAAATTGACTGCTCGACTGAAATAAATGACAGATAATTGTAAGTGTGGGGTACAGAGATGAGATAGTCATTAAAAAAAATCATATAAAACACTATTATTGTCCATGGAACTTATTATGTGACTTATTAATGTCACGTCTAATCAAGGTGGGTGGAATCAGATAGCAGATAGCGAATTAAAGTTTATTCTCCGTTGAACAAAACAAACAAGGTGAACCCAAACACACACATGGTGAAATTATCCAACACGGGATAACAGAGTAACCGGAGAATAAGAAACATAAAAACACCGATAGACGAAAATAATGACAACATAAACAATCCCGCACAAAACAAGGGTGGGACAACCTACAATATATACAGACACTAATTAACTAAACACACAGGTGCAACCAATCAGACAAAACCAACAGATAAACGAAAAGGGATCGGTAGTGGCTAGTAGGACGGTGACGACGACCGCCGAGCACCGCCCGAACGGGTAGGAGAGCCAAACTCGGCGGAAGTCGTGACAGTACCCCCCCCCCTGACGCGCGGCTCCCGCAGCGCGCCGCCACCGTCCTCGAGGACGACCCGGAGGACGAGGTGCTGGGCGATCCGGGTGGAGGCGTTGGAAATCTATCAGGAGAGAAGGGTCCAAAATGTCCCTCACCGGAACCCAGCATCTCTCCTCCGGGCCGTACCCCTCCCAGTCCACGAGGTACTGTAGGCCCCCCACCCGGCGTCTCGAATCCAGAATGCCTCGAACTGTATACGCCGGGGCCCCTCGATGTCCAGAGGGGGCGGAGGGACCTCAGACACCTCACCTTCTTGCAGGGGACCAGCCACCACCGGCCTGAGGAGAGACACATGAAACGAGGGGTTAATACGGTAATACCTAGGAAGTTGTAACCTATAACACACATCGTTTATTCTCCTCAGGACTTTGAACGGCCCCACACACTGCGGCCCCAGCTTCTGACAGGGCAGGCGGAGAGACAGGTTTCGGGTCGAGAGCCAGACCCTATCCCCCGGTGCAAACACGGGGGTCTCACTGCGGTGTTGGTCAGCGCTCCTCTTCTGCCGTTCTCCCGCTAACCGTAATGAGTCCTGAACGGCTTTCCAGGTGTCCTTGGAGCGCTGTACCCATTCCTCCACCGCAGGAGCCTCGGTCTGACTCTGATGCCATGGAGCCAGGACCGGCTGGTAACCTAACACACACTCAAAAGGAGACAAGTTAGTAGAGGAGTGGCGTAAGGAGTTCTGGGCTAGTTCGGCCCATGGAACATACCTAGCCCACTCACCAGGCCGGTCCCGGCAATAAGACCGCAGAAACCTGCCCACATCCTGGTTAACGCGCTCCACCTGTACTCTCGGGGTGAAAACCTGAGGTTAAGCTAACCGAGACCCCCAGTCTCTCCATAAACGCCCTCCACACTCTGGACGTGAATTGGGGACCCCGATCAGAGACGATGTCCTCAGGCACCCCATAGTGCCGGAAGACATGGGTAAACAAAGCCTCAGCAGTCTACAGGGCCGTAGGAAGACCGGGCAACGGAATGAGACGACAGGACTTAGAAAACCGATCCACAACGACCAGGATCGTAGTACTTCCCTGGGACGGGGGAAGGTCGGTAAGAAAATCCACCGATAAATGTGTCCACGGCCGTTGTGGAACGGGGAGGGGTTGTAATTTCCCTCTAGGTAGGTGCCGAGGAGCCTTGCTCTGAGCACACACTGAGCAGGAGGAGACATAAAATCTCACGTCTTTAGCCAGTGTGGGCCACCAGTATCTCCCTCTCAGACTCTGCACTGTCCTCTTAATACCAGGATGACCCGAGGAGGGAAGAGTATGAGCCCACCTAATCAGCTTGTCCCGGACCACCCTCGGCACGTACTTGGTCCCTACAGGACAGTTAGGGGGAGCCGGTTCTGACCGTGAGGCCCTCTCTATCTCAGCGTCCACCTCCCATACCACCGGTGCCACGAGACATGACGGTGGAATGATGGGAGTTGGCTCTACTGACCGTTCCTCGGTATCATAGAGGCGAGACAGTGCGTCAGCTTTAGTGTTTTGGGAGCCTGGCCGATATGTGAGGGTAAACTGGAACCTAGTAAAAAACATGGCCCATCTAGCCTGACGTGGATTTAGTCTCTTAGCTTCCCGGATGTACTCGAGATTACGATGGTCAGTCCAGATGAGAAAAGGGTATTTAGCCCCCTCAAGCCAATGTCTCCACACCTTCAGAGCCTTGACTACTGCTAACAACTCCCGGTCCCCCACATCATAGTTTCGCTCCGCTGGGCTAAGCTTGCTTGAAAAGAAAGCACACGGACGGAGTTTGGATGGCACGCCCGAGCGTTGGGACAGCACGGCTCCAACCCCAGCCTCTGACGCATCCACCTCCACTATGAACGCTAAAGAGGGGTCCGGATGCGCCAACACGGGCGCATTGGTGAACAGCTCCTTCAGACGACTGAAAGCTCTGCCCGCCTCTGCTGACCAGCGCAAGCGCACCGGTCCTCCCTTCAGCAGTGAGGTGATGGGAGCAGCCACCTGACCAAAACCCCGGATAAACCTCCGGTAGTAATTGGCAAACCCTAAAAACCGCTGCACTTCTTTCACCGTGGTCGGAGTCGGCCAATTACGCACGGCTGTAACGCGATCATCCTCCATCACCACCCCGGAGGTGGAAATACGATACCCCAGGAAGGAAACGGACTGTTTGAAAAACTCACATTTCTCCACCTTGCAATACAGGTCATTCTCCAGTAGTCGCCCAAGTACCTTACGCACCAGAGACACATGCTCCGCGCGTGTGGCAGAATAGATCAAGATGTCATCAATGTACACTACCACTCCCTGCCCGAGCAGGTCTCGGAGAATCTCATCTACGAAGGATTGGAAAACGGCTGGAGCATTCTTCAACCCGTATGGCATGACGCAGTACTCATAATGACCAGAAGTAGTACTAAATGCGGTTTTCCACTCATCTCCTCCCCGGATACGTACCAGATTATACGCGCTCCTCAGGTCCAGTTTTGTGAAGAATCGCGCCCCGTGAAATGATTCCATTGCCGTAGCGATGAGAGGTAGTGGGTAACTAAACCCCACTGTGATGGAATTTAGACCTCTATAATCAATACACGGACGCAGACTTCCATCCTTCTTCTTCACAAAAAAGAAGCTTGAGGAGACGGGTGATATGGAGGGCTGAATGTACCCCTGTCCCAGTGATTCGGAAACATATGTTTCCATCGCAACTGTCTCCTCCTGGGACAATGGATACACGTGACTCCTAGGAAGTGCAGCGTTTTCCAGAAGGTTTATCACGCAGTCCTCTCGACGATGAGGTGGTAATTGGGTCGCCCTCCCTTTACTGAAGGCGATAGCCAAATCGGCATATTCAGAGGGAATGCGCACGGTGGAAACTTGGTCTGGACTCTCCACCGTAGTTGCACCAACGGCAACTCCTATACACCTACCTGAACACTCCTCTGACCACCCCTTAAGAGCCCCTGTCGCCAGAAAATCACCGGGTTGTGTTGAGCTAACCAGGGAACCCCCAACACCACTGGAAACGCAGGTGAATCTATAAGGAACAGGCTAATCTGCTCCTTATGATCACCCTGCGTTACCATGTCCAGTGGTACCGTAGCCTCCCTAATCACTCCTGACCCTAATGGCCGGCTATCTAAGGAGTGCACGGGGAAAGGTCGATCTAACGACACCAGGGGAATCCCTAGCCTTAACGCAAGCCCACGATCCATAAAACTCCCAGCTGCGCCTGAATCGACTAGCGCCTTATGCTGTAGAGATGGGGAAAACCCAGGGAAAGAAATCAATAGAAACACATGACCGACAGGAAGCTCTGAATGAGTTTGGTGCTTACTCACCTGGGGTGATCGAGCAGTGTTCCGCCTGTCCTCCCGACTCCTAGACGAGTTCCTCCAGCACCGGTCGGACGTGTGCCCTCGTCGACCACAACTGGTGCAAGAGGACACTCCTCCTCCGGTCCCCCTTGAAGCCGTACCTCCTAATTCCATAGGGATAGGAACAGGGGGGCTGGGGATAGGAAACGACAGGACCCGATCCGAACGCCCGCGAGCAGCCAGCAGGTTGTCGAGACGGATAGCCAGATCGATAAGTCCATCCAGTGTGAATGTGGTGTCCCGACATGCCAGCTCCCTGCGGACGTCCTCACTGAGACTACATCTAAAATGATCAATCAAGGTCCTGTCGTTCCATCCTGCTCCTGCTGCCAAAGTCCTAAACTCTAGGGCAAAATCCTGTACGCTCCTCGTCTCCTGACGCAGGTGAAACAGCCGTTCACCCGCCGCCTGACCCTCGGGTGGATGGTCAAAAACAGCTCGGAATCGGCGGGTGAACTCTGGGTAATTATCCTTAGCCGAGTCCAGACCATTCCACACTGCGTTGGCCCACTCGAGGGCTCGCCCAGTCAAGCAGGAGACGAGGGCGCACACGCTCTCTTCTCCAGAGGGAGCAGGACGCACGGTAGCCAGGTATAGTTCCAGCTGAAGGAGGAAACCCTGGCACCCAGCCGCCGATCCGTCAAACTCCCGTGGGAGTGTCAGCCGAAGAGCCCCAGAGCCAGATGTGGTCGCAGAAACAGGAGGTGCTGGAGAAGGGGTTGCTAGAGATGAGGTGGGGAGGCCACTCCTCTCCCATCGATCCATTCTCTCCATCATTTGGTCCATAGCAGAACCAATCCGGTGAAGCACACTGGTATGATGGAGGACCCTCTCTTCCATCGATGGGAGAGGAGACGCTGCTGCTCCTGCTGATTCCATGGTGGTGCGGGATTCTGTCACGTCTAATCAAGGTGGGTGGAATCAGGCGCAGAGAGCAGATAGCGAATTAAAGTTTATTCTCCGTTGAACAAAACAAACACGGTGAACCCAAACACACACATGGTGAAATTATCCAACACAGGATAACAGAGTAACCGGAGAATAAGAAACATAAAAACACCGATAGACGAAAATAATGACAACATAAACAATCCCGCACAAAACAAGGGTGGGACAACCTACAATATATACAGACACTAATTAACTAAACACACAGGTGCAACCAATCAGACAAAACCAACAGATAAACGAAAAGGGATCGGTAGTGGCTAGTAGGACGGTGACGACGACCGCCGAGCACCGCCCGAACGGGTAGGAGAGCCAACCTCGGCGGAAGTCGTGACAATTAAGCACATTTTTACTCCTGAACGTATTGAGGATTGCCATTAAAAAGGGGTTGAATATGGGGTATTGTGTGTAGGCAAGTGACAAAAAAATCTCAATTGAATCCATTTTAAATTCAGGCTGTTACACAACAATTTTTAAAATCAAATATTGCAATTGTGATTTTATTTGTGATTATAGATCAAAACACTTAGGTAAACTGTTGGAATACAAAACAGAATGATTGTTCTAATTTTATAGTTAGAATTTGTTGGGTACGGTATACAGACACTTCCAGTTAGGATCAAGTCTGTCGAGCAGCGCAGCCGGTGTCCCCTTATAGCGTGAGTACACTTATAGCGTGAGTACACTTCCAATTGCTCATTCTATCATTTTAGCTCCCTACTCATGCCACACAAAAGTTAACACTCTTGAAAAATGCAACACGGCATGCATAAATGTTGCACCTATTAATTACTGTACGCAAAATAATCTTCATTACAGGATAGAACACATTACAATGCAAGTGAATACCGGTAGCTTCCGGTCTTTGTAGGCTAACTTTCCTAGCTAGAGTCGCTTAGCGGATGCGACTTCCTCTAGATCCGGCCCATACCTGGCACAAACTTGGAGCCTTTGTTTGCTTAGCACATGTGACCGCCCTCCTCAAGCGTCTTAGCCAGTTGCACCAACTCAAAAGCTGGCTAATGTGGCGACGCAAGCCGGACACTTAAGGCTGAGGAGTAAATTTCACACCTCCTCATGTGCTACATATACTAGCTTAGAGTTGAAGCTAACATCAATTCAATACCCTAGTACTTTGTTTGTAGTAGTATGCAAACCATTACACAAACTAGTCTGATTTCAAAAGCATTGTCACCAAATACCATATAGTCATTGCCAAAAACGTTATATATCTCTCCTCTCTCTCACTGTGCATGTGAATGACGTCATTGGGTCTTAAAGAGACAGTGCACACTTGATAAAAGAAGAGATTGCTTCTTCTATGCAAATGTTGTTTATCGGTGCAATAAAATAAGTCCCAAATGGGAAGACAACAGATTGTTTTTCATCTCTAGCCCCATGATATCAGCCCAAACATGCTCAATAACTCAATGCATGTACACACTCCTATTGAATATGCATTCGGCTGCATTTTGATTTAACCAGTTTATCAATATACATTTACCATTCAAATAAATTATTACTATTGTGTTGTTATGTACACTACCGTTCAAAAGTTTGGAGTCACTTAGAAATGTCCTTGTTTTCCATGAAATGAGTTGCAAAATGAATAGGAAGTATAGTCAAGATGTTGACAAGGTTAAAAAATAATGATTGTATTTATGAAAGACTAATTGTGTCCTTCAAACTTGGCTTTCGTCAAAGAATCCTCCATTTGCTACAATTATAGCCTTGCAGACCTTTGGCATTCTAGTTGTCAATTTTTTGAGGTAATATGAAGAGATTTCACCCCATGCTTCCTGGAGCACCTACCACAAGTTGGATTGACTTGATGAGCACTTCTTACGTACCATACGGTCAAGCTGCTTCCACAACACCTCAATAGGGTTATGATCCGGTCACTGTGCTGGCCACTCCATTATAGACAGAATACCAGCTGACTGCTTCTTCCCTAAATAGTTATTGCATAGTTTGGAGCTGTGCTTTGGGTCATTGTCCTGTTGTAGGAGGAAATTGGCTCCAATTAAGCGCCGTCCACAGGGCATGGCGTTGCAAAATGGAGTGATAGCCTTCCTACTTCAAGATCCCTTTTACCCTGCACAAATCTCCCACTTTACCACCACCAAAGCACCTCCAGACCATCACATTGCCTCCACCATGCTTGACAGATGGCATTAAGCACTCCTCTAGCATCTTTTCATTTTGTCTGTGTCTCAAGAATGAACTTCTTTGTGATCCGAACACCTCAAACTTAGATTAGTCTGTCCATTACACTTTTTTCCAATCTTTCTCTGTCCAGTGTCTGTGTTCTTTTGCCCATCTAAATATTTTATTTTTATTGGCCAGTCTGAGATATGGCTTTTTCTTCGCCTCTTCACTGTTGACGTTGAGACTGGTGTTTTGCGGGTACTATTTAATGAAGCTGCCAGTTGAGGACTTGTGAGGCGTCTGTTTCTTAAAGTAGACACTCTAATGTACTTGTCCTCTTGCTCAGTTGTGCACCGGGCCTCCCACTCCTTTTTCTATTCTGGTTAGAACCAGTTTGCGCTGTTCTGTGAAGGGAGTAGTACAGAGCGTTGTACGAGATCTTCAGTTACTTGGCAATTTCTCACATGGAAGAGCCTTAATTTCTCAGAAGAAGAATAGACTGATGAGTTTCAGAAGAAAGTTCTTTGTTTTTGGCCATTTTGAGCCTGTAATCGAACCCACAAATGCTGAAGCTCCAGATACTCAACTAGTCTAAAGAAGGCAAGTTGTGTTGCTTCTTTAATCAGGACAACAGTTTTCAGCAATGATCAATTAGCCCTTTAAAATTATAAACTTGGATTATCTAACACAACGTGCCATTGGAACAGAGGAGTGATGGTTGCTGATAATGGGCCTCTCTGTACCCCTATGTAGATATTCCATAAAAAGTCATCCGTTTCCAGCTACAATAGTCATTTACAACATTAACAATGTCTACACTGATCAATTAAATGTTTTTAACATTCCCAGCTAATAACAAAACAGTCATGGGATTTAATTTAAGACAATGAACAAGATTAAATAAGGTAATATTGGGGCTCATTTGAATGGGTGAATCCATACGCCAACACGATCCATGTGACCACCGTGAATGTAATTCCGTAAGGGACTGTTCGGAGGTGGAGAAAATAGGAAAGATGGAGAGACAACTCCGTCAACTCGAGCAATAAAAAATAATTTAAAAACAGGCATTACAGACAGCAAAGTGGCCTTTCAAAATATTGCAGCCTCTCGTACGATATGGATATTGTGCATGTCAATATCACAATTTCGAATAACATTTTATTAATCATGCAGCCCTAGCCTCTGGTACATTCTAGTCTTGATTCCGTCTGAAATACCAAGCTAAAGGCTTGAATAGTTCAACGACATTACCTACCAGATATGTAAAATGTGTTGTGTTATTGGCACCTGAGTGGCGCATCGCTCTAAGGCACTACATCTCAGTGCTAGAGGTGGCACTACATCTCAGTGCTAGAGGTGTCACTACAGACCCAGGTTTGATTCCAGGCTGTATCACCACTGGCAGTGATTGAGATTCCCATAGGGCGGGGCACAATTGGCCAGGTGTTGTCCGGGGTAGGCCGCCATTGTTAAATATGAATTTGTTCTTAACGGACTTGCCTAGTTAAATAAAGGTTAAAAAACAAACATTTACAACTAAAATGAATGAATTCAGTCTGTTGTTTTGGATACCTTCTAGGCCTATATGTTCAGGACTATTTTATTAGTAAGGTAAACTTTAAACCTGTCTTCTTTCAAGATTTTCAAGCAGACCACTCACATCTGTAGCGATGAAATTCTTTGAAAGGCTGGTCTTGACTCACATCATCCCAGACACCCTGGATCCCCTCCAATTCGCATACCGCCCCAATAGATTCACAGATGACACAATCTTGATTGTACTCCACACTGACATTTCCCACCTGGACAAGAGGACGCCTATGTGGGAATGCTGTTCATTAACTACAGATCAGTGTTCAACACGATAGTCCAGCATTCCCCAAATTCGGCCTTGGGACCCCAACGGGTGCACGTTTTGGTTTTTGCCCTAACAGTACACAGCTGATTCTAATTATCAAAGCTTGATGATTAGTTGATTACTTGAATCAGCTGTGTAGTTCTAGGCCAACACCATCAAGACATTGACACTTTTTTCAAAAATATTTTTGTTTCATCACATACGCTGCTGCTACTGTTTAATATCTGTCACTTTATTCCTAGTTATATGTACAGTACCGGTCAAAAGTTTTAGAACAACAACAGTCTCTAGTCCCCACATACAGTGGGGTGAACAAGTATTTGATACACTGCCGATTTTGCAGGTTTTCCTACTTACAAAGCATGTAGAGGTCTGTAATTTTTATCATAGGTACACTTCAACTGTGAGAGACGGGATCTAAAACAAAAATTCAGAAAATCACATTATATTATTTTAAAGTAATTAATTCGCATTCTATTGCATGACATAAGTATTTGATCACCTACCAACCAGTAAGAATTCCGTCTCTCACAGACCTGTTAGTTTTTCTTTATGAATCCCTCCTGTTCTCCACTCATTACCTGTATTAACTGCACCTGTTTGAACTCGTTACCTGTATGAAAGACACCTGTCCACACCTCTCAATCAAACAGACTCCAACCTCCACACAATGGCCAAGACCAGAGAGCTGTGTAAGGACATCAGGGATAAAATTGTAGACCTGCACAAGGCTGGGATGGGCTACAGGATAATAGGCAGCTTGGTGAGAAGGCAACAACTGTTGGCACAATTATTAGAAAATGGAAGAAGTTCAAGATGGCGGTAAATCACCCTCGGTCTCGGGCTCCATACAAGATCTCACCTCGTGGGGCATCAATGATCATGAGGAAGGTGAGGGATCAGCCCAGAACTACATGGCAGGACCTGGTCAATGACCTGAAGAGAGTTGGGACCACAGTCTCAAAGAAAACCATTAGTAACACACTACGCCGTCGTGGATTAAAATCCTGCAGCTCATGTAAGGTCCCCCTGCTCAAGCCAGCGAATGTCCAGGCCCGTCTGACGTTTGCCAATGGCCATCTGGATGATCCAGAGGAGGAATGGGAGAAGTTCATGTGGTCTGATGAGACACAAATGGAGCTTTTTGGTCTAAACTCCACTCGCCGTGTTTGGAGGAAGAAGAAGGATGAGTACAACCCCAAGAACACCATCCCAACCGTGAAGCATGGAGGTGGAAACATCATTCTTTGGGGATGCTTTTCTGCAAAGAGGACAGGACGACTGCACCTTATTGAGGGGAGGATGGACCTCCTTCCCTCAGTAAGAGCATTGAAGATGGGTCATGGCTGGGTCTTCCAGCATGACAACGACCTGAAACACACAGCCAGGGCAACTAAGGAGTGGCTCCGTAAGAAGCATCTCAGGGTCCTGGAGTGGCCTAGCCAGTCTCCTGACCTGAACCCAATAGAAAATCTTTGGAGGGAGCTGAAAGTCCGTATTGCCCAGCGACAGCCCCGAAACCTGAAGGATCTGGAGAAGGTCTGTATGGAGGAGTGGGCCAAAATCCCTGCTGCAGTGTGTGCAAACCTGGTCAAAAACTACAGGAAACGTATGATCTCTGTAATTGCAAACAAAGGTTTCTGTACCAAATATTAAGTTCTGCTTTTCTGATGATTCAAATACTTATGTCATGCAATAAAATGCAAATTAATTACTTAAAAATCCTACAATGTGATTTTCTGGATTTTAGATTCCGTCTCTCACAGTTGAAGTGTACCTATGATAAAAATTACAGACTGACTTGCCTACATGCTTTGTAAGTAGGAAAACCTGCAAAATCGGCAGTGTATCAAATACTTGTTCTCCCCACTGTATGCTGAGCACTCGTTGGCTTCCTTTCCTTCAATCTGCAGTCCAACTCATCCCGGTTGAGGTCGGGCGATTGTGGAGGCCAGGTCATCAGATCTTTTTATATAAATAATAAGTTTACTAGGCAAGTCAGTTTTACAATGACTGCCTACCTCAGCCAAACCTGGACAACATTGGGACAATTGTGCACAGCCCTAGGAAACTCCCAATCACAGCCAGATATGATATAGCCTGGTTTTGAACCAGGGACTGTGGTGATGACTTTTGCACTGAGATGCAGTGTCATAGACTGCTGCACCACTCAGAAGCCTCTGATGCAACACTCTATCACTCTCCTTCTTGATAAAATAGCTCTTACTCAGCCTGGAGGTGTGTTGAGTTAATGTCCTGTTGAAAAACAAATGATAGTCCCACTAAGCCCAAACCAAATGGGATGGCGTATCGCTACAGAATTCTGTCTACACAAAAGACTCCACTTTGCCAGATGATTACATGACCCATCAAGTTAGCCAGGTGTGTCTGGAGGTTATTACGGCCCCCCGTTGTATTTCATGAACATATGTAGATGTCTAGACTATAGTGACCCATCCACTTTGACATAGTGTGTATTTACCAGAGATGGTAATGTGAAGAACAACATGACCTGCACCAAAATCAGATTAGGATGTAGACCAAGGACAAGATCAAGTGTATTTTTCACTGGACTTTTTTTTGTTATTTTAAGCTACTACTTTCACCACTTTTAGTCTTGAAAAATTTGGTTGTTTACTACACTACCTTACTCAGCCTCACGTGAATAAAGAGATGGGTTGGGCTAAGCTTAAGAGGGTGTGAACGATGCTGGATAGGTGTAGACAAAGAAGAGCTCTCCAGTAGGTGTACCAAATCACTCAAGGACCATTTTCTCAAAAGTGGGTTTACAAATGTATCAACCTTCAAAGCAGAATCACTTTCCAATTGTTCCTCAACTGCAGTGTATGATATACCATTTTGTCTCTACTTTTATCCAATGTAAAAAAAAATACAATTTCAAATGTTGCTACATGAGACCGACTTGGTCACAAATATCCGCATAACACAAAAGATCCACCTTCATATTTTACAATAGTCCTGTTTTTTTTAATGAATTCTCATTTTGACGCCAAAGAGCATTTTTTTCATGGCATCCAACAAATGTAAACACATGGAGTATTGTAAACGGCATTGCCATTAGGATTGGATCCGGTGCTTTGGTCAAATGCGTCACGGATCCCTCCGTAACTTTCATCATGTACACCTGTCCCCTATTCCCACTGATTAGTATTTGTATATACAGTTGAAGTCGGAAGTTTACATTCACCTTAGTTAAATACATTTAAACTCTGTTTTTCACCATTCCTGACATTTAAACCTAGTAAAAATTCCCTGTCTTAGTTCAGTTTGAATCACCACTTTATTTTAAGAATGTGAAATGTCAGAATAATAGAAGAGTGATTTATTTCAGCTTTTATTTATTTCATCACATTCCTAGTGGGTCAGAAGTTTACATACACTCAATTAGTATTTGGTAGCATTGCCTTTAAATTGTTTAACTTGGGTCAAACGTTTCGGGTAGCCTTCCACAAGCTTCAAATCAAATTGTATTTGTCACATACACATGGTTAGCAGGTGTTAATGTGAGTGTAGCGAAATGCTTGTGCTTCTAGTAACCAATGAGTAATCTAACCTAACAATTCCACAACAACTACCTTATACACACAAGTGTAAAGGGATGAAGAATATGTACATACAAATATATGAAGGAGTGATGGTACAGAACGGCATAGGCAAGATGCAGTAGATGGTATAGAGTACAGTATATACATATGAGATGAGTAATGTAGGGTATGTAAACATTATATTAAGTGGCATTGTTTAAAGTGGCTAGTGATACATTTTAACATAAATTTGTCCATTATTATAAAGTGGCTAGTGATACATTTTAACATCAATTTTTCCATTATTAAAGTGTCTGGAGTTGAGTCAGTATGTTGTCAGCAGCCACTCAGTGTTAGTGGTGGCTGTTTAACAGTCTGATGGCCTTGAAATAGAAGCTTTTTTTCAGTCTCTCGGTCCCAGCTTTGATGCACCTGTACTGACCTCGCCTTCTGGATGAAAGCGGGGTGAACAGGCAGTGGCTCGGGTGGTTGTTGTCCTTGATGATCTTTATGGCCTTCCTGTGACATCGGGTGGTGTAGATGTCCTGGAGGGCAGGTAGTTTGCCCCCGGTGATGCGTTGTGAAGACCTCACTACCCTCTGGAGAGCCTTACGGTTGTGGGCGGAGCAGTTGCCGTACCAGGCGGTGATACAGCCCGAGAGGATGCTCTCGATTGTTTATCTGTAAAAGTTTGTGAGTGCTTTTGGTGACAAGCCACATTTCTTCAGCCTCCTGAGGTTGAAGAGGCGCTGCTGTGCCTTCTTCACCACGCTGTCTGTGTGGGTGGACCAATTCAGTTTGTCCGTGATGTGTATGCAGAGGAACTTAAAACTTACTACCCTCTCCACTACTGTCCCGTCAATGTGGATAGGGGGGTGCTACCTCTGGTGTTTCCTGAAGTCCACGATCATCTCCTTTGTTTTGTTGACGTTGAGTGTGAGGTTATTTTCCTGACACCACACTTCGAGGGCCCTCACCTACTCCCTGAAGGCCATCTCGTCATTGTTGGTAATCAAGCCTACCACTATAGTGCCGTCTGCAAACTTGATGATTGAGTTGATGCTGCCACACCCATGCTTCACGGTTGGGAAGGTGTTCTTCGGCTTGCAAGCATACCCCTTTTTCCTCCAAACATAACGATGGTCAGTATGTCCAAACAGTTCTATTTTTGTTTCATCAGACCAGAGGACGTTTCTCCAAAAAGTACGATCTTTGTTCGCATGTGCATTTGCAAACAGTAGTCTGGCTTTTTTATGGCGGATTTGGAACAGTGGCTTCTTCCTTGCTGAGCGACCTTTCAGGTTATGTTGATATAGGACTCGTTTTACTGTGGATATAGATATTTTTGTACCTATTTCCTCCAGCATCTTTACAAGGTCCTTTGCTGCTTTTCTGGGATTGATTTTCACTTTTTGCACAAGGACGTTCATCTCTAGGAGACAGAATGCGTCTCCTTCCTGAGCGGTATAATGGCTGCGTGATCCCATGGTTTTTATACTTGTGTACTATTGTTTGTACAGATGAATGTGGTACCTTCAGGCGTTTGGAAATTGCTCCCAAGGATGAACCAGACTTGTGGGGGTCTACAATTTCTTTCTGAGGTCTTGCCTGATTTCATTTGATTTTCCCATGATGTCAAGCAAAGAAGCACTGAGTTTGAAGGTAGACCTTGAAATACATCCACAGGTACACCTCCAATTGACTCAAATTATGTCAATTAGCCTATCGGAAGCTTCTAAAGCCATTACATAATTTTCTGTAAATGTCCAAGCTGTTTAAAGGCACAGTCAACTTAGTGTATGTAAACTTCTGACCCACTGGAATTGTGATGCAGTGAATTATGAGTGAAATAATCTTACTGTAAACAATTGTTGGAAAAATTACTTGTGCTAACCGACTTGCCAAAACTATAGTTTGTTAACAAGAAATTTGTGGAGTGGTTGAAAAATGAGTTTTAATGACTCCAACCTAAGTGTATGTAAACTTCCGACTTCAACTGTCTGTGCCATTTGGTTTCCAAGGTCTGGTCGGTTATTGTTACAATGTCCATTGGTGCGTGTGAGTAACTGTGCTATGTGTTTTGGGCTTTGTGCCCTTGTGTATTGCGCAGATGATTACAGGTCTCGTCCCGTGTGTTAATCATTCTGTGCGTGTGTATTTATTCAATGTATTTCTCTCTCTTTTGTTTGGGTTTCAACCATGTGTTTTGTGTACATGTTTGTTTGGTCTTTGCCCCCGTGCCTTTACACAGGGAAATACACTGCAGAAGCATACAAAATATTCGACATAAGGAGCGTGGCATTAAATATACTCTCTTTTTTTTGGCCAAGCAAGCAGGACAAATCAACACTAACCATACTCATTAGCATTTAAAACAGGCTCATTTTTCATACCAACAGGCTTGAGGCCCCCTTGACTGCAATTGAACTCAAAGACCCAATGCTGTTCAACTACGGCTGTAAATAACGGCATTGATAAAAGGCCTGAAATTAAACTGTCTGGTGAGAAAAAGGGAACCTTTGAATCAACTAAAAGGGCCTTTAATAACAGCGAGTGATTGGCTGTGAAGCCCAGCCATGAGAAGTGCTTTCTCTGGTGAAGGCCACTCAAACGAATCAACTCAAACACAGCTGATCAACTCTCTCCACAATCAGTCCTCCATTTCCAGGGTTCAGAGACCGACGATACCCTCCCGAAAAAGAGCCAGGCAAAATGGAGGATTCACATCATCTTAGTGAGGATGTCAATCCATATACAGTACTGTATAACTACTGTATATGAGTGAGTAGAGGAGAGAGAGGGAGAATGAATTGTTGTCTTCGGATTTCATTTTCCGCAAAAGTGCATTGGCATCTCGCTGTTCTCACCTTTTGGAAATTCCAAGGTGCCCATTCAAAAATGAAAAACTATGTTTTTTTCCACCCCTTGCAGGCATTATGAGCAGTGTGAAGTTTGGCACCCCATCATTCTTCCCCTCCTGAGTGATCTTACCAAACAACACCTGCAGACACATGCCGGATATCTCACTCACTTTCGCTCCCTTTTTCTCTCCCACACTTTCCTTCACTGACTAATGTTGACAATTATTACTCAGTCTGTCTCTCTTTCCATCTTGAACTAGTTCGATTTCTATTGGACTATATGTCAGCGATGAGGTTCTCTCCAAAATATTTCCAAAGGGTTAAGAGTTTGTGATTTCAGTTGTTATTTTGGGATTTGGCTCACAGTGGGAAAAAGTTTATACAGCTTTTGAGGTGAAGGCACATGTATTGTGCGACAGAACAAGCAAATACATTAAAAACTACAGTTCCAAAGAGCATTTGGAGATAGCAAAGTGAGAGCTATCAGAAATGAAGGGTGAATGTTTTAACCCATCAGAGTCTAAACCCTGTCTAAGCTGGGGGGAGGTTCTACTAAGCTAAATGGAATTGTTTTAAGAAGGTCATACCAAGGATCATTTAGCTATTTGATTTAGAATTTTAAGAAACCGCAAAGTATTAAAAAAGATATTTAAAAAATTGGACTTACTGATATTAGCCCATTCAAACACACTGCGTAACATATTCAGTACATTGAATAACAGTGAGTATCTGTTATATCTCTCATATGTCTGAGAGATATAAGAGAGATATAAGAAAGATCAGGAAACATTTGTTTGTTTTTTTACATGTATTTAACACCATATTATTTGGCATTATACACGGTCAAAGGTTTTAGAACACCTACTCATTCAAGGTTTTTTCTTTATTTCTACTATTTTCTACATTATAGAAAAATAGTGAAGTCATCGAAACTATGAAAAACACATATGGAATCATGCAGTAACCAAAAAGTGATAAACAAATCAAAATATATTTTAGATTTGAGATTCTTCAAATAGCCACTCTTTTCCTTGATGACAGCTTTGCACACTCTTGCCATTCTCTCATCCAGTTTCACCTGGAATGCTTTTCCAACAGTCTTGAAGGAGTTCCCACATATGCTGAGCACTTGTTGGCTGCTTTGCCCAAACCAGATGGGATGGCGTATTGCTGCAGAATTCTGTAGTACCCATGCTGGTTAAGTGTGCCTTGAATTGTAAATAAATCACAGACAGTGTCATCAACAAAGCACCCCACACCATAACACCTCCTCCTCCAAGCTTTACGGTGGGAAATACACATGCGGAGATCATCCGTTCACCCACACTACGCCTCACAAAATGCCGGTTGTAACCATTCGTGTGTTTCTTGGCCCAATCAAGTATTTTCTTCTTATCGGTGTCCTTTAGTAGTTGTTTCTTTGCAGCAATTCAACCATAAAGGCCTCATTCACAAAGTATCCTCTGAACAGGTGATGTTGAGATGTGTCTGTTACATGAACACTGTGAAGCATTTATTTGGGCTGCAATGTCTGAGGCTGGTAACTCTAATGAACTTATCCTTAGCCAGTTTCATCATAGACCTTGTGGTACTTGTTATCTCACCCCCCTCCCTGTGTTGAAAGAATGCCAAGAGTTTGCAAAGCTGTCATCAAGGCAAATGGTGGCTACTTTGAAGAATCTCAAATCTGAAATATATTTTGATTTGTTTAACACTTTTTGGGTTACTACATGATTCCATGTGTATTATTTCATAGTTTTGATATCTTCACTGTTATTCTGCAATGTCGAAAATTGTACAAATAAAGAAAAACCCTTGCATGGGTACAGTAGGTGGGTACAGTAGGTGTTCTAAAACTTAAGTAACCGTTAGTGTACTTCCAGTAATGTTTTCAACCGGTACCGGGGAACATTCAGACATGTACATGTACATGTTCGCGAGAGTCTCACCTTTACATAGAGTCTTTACCTTTCACCGTTAACGCAGAAGTGCGACATAGGCACGTGATGGATTGAGACGCATCCAATTAAAAAAGAATATGTCTTTAGCTTAAAATTACAGATCTTTATGGGGATTATTTTATTATGCTAATTATAATTCAGAGCGGGTTCGGACGTCGACCTTAGTTAAAGCACTATACTGAGCTGCTTTCGAGAAAGTCAAACAATTCAGCTGATTCAAGTTGTTTGACTTGGCAAAGGTGTGTTACTCTCTGTCTCTCCTTCTATTTTTCTCCTGGCTGCTTCTACTTTGGCCCAGTCTGTCCTCAGGTGGGAGGCAGTGTGGGTTAGCAGGGCAGGTCTAACAGCAAAGGCCTCGCCTAAGCTGCTCTACCCGTCTGGATAACATGACGGGCTGGCATGGGGCTGTCACTCCCAGCCTAGCCCCAGGGCTGCTTACAGGGGTTGTTTGGCTTCTGTCTTTTCTATCTTAGAGAAAATTAGGTGGAAAAAGGATACATCCTCAAACTCTCTCACTTACACTCTCAGGTTAGATGAATATCCAACACCCATGCTTTTCGCACTTACATCGTCTTTTAGTCTCTGTTTGAGTCGTGCCATTTCGCTTTGGGGGTGAAGGGGCGACTAGTTCTGGCACCTAGAGAGCAGGGGGAATAACATTAGTGCAGCAATAAACAAGACGACAAAACAAAACCAACCGACAATTACAGGGCTGGCTAGAAGAGTGAGTAATCATAGCCTGAGTCACAGTCTCCTGTGGAGGAGCTCGAAAACGTGTCCAGAGAGAGAGAGAGAGAGGGAAAGGTGAGCGAGGAAAGGAAACATGGGAGAACAGAACCTAAATCAATGAATTATTGGAGGCTTACAGGTGTTGCTAAACATTTGAGACCATGAATTGCTTCCACAAGCACTCAAACCAAGGGAAAATGCATTAGATTTGGATAATATAGATCAGACTGGGTATTTGAATCAACATTTCCCTTTGTGGTCGCTCCAGTGCTTGCTATGTTATGAAAAATATGACATTTTACAGTACTCAACCTCAAAAAGAAAAAAAACTTTCACTTACATTACAGTCGTCAGTACATAGTAAGGTACATTGATCAAACACACAACCACATGGCACAATTCTGTGACAGAACGAGCTAACTGTACATTTCCCCAACAACTGTGGTTGATATTGCAGTTGATCATCTCATCAACGGAGCCACAATAATCTTAGTTCACTGTATGATCTTTGGTGTGTAAAGAGAGTGCTTTGCCGTCGTGAGTCCCACCTGTGGGCAGGACTCTAAATAAAAAATGTTCATAGGTAAGCACTGGGGGAACACAACATGGAATTTAGCAGCACCAGAAAATACAATTTTTTTTTTATTAATTGAGATACAGCATGTATTGGGTCTATATGAATTCTAGCTACATTTAAAAAAAAATGTAGATATTGTTTTTATTTCCCCTTTATTAAACCAGGTAGGCCAGTTGAGAACAAGTTCTCATTTACAACTGCAACCTGGCCAAGATAAAGCAAAGCAGTGCGACCAAAAGAACAACAACAGAGTTACACATAAACAAACGTACAGTCAATAACACATCAGAAAAATCTATGTTCAGTGTGGCAAAAATGAGATGTGTAATGTGAGTCTGTAAGGAGAGTTTACAGTCTAACCAGACACCTAGGTATTTGTAGTTGTCCACATATTCTAAGTCAGAACCATCCAGATTAGTGGATGATGCTAGTTGGGCGGGTGGTGCGGGCAACAATCGGTTGAAGAGCATGCATTTAGTTTTACTAGCATTTAAAAGCAGTTGGAGGCCAAGGAAGGTGTGTTATATGGCATTGAAGCTTGTTTGGAGTTTTGTTAACACAGTGTCCAAAGATGGGCCGGATGTATACAGAATGGTGTTGTCTGCGTAGATGTGGATCTGAGAATCACCAGCAGCAAGAGCGACATCATTGATATATACAGAGAAAAGAGTTGGCCAGAGAATTGAACCCTGTGGCACCCCCATAGAGACTGCCAGAGGTCCAGAAAACAGGCCCTCCGATTTGACACACTGAACACTATCTGACAAGTAGTTGGTGAACCAGGCGAGGCAGTCATTTGATAAACCAAGGCTATTGAGTCTACCGATAAGAATGTGGTGATTGACAGAGTCGATAGCCTTGGCCAGGTTGATGAAGACGGCTGCGCAGTACTGTCTTTTATCGATGGCAGTTATGATATCGTTTAGGACCTTGAGCGTGGTCGAGGTGCACTCATGACCAGCTCGGAAACCAGACTGCATAGTGGAGAAGGTATGATGGGATACGAAATGGTCGGTGATCTGTTTGTTAAGATTTTAGAAAGGCAGGGCAGGATGGATATAAGTCTATAACAGTTTGGGTCTAGAGTGTCTCCCCCTTTGAAGAGGGGGATGACCGCGGCTGCTTTCCAATCTTTGGGGATCTCAGACGAAACGAAAGAGAGGTTGAACAGGCTAGTAATAGGGGTTGCAACAATTTCAGCTGATAATTTTAGAAAGAGAGGGTCCAGATTGTCTAGCCCAACTGATTTGTAGAGATCAAGATTTTGCAGCTCTTTCAGAACATTAGCTGTCTGGATTTGGGTGAAGGACAAGGGGGGGAAATTTGGGCAAGTTGCTGCAGGGGGTGCAGAGCTGTTGGCCGGGGTAGGGGTATCCAGGTGGGAAGCATGGCCAGCCGTAGGAAAATGCTTATTGAAATGATTGATTATCGTAGATTTATCAGTGGTGACAGTGTTTTCTAGCCTCAGTGCAGTGGGCAGCTGGGAGGAGGTGCTCTTTCTCCATGGGATTTACAGTGTCCCAAAACTTTTGGGAATTAGTTCTACAGGATGCAAATTTCTGTTTGAAAAAGCTAGCCTTAAATTTCCTAACTGACTGTGTATATTGGTTCCTGACTTCCCTGAAAAGTTGCATATCGCGGTGGCTATTTGATGCTGGTGCAGAACGACACAGGATGTTTTTGTGCTGGTCAAGGGCAGTCAAGTCTGGAGTGAACCAAGGGCTGTTCTTAGTTCTACGTTTTTTGAATGGGGCATGCATATTTAACCTGTTGCGACGAGCAATCCCGTATCCGGGAGCGTAATTATAGCCTCAAGCTCATTATCATAACGCAACGTTAACTATTAATGAAAATTGCAAATGAAATGAAATAAATATATTGGCTCACAAGCTTAGCCTTTTGTTAACAACACTGTCATCTCAGATTTAAAAAAAATGCTTTTCAACCATAGCTACACAAGCATTTGTGTAAGAGTATTGATAGCTAGCATAGCATTAAGCCTAGCATTCAGCAGGCAACATTTTCACAAAAACAAGAAAAGCATTCAAATAAAATCATTTACCTTGAAAGAACTTCAGATGTTTTCAATGAGGAGATTCTCAGTTAGATAGCAAATGTTCAGGTTTTCCAAAAAGATTGTGTGTAGGAGAAATCGCTCCGTTTTGTTCATCACGTTTGGCTGAGAAAAACCCCGAAAATTCAGTCATTAAAAAGCGAACTCTTTTCCAAATTAACTCCATAATATTGACAGAAACATGGCAAACGTTGTTTAGCCTGTTAAGACTCTAGGGGCAGTATTTCATTTTTGGATAAAAAGACGTGCCCGTTTTAAGCGCAATATTTTGTCACGAAAAGATGCTCGACTATGCATGGAATTGATAGCTTTGGAAAGAAAACACTCTGACGTTTCCAGAACTGCAAAGATTTTCACTGTGAGTGCCCTAGAACAAAACCTTCAGGCAAAACCAAGATGTTTCAGCAACCAGGAAATGAACAGGATTTCCGAAGCTACGTTTTCCATGATCTCCTTATATGGCTGTCAATGCGCCAGGAATGAGCCTGCACTTTCTGTCGTTTCCCCAAGGTGTCTGCAGCATTGTGACGTATTTGCAGGCATATCATTGGAAGATTGACCATAAGAGACTACAATTGCCAAGTGTCCCGCACGGTGTCCTGCGTGGAAATTGGTGCGTAAAACTCAGCTACTGGTATTTTTCCATGCGATTCTGAGAACAAAGCAAGCTTCCAGGAATGGCATTTCAATGAAGAGATATATGACAAAACACCTTGAGAATTGATTCAAACAACGTTTGCCATGTTTCAGTCGATATTATGGAGTTAATTCGGAAAAAAGTTTGACGTGTAGGTGACTGAATTTTCGGTTAGTTTCGGTAGCCAAATGCATAGTAACAAAACGGAACGATGTGTCCTACACAAAGAATCTTTCAGGAAAAACTGGACATCTGCTATGTAACTGAGAGTCTCCTCATTGAAACATCTGAAGTTCTTCAAAGGTAAATTATTTTATTTGATTCCTTTGCTGGTTTTTGTGAATATGTTGCGTGCTAAATGCTAACGCTAAATGCTAAGCTAGCTATCAACACTCTTACACAAATGATTGATTTTCTCTGGTTCTCAAAAGCATATTTTGAAAATCTGAGATGACAGGATTGTTAAGAAAAGGATAAGCTTGAGAGCAGGCATATTTATTTCATTTCATTTGCGATTTTTAGAAATCGCTAACGTTGCGTTATGGTAATGAGCTTGAGGCTGTAGTCAGGAACCCGCATGCGGGGGGGGGGCGTACTATGAAGTTAGAATCAATCCTCAAGGTGTTTTTCACATATCTATTCGATGATAAGTCACTCGTGGCAGTTTGGTTTCTCGTCTCTTCAAAATGGAAACATGCACGCACCTGGAGATTACGCAATAGTTTCGACGGAGGACACCGAGCGGACACCTGGTAAATGTAGTCTCTTATGGTCAATTTTCCAATGATATGCCTACAAATACGGCACAATGCTGCAAACACCTTGGGGAAACGACAGAAAGTGTAGGCTCTCTCCTTGCGCATTCACAGCCATATAAGGAGACATTGGAACACAGCGCCTCAAAAATCTGGCTCACTTCCTGTATGAAATTTCATCTTGGTTTCGCCTGTAGCATTAGTTCTGTGGCACTCACAGACAATATCTTTGCAGTTTTGGAAACATCAGAGTGTTTTCTTTCCAAAGCTGTCAATTATATGCATAGTCGAGCATCTTTTCGTGACAAAATATATTGTTTAAAACGGGAACATTATTCATCCAAAAATGAAATACTGCCCCCAGAGGTTCAAGAGGTTAAGATGGTGCGGAAAGCACTTCTCTACTGACTCCCCATCCCGCATGCGAGAGCGTAATCATCGCCTGACACGAATTAGCATAACGCAACGGACATAAATATCCCTAGAAAATATTCCTATTCATGAAAATCACAAATGAAATATTTTGAGACACAGCTTAGCCTTTTGTTAATCACCCTGTCATCTCAGATTTTCAAAATATGCTTTACAACCAAAGCTTGACAAGCATTTGTGTAAGTTTATCGATAGCCCAGCATAGCATTTTGTCCAGCTAACAGCAGGTAACTTGGTCACGGAAATCAGAAAAGCAATCAAATTAAATCGTTTACCTTCGATGAGCTTCGGATGTTTTCTCTCACGAGACTCCCAGTTAGATAGCAAATGTTCCTTTTTTCCAAAAATATTATTTTTGTAGGGGAAATAGCTCCATTTGTTCCTCACGTTTGGCTGAGAAGTCGCCCGGAAATTGCATTCACGGAAACGGCGACAAATATTCCAAATTAGCTCCATAATATAGACAGAAACATGGCAAATGTTGTTTATAATCAATCCTCAAGGTGTTTTTCAAATATCTATTCCATAATATATCCATCGGGACAATTAGTTTTTCAGTAGGACCGATTGGAGTAATGGCTACCTCTGTATTTTACACGAGAGTCACCCTGGGAGCCATCAGGTGACCACTTGCGCGATGTAGCCGCCTACGGCTATTCTTCAACATAAATGCGTAAAACTACGTCACAATGCTGTAGACACCTTGGGGAATACGTAGTAATCTGGTTGATAGCCCATTCACAGCTCAATAGGGACTCATTGGAACGCAGCGCTTTCAAAACCTGGGGCACTTCCGGATTGGATTCTGGAATCGTTAGTGTTTTCTATCCTAAGCTGTCAATTATATGCATATTCTAGCATCTTGTCCTGACAAAATATCCAGTTTTTTTTCCAAAAATGAAAATACTCCCCCTAGAGTCGCAACAGGTTTTAAAGAGCAACCAGGCATCCTCTGCTGATGGGATGAGGTCAATATCCTTTCAGGATACCCAGGCCAGGTCAATTTGAAAGGCCTGCTCGCTGAAGTGTTTTAGGGAGTGTTTGACAGTGATGAGGGATGGTCGTTTGACCGCGGACCCATTACGGACGCAGGCAATGAGGCAGTGATCGCTGAGATCCTGGTTGAAGACAGCAGAGGTGTATGTAGAGGGGAAGTTGATCAGGATGATATCTAAGAGGGTGCCCATGGTTACGGATTTAGGGTTGTACCTTGTAGGTTCCTTGATAATTTGTATGAGATTGAGTGCATCTAGCTCAGATTGTAGGACGGCCGGCGTGTTAAGCATATTCCAGTTTAGGTCACCTAACAGTACAAACTCTGAAGATAGATGGGGGCAATCAATTCACATATGGTGTTCAGGGCACAGCTGGGGGCTGATGAGGGTCTATAACAAGTGGCAATGGTGAGAGACTTTGGTTTTTGGAAAGGTGGATTTTTAAAAGTAGAAGCTCGAAATGTTTGGGCACAGACCTGGATAGTATGACAGAATTCTGCAGGCTATCTCTGCGGTAGATTGCAACTCTGCCCCCTTTGGCAGTTCTATCTTGGCGGATAATGTTGTAGTTGGGGATGGAAATGTCAGGATTTTTGGTGGCCTTCCTAAGCCAGGATTCAGACACGGCTAGGACATCAGGGTTGGTGTAGTGTGCTAAAGCAGTGAATAAAACAAACTTGGGAGGAGGCTTCTAATGTTAACATGCATGAAACCAAGGCTTTTACGGTTACAGAAGTAAAAAATGAGAGCACCTTGAGAACGTGAGTGGTGCTGGGGGCTGCAGGGCCTGGGTTAACCTCCCCATCACCAGAGGAACAGAGGAGGAGTAGGATAAGGGTACGGCTAAAGGCTATAAGAACTGGTGATCTAGTGCGTTCTGAACAGAGTAAGAGGAGCAGATTTCTGGGCGTGGAAGAATAGATTCAAGGCATAATGTACAGACAAGGGTATGGTAGGATGTGAGTACAGTGAGGTAAACCTAGGCATTGAGTGATGATGAGAGAGGTTTTGTTTCTAGAGGCGCCAGGTGAGGTCACCGCATTGTGTGAAGGGTGGAACAAAAGGGCTATCTAAGGCATATTGGGCAGGGCTGGGGGCTCTACAGTGAAATAAGTCAAAAACCACTAACCAGATCAGCAATAGACCAGGCATATTTACATTAGGGAGAGGCATGTGTAGCCAAGGGATCATAGTAGCAATAGACCCGATTCAGTAGTCGCTAATACGCTAGGTGAGCTGGAGACACGGCGATTCAGACAGCTAGCGGGCTGGGGATGGCAGATGGCCTCCGGTGATGTCGCAACGGAAACCACCTCGGAAGGTTACGTCGGCAGACCAGTCATGAAGGATCCAGGCCAATTGGCAAAAGAGGTATTGTATCCCAAGAATTGGCTGGTGGACGTCTTTGGCTAGCCGGGAGATGATCCTAGCTCCAGGCTAGCTCCAGGCTAACTGGTGCTTGCTTCGGGACAGAGACGTTAGCCAGGGGTAGCCACTCGGATTGCAGCTAGCTAGCTGCGATGATCAGGTGTAAAGGTTCAGAGCTTGTGGTAGGAATCCGGAGATGTGGTAGAGAAAAAGCAGTCCGATATGATCTGGGTTGATATCGCGCTGTGCAGACTGGCAGGTATTGACCGAGCTGAGGCTGGCTGATGTCCGAGTTAGCGGTGAAGACCGCTAGCAGTGGCTAACTGACTACTAGCTAGAAGCTAGTTAGCTGGCTGGCCTCTGATGGGGGTTCCTATTCTAAAGCATAAAACTAACAGATCCGTACCACATTGAGTGAGGCAGGTTGCAGGACAGTATATTCAGTCCGTAGATGGAAAGTGAGATTAAAATATACACAAAATATATGATAAAAACAAGGGAAATTAGTATGTACACATACATTGTGCAAAAGCACTTTTCCTATCGAGATGCATTACATTGAAAATGTTACACTGTCTCTTTAAAAACGTCAGGCTTGTGATGACCACATGCAAGAGATCTGTCATTCATTCATTGCTATGATCTTGATCTCTTGAAGAAGCTGTCCCTTTTTCTTTTTTTTCTGTGCCCCCAAATGTTTGGATATACTGGTAAACTTCCCAGGGTTGTTCGTTGTCTAGCCAATGAGCTAACATGACTGAACAAAGTGTAAAGAAGTGGTTAACGACGTCAAAAAAGCGAGCAGTTTCACAACGGCCTACGACACAGTTTATGGATGTGAAATGCGGCCCCAGCTATAGGAAGATAAAATATAATATGGGTCTGACCTGGTTGGAGGAAGACGTTTCACTGTAGTCATGGTGCAACCACAACGCTAACGAACCGACACTAGCTTGTTTCTAGGCCACTCGGAAACAACAGTGCAGTGAAGCCTTATCATTACAACAACTATTATCTGGGAGATTCCTTTCATAGTCACAAAGTGCTCTCAAAATAAAACTCCTAGTCCCATAGCAAAATATTTTGTTGCATACGTGACCAAATTGGTCACACGTTAGAGCCCTGCCTGTGGGTGATATCTGTTGAACATTACCCACCACCCCTGTGTTGTGGCAATCCTGCTGTCATCATTGACAAGGAAGGCTCCGCTGATCCGCGGAGCGACAGTTGGACAAATGTATACTGGAGCTCTGTGTGCGTTTATGAATCCCGGTGTTGGCATAACCTTGTCAAGGATCACTGCATGTCTTTAAACATCCCAGGCTCTATATCAGCACAATTAGCATTAGCCATAACAACTCATATGATAGCTTGTCTAATAATTGCTGACCAAGAGTACTTAGCATCTCTGAACAGAGTGCCGGGTGTAATTTGATTTAGATGTAGAGTCACGTGAAAATGTCAGCAGTCAGGTGGTCCCTAAAACACATTGTACTGAACAATCGGCAGACCAAGGCTAGATCCACATCTGTTGCGATGTGTGCAAGTCTGAAGCTATTTTCCCAATTCTGTATTGACATTATGTACATCATCACTTGTCAAAGACATATGCTTCCCTATCAAGCGCATAGGTTTGACATCTCGGAGTTCGGCCTGTTTCACAATTGCCCAAAGGCCCCAACTACCATCTGCATGCTTCCGAATATCCGAGCCCCCCTTCCACCCTTATCCCAGTGCCCCTCTTGTTATGGACTGTTGACTACAGCTCACATTCTTCTCCTGCTGCCTCTGCTCTGAGGAATTAATGAGACTATTAATCTTATAATCAGAGATGGCTCAGGCTAACATGGCCCCAGAGAGTCGCTTCAGACACACTTCTCAGACCGGCCGACTCGCCTTTAATTGTTTTCAACCGGGAAGAGAATTACCCAATGGCAACAATTAAAAAGCTGACTGGCCAATTCGGTTTCTCATGACTTTTCTAAAAAAAAAAAATTACATGACTTTACCCTTTTATCTCTAGACCACAAACAAGGACGTTATTGATTTTGGGGAGAAAGATGAATAGCATGCATGTAAGTGGTGTTACGCTACATGCGTATGAAATCAGAGTTGCATGCAAGAGTTATAATTCTAATGAGCTGCAAGCTAGCAGACTAGCAGACAGATATTTGAGCGAGCTTGCTGAAGAATTGGTTTGGAGTGCATTGTCGTGGTCACTGTACAAGATTCTGGCCACTGGCCACTGTGCTGGGTTGAGTGCTAGGCCCTAGGAGTTGATTGGCACGCAAACACAAAGTGCTATTCATGGCATAGCCAACAGTGTGAAACATTCATCCATTTTGTGTTGCGGCTCAATTCCATTTTGTCTTATTGTCTGCTTTGTTGTCATTATTATTTGCAAGTGAATGGATTTCATTGACTTTTTTTTTGCCAACTGTTTAATTTCTTGGTAGCTCTCAAGACTCTGATGCCTACCTCAAAAGCCTCCCGCTGAACTCAAAAAGCACCAAAGACATAGAGACAAGAGCATCTCCCAAGACAGCTGTCATGTCGTATGGCGTTTTTGTTTTGATTTACTTCTCCATCAATGCCTTATTGAAAGTGGGACAGAGATGTCACTTGGCTCAAGCCCATGGGTACAGTGTTGCTAATGTCTTGGGCACCAGTGGTTACTGAACACCATATCAAGAACATTCCCAAAACATCAGAACATATAGGCTATGCAAGCTGGTAACAAAATAGTCGACTGATTAGAAGACATGCGAAAAGCAGAAAAGTACTCAATGTTTGCCTGAAAATTAAAATAAAAAGTATTTCCAGCTCGAATTCTATGTTCTTACAAACTGTACATCTATTTCTGTTCTCCAGGTAAGCATAGCCTGGAGCTTGAGTTCTAAATGTGTACGGTAACACCATCTCACTCAGTGAATTCAGTGTCTCCTCTCCAGAAATCCCAGTGTGAGGTGAAGTCCCCTGACCTACTTCTGACTTTGCCAGCTTTGGATGCATTGTTTTATTAATTGAGGTCAGCTCTCAGCCTCCGACAAGCGGAGGAATGTGGGAGGAAAAAGTCCTTGTCACTTTCCGCCCAAAAAGTGCATCCATCCGCCGCTCTGTCTCCAGGTAGGCAGCCTAATTCTGTGCACCTTGCATGAAAAAAAAGTGCACACACTGCCGTCAAGATGGCAGCTGTCCGTTGAAAAGCCAGTGAGCGCTGCAATCTGCACGCAATACAAAAAAGGCTCTACCGGCATGCTGACACCTTTTATTTTCCTCTGATCCGTGAGCTTTAAATACCCACCCACCATATGGGATGTATCGTTCCAGTCAGAACACCCTGCTTCAACAGACACACCTTGCTTTGAGTGCTGGGAGAAGGAAGAGCCACATCACAGCTTCCCCCACTCCCTCCACTCATGGCAGATTAACAAACAGAGATGTGGCAGAACTCGCAACATCGAACCAATACCAACGGCGATTGCTAGCGACATGGCATGTACACACACTTTCATTACGTTTTATAGAGCAGTTCATTGATACATGTTTTCACAGGCTTCCTTTGAAGTCTGTTTGCATGCTCTAACTCTATGCAGCTGATGGCTCACTAACAAAGTCAACAAGCGAACCCATATAAAGTGAACTTATTGGTCTACTCTGCAAACCATGAATGTCAACTTAGTGTAAGGTATCAATTAACAGTGCTTTTCAAATACTTGTCACACCCTGATCTGGTTCACCTGTCCTTGTGATTGTCTCCACCCCCTCCAGGTGTCGCTTATTATCCCCCGGTGTATATGTCCCTGTGTTTCCTGTCTCTCTGTACCAGTTTGTCTTGTTTGCCAAGTCAACCAGCGGTTTTTCCCCTACTCCTATTTTTCCCAGTCTCTGTTTGTTTCGACCCTTGCCTGTCCTGACTCCGAAACCGCCTGCCTGACCACTCTGACTGCCAGCCTGCCTTTCCCCTTGTCCTCTTTTGGACACGGATCTTGGGTTCTGACCCCTGCCTGGCCTGACCTCAAGACTGCCTATCGTCTGATACTGTTTGGGGACTGTGAACTGGTTTATGAACTCTCGCCTGTCCACGACCGGCCTTAAAATAAATATTGGCACTCTACCGTATGCCTCCTGTGTCTGCATTTGGGTCTCGCCTTGTGCCCTTATAATACTAGTGAATCTATAGAGGCACTACAATAAATGTAGGTTAAGGGTATAGGAACTATTCTAAATATTTATCGTTTTAGGAATTATTCAGAGCTTTTATGCAAATCCTTCTCATGGGGACTTAATGATGTCACTACACAATATAACTCTGTTGTTGATGCATAAAACATTAGAGTACATGATATGAAACCTCATGTATCATTATGTAATGACTTCATTCAAATTCTTGATGAAGGATACTGGTTTATTGTGATACAATCACAGTATCAAATCTCAATACATACAGAATTGTGAGAATTGCAATACATATCGTATCGGGCACCTAAGTATCGTGATAATATCATATCTTGAGGTCCCTGGCAATTCCCAGACTTAAGAAACAGCTATTTCTGGCATAAACAAGATCGTCTGTGAAAAATACGATTGCTTCACATTGTGCATTTCATTACAGGGGAAGTGACAGCTCTTTAATATTATGTTAACAGCATGGAGGAATAGCACTGGCCAAACTGGAGGAATAGCAGTTGCAGAAAGCAATTTGCTGAATTTTCATGTTAAATGCCTGCAGTGGTTTTAATCATGCAAGGCATTAACAAATCTTTTAATTACCATTTGTCAACAACTGTGTTTAGAATAATTTCAGAGGCTTAATGTGTGGTTTTACGACACGGTTTTAATTTTAATTTTATTACCACATTTGCGTTTCTTTTTAGATGCTGAAGAGGCATTCCTCCAACAAGTGCTCTGTGTTTGTGAGGGCTTTTAAAGAGTTTTTCACTGACTGAATTGAGGTGTGGGACCGTGGTCAAGGACATGACCCCTGATATAATCTTCCGGGTTGGAGCGAGCAGGTCGCATCCGCGCTTCGGTCTGCAGGTTGTCTGCAGGTTGTATAACTTTTTCATTACATTTCATTATAGTACAACGGTCTGATTTGTCTAATCTTAGCAATTTCTTCTTAGCTAGCTACATAGTCGTCGTTGTATCAAAGATAATTGCGTAATTATCGTATTTCGTCGTCTCCTATCTGCCCAACACGTTCACCGTCTACCGTAGCACTGTAGTAACTATCACACTCAACTGAACGACTTGATTAGTGTAGTGTTAGCTAGCTACATAGTTGTCTTTGCTGTCTTCGTATCCAAGATAATTGTGTAGTTTAGAGTGTGGAGTCTTAGAGTGATAATTGCGTTATTATCGTATTTCGTCGTCCTCCTATCTGCCTAGCAGCTAGCCAGCTAGCATACGTTCACCGGCTACCGTAGCACTGTAGTAACTATCACACTCAACTGAACGACTTGATTAGTGTAGTATTAGCTAGCTACATAGTTGTCTTTGCTGTCTTCGTATCCAATATAATTGTGTAGTTAGAGTGTGTAGTCTTAGAGTGATTATCTTAATTTACCGAGGTTAGCTAGCCAGCTATTTTGTCGTCCTTAACGTAGGAGACACTCCTAGCTAGCCAATAGCCAGCCAACGTCTACTGAATAGAACTTTCGCATTCCGGTCGCATTCCGCTTCGCTCCACAGGTAGTATCATATTTTCATTTCATTTCATTACAGTCCCAACGGTGTGATTTGTTTGATCGTAGCTAGCTACATAGCTAGCTACATAGCCGTCTTTGTTTCAAAGATAATTGTGTAGTCTAGAGCGATTTTCTAGGTTAGCTAGCCAGCTATTGTCGTTCTCCTAACGCAACGTAACGTAACCAACACTGCTAGCTAGCCAGCTAGCCCCGAAAAGCAGCATTGTAGAAACTTCACACTCAACGGAACGACTTGATTAGGGTAGTGTCAACAACGCAGCTAGCCTACCTCAGCAGTACTGTATCATTTTAATCATTTTAGTCAATTAGATTCTTGCTACGTAAGCTTAACTTTCTGAACATTCGAGACGTGTAGTCCACTTGTCATTCCAATCTCCTCTGCATTAGCGTAGCCTCTTCTCTAGCCTGTCAACTATGTGTCTGTCTATCCCTGTTCTCTCCTCTCTGCACAGACCATACAAACGCTCCACACCGCATGGCCGCGGCCACCCTAATCTGGTGGTCCCAGCGCGCACAACCCACGTGGAGTTCCAGGTCTCCGGTAGCCTCTGGAACTGCCGATCTGCGGCCAACAAGGCAGAGTTCATCTCAGCCTTTGCCTCCCTCCAGTCCCTCGACTTCTTGGCTCTGACGGAAACATGGATCACCACAGACAACACCGCTACTCCTACTGCTCTCTCTTCGTCCGCCCACGTGCTCTCGCACACCCCGAGAGCTTCTGGTCAGCGGGGTGGTGGCACCGGGATCCTCATCTCTCCCAAGTGGTCATTCTCTCTTTCTCCCCTTACCCATCTGTCTATCGCCTCCTTTGAATTCCATGCTGTCACAGTTACCAGCCCTTTCAAGCTTAACATCCTTATCATTTATCGCCCTCCAGGTTCCCTCGGAGAGTTCATCAATGAGCTTGATGCCTTGATAAGCTCCTTTCCTGAGGACGGCTCACCTCTCACAGTTCTGGGCGACTTTAACCTCCCCACGTCTACCTTTGACTCATTCCTCTCTGCCTCCTTCTTTCCACTCCTCTCCTCTTTTGACCTCACCCTCTCACCTTCTCACCCTCTCACCTTCCCCCCCTACTCACAAGGCAGGCAATACGCTCGACCTCATCTCTACTAGATGCTGTTCCTCCACTAACCTCATTGCAACTCCCCTCCAAGTCTCCGACCACTACCTTGTATCCTTTTCCCTCTCGCTCTCATCCAACACTTCCCACACTGCCCCTACTCGGATGGTATCGCGCCGTCCCAACCTTCGCTCTCTCCCCCGCTACTCTCTCCTCTTCCATCCTATCATCTCTTCCCTCTGCTCAAACCTTCTCCAACCTATCTCCTGATTCTGCCTCCTCAACCCTCCTCTCCTCCCTTTCTGCATCCTTTGACTCTCTATGTCCCCTATCCTCCAGGCCGGCTCGGTCCTCCCCTCCCGCTCCGTGGCTCGACGACTCATTGCGAGCTCACAGAACAGGGCTCCGGGCAGCCGAGCGGAAATGGAGGAAAACTCGCCTCCCTGCGGACCTGGCATCCTTTCACTCCCTCCTCTCTACATTTTCCTCCTCTGTCTCTGCTGCTAAAGCCACTTTCTACCACTCTAAATTCCAAGCATCTGCCTCTAACCCTAGGAAGCTCTTTGCCACCTTCTCCTCCCTCTTGAATCCTCCTCCCCCTCCCCCCTCCTCCCTCTCTGCAGATGACTTCGTCAACCATTTTGAAAAGAAGGTCGACGACATCCGATCCTCGTTTGCTAAGTCAAACGACACCGCTGGTTCTGCTCACACTGCCCTACCCTGTGCTCTGACCTCTTTCTCCCCTCTCTCTCCAGATGACATCTCGCGTCTTGTGACGGCCGGCCGCCCAACAACCTGCCCGCTTGACCCTATCCCCTCCTCTCTTCTCCAGACCATCTCCGGTGACCTTCTCCCTTACCTCACCTCGCTCATCAACTCATCCCTGACCGCTGGCTACGTCCCTCCCGTCTTCAAGAGAGCGAGAGTTGCACCCTTCTGAAAAAACCTACACTCGATCCCTCCGATGTCAACAACTACAGACCAGTATCCCTTCTTTCTTTTCTCTCCAAAACTCTTGAACGTGCCGTCCTTGGCCAGCTCTCCCGCTATCTCTCTCAGAATGACCTTCTTGATCCAAATCAGTCAGGTTTCAAGACTAGTCATTCAACTGAGACTGCTCTTCTCTGTATCACGGAGGCGCTCCGCACTGCTAAAGCTAACTCTCTCTCCTCTGCTCTCATCCCTCTAGACCTATCGGCTGCCTTCGATACTGTGAACCATCAGATCCTCCTCTCCACCCTCTCCGAGTTGGGCATCTCCGGCGCGGCCCACGCTTGATTGCGTCCTACCTGACAGGTCGCTCCTACCAGGTGGCGTGGCGAGAATCCGTCTCCTCACCACGTGCTCTCACCACTGGTGTCCCCCAGGGCTCTGTTCTAGGCCCTCTCCTATTCTCGCTATACACCAAGTCACTTGGCTCTGTCATAACCTCACATGGTCTCTCCTATCATTGCTATGCAGACGACACACAATTAATCTTCTCCTTTCCCCCTTCTGACGACCAGGTGGCGAATCGCATCTCTGCATGTCTGGCAGACATATCAGTGTGGATGACGGATCATCACCTCAAGCTGAACCTCGGCAAGACGGAGCTGCTCTTCCTCCCGGGAAGGACTGCCCGCTCCATGATCTCGCCATCACGGTTGACAACTCCATTGTGTCCTCGTCCCAGAGCGCTAAGAACCTTGGCGTGATCCTGGACAACACCCTGTCGTTCTCAAATAACATCAAGGCGGTGGCCCGTTCCTGTAGGTTCATGCTCTACAACATCCGCAGAGTACGACCCTGCCTCACACAGGAAGCGGCGCAGGTCCTAATCCAGGCACTTGTCATCTCCCGTCTGGATTACTGCAACTCGCTGTTGGCTGGGCTCCCTGCCTGTGCCATTAAACCCTACAACTCATCCAGAACGCCGCAGCCCGTCTGGTGTTCAACCTTCCCAAGTTCTCTCACGTCACCCCGCTCCTCCGCTCTCTCCACTGGCTTCCAGTTGAAGCTCGCATCCGCTACAAGACCATGGTGCTTGCCTACGGAGCTGTGAGGGGAACGGCACCTCAGTACCTCCAGGCTCTGATCAGGCCCTACACCCAAACAAGGGCACTGCGTTCATCCACCTCTGGCCTGCTCGCCTCCCTACCACTGAGGAAGTACAGTTCCCGCTCAGCCCAGTCAAAACTGTTCGCTGCTCTGGCCCCCAATGGTGGAACAAACTCCCTCACGACGCCAGGACAGCGGAGTCAATCACCACCTTCCGGAGACACCTGAAACCCCACCTCTTTAAGGAATACCTAGGATAGGATAAAGTAATCCTTCTCACCCCCCCTTAAAAGACCTAGATGCACTATTGTAAAGTGGCTGTTCCACTGGATGTCATAAGGTGAAAGCACCAATTTGTAAGTCGCTCTGGATAAGAGCGTCTGCTAAATGACTTAAATGTAAATGTTAAATGTAAATATAAGCTTATTCATAGGATAGAGAGGTGCATTATGCATTGTGCAATATCCAAAATGATTGTGGTGATGGTAACATGTAGTGACACAAGTACTAACCCACAGCTTCTCCTGCTCCTCTACTGTCCATGTACTCTCTTGTTGTCAGAATGTATTTGTGTTTAACTAGGCAGGTCAGTTAAGAACAAATTCTGATTAACAATGACTGCTCTCCCCGGTGAAACCCGGACGACGCTGGGCCAATTGTGCAACGGGACTCCCAATCATGGCCGGATACTGATGCCTCTTGCACTGAGATGCAGTGCCTTAGACCGCTGTGCCACTCGGGAGAATGGCATAACAATGTCACGACCGTGCGACTGAGAGCTTATGAAAGTGGTAAGTGAGAAATTCACAGTCAAGACAGGAGGAGTCTAAAATGCTGCATGCATGGAGTCTCTAACGAAGGCTGAGTCTACAGGCCATTTACCTTTCCAAACGACCCTCTCCTGCGAGAACCACTGAACTCCCTGTGTGGCTCACAGTGGTACGGCGCTCTGGTGTCTGGAGAGCCAACCAGGACCTCAGTGGGAGTGAGAGGAGGAGTCTATGTTTGAGGTTCCCTGAGCAGTAGCACTCAAGGGGAGTGAAGTCTACTACTGTGTGTGTGTGTGTGTGTGTGTGTGTGTGTGTGTGTGTGTGTGTGTGTGTGCGTGTGTGTAGGAACTTAAGCCCAGCTACGTGCTTCACGCCAGCTTCATTTATCAATCCCCTGCTCTGAAGACTTGGCCTCCTTTAGCCTGTGTCTCTCTGTCATCGGCCTGTCAGAACCCATTCCAGGGCCACAGAGTTGTCAGAACATATGTTACCCCCCTCAGACTCCACGGGAGGCCAAATTTACCTCCACAAAGAAAGAAAGAGAGAGAGTGGTAGACAAGCAGGCATATACAGACCATGCGAGACAACAGAAGCACCCAGTGTTTGTTTGAGGATCCTATCGAGAGAGAGAGAGAGAGAGAGAGAGAGAGAGAGAGAGAGAGAGAGATTCAAGGGTTGTTTCAAAGACCAAAACTCTGGTTTTGCAAAAAAGGGGACAGTTAGCTCTATAGACAGACAGAGCCCTTGGGAAGACACCAGTAGGACCTCTGTTGCCTCACCTCAAATTCATCCCATCATTAAAGATGTATGCCTCAAGGACAGAATTCAAACATCTTGACAGTCACTGATATTTGCAATTGTTCGGTTTCGGTGTGGATTGCAATGCTGGAGGAGAGCGAGAGAAACATAAAATAAAAGGTAAGTGCATGAATAAATAATAAAGCACTCTCACACCCGTATAGGATTTTCTCATATAATACGCTGGCACTCGAGCATCCCCGGGCCTAGGCTCAGGGCTGAGATAAGACAGCATGAACACTCTCTTGAATACACCCTTAATCATCACATGGAATTCACAATGGGCTCGGATCCTCCACGCTGACATGAGCCTGTCATAGCCACACTTGGAGATGGAGAGTCGGGAAGCGGCCTTCCTGGGTCGTATTCCTCAATGCACATGTAGCAAAACATTTGGAAACGGAAAACGAGCACATCTTACTGCTTCAGAGAGTCCTTCCCCGATTAGGCCCGTTTGCTTCCATTTGGTATCTAGTGAATACCACCCAGAGCTCAAGGTGGTTCTGAACAGAGTCCATACAGCCCAGGTGGGTCAGGAACAGGTTCACTCCCTAAGACGGCAATATACAATATACAACAAGGTTAAGATACTAAAATGAAATGATCATGTCAATCATTCTCAGGGAGTGATGGTACAGGTTTCCGTTAGAAAGACCATGACATCATTATACTTCTAATGGGTTTGTTTGTGACCCAATTTGTATGATTCATCTCCTTTTCTTACCACGGCACATTATTTTGTGTATCAAGTGGCGTAAAAAAATATTTATCCGATTTGATTTTGTGTTAAAGTGCACCGTTCTTTCTCAGTGTGACAGGGACGCATGAATCCTGTAAGCGATCGTAGGTCAGAAGGGATGTTGGCGCCCGACAAGGGGACAGCAGCGCCAAAGAACACACACACCCCAAACGGAAGTTGCTGTCCAACTGAGGGGCAGCTGTGCTCTCTGTCAGGCTGGTGCCCGTCCAGACTCTCACCGTCACCCCCCCCGTCACATCTGCTGAGGTGCCATTCCTGACTATGTGAGGCGACAGCAGCCCCCCCCGCCCTGACTCAGTGCCAACAGTAGAAGACACAGGCAGCCTGCGCTGACTCAACCCAGCCTTGGCCAAGCAAAGCACACTATGCTGCCATGGAGACAAGGGCACTGTCCGCGTGACAGCCCCAGCGTTATTATAAGACGGGGTGGATATCAAAATGTAGCCTAAAGCCCGGGAAGACAACGAGTAAACTTTGTCTCACTAACTCTCAGACCAGACAACTCCTTTTCACGTGACCTCTGTGACAGTTAACTGACTGACCGCTCACTAACTTTCAGCTGGCTCTCCGATCTGTAGTTTCCTCAATGGTCCCTGGCGGCAGCTTTCTGGGCACGTAGGGTCCCACTCAGCTGTTTACAAGCAGGCCAGTTTAGGGAGAAATCAATCAGCTCGGCTTCCTGATTTATGATTCTAGCCATAGCTCTCTGTGTCTCCAGTCGGAAACTTTTCTCTCGCTTCTCTTTCCAGTGCAGCATTTAGAGAGGCAGATCAATCTACCACTCTACGGGGATCTGAGAGGGAGAGTGCTTTGATTAAGGGTTCGATTAACCTGCAGTAACCGAGAGGTCAGCGGGGCAGCAGCAGCAAAATTTAAAGGCTCTTAAGTTTTGGAGAAATCTAAAATACCTTTTCGATGCTATCCACCCTCATTAGGAACTGTTTATCTATTTGGAGAAAGGCTTCAGTTTTTTTTTTAAAACACTTGAAGAGAAGGGAAAAAACGATGCGCGTAAACTGTAGCAACAACTAGTGGGAGTCATAAGAGATAGAGATAGCTAATTTGCACCTTTACAAGTTGATGAAGCTGTGCTCTGAAATGTTAAATGGTGTAGCACTCTAAAAGTCCTTTCAGCGCTTCTTCGTGTACAAGGTATTTTAAGTGTGCGGTAAGATATCTGCAATAAACTCACGTCTACCTCAGTGGTATTCAAACATATTTCTGGGGACCCCATTTTTTTGGGACAGAATTTCAAATTTTTCGATCCACTCCCCTACCTTTCTTTTAAAAAGGAGTCTGTGACCACCAGATACATATCTGTATTCTAAATCATGTGAAATCCGTAGACTATGGCCTAGTGAATCCATTTCAATCGACTGATTTCCTTAAATGAACTGTAACAAATTGGTGCATGTTGCGTTTTATATTTTTGTTCAGTGTAGACACATCTAAGAAGGGAGAGCTGTGGGCTATGATACCGCACCGCAGGGGAAAGAGAGGAAAATAGGAAGTACTGTAGCTTTCATGACTAACTGTCCCCGTGATGAAACGCAGAGATGCCTAGGAATATTGTACATGATGGGTCCGCCCCATTAGGCCTGACTTTGTGCATGACATTGTGTGAGGATTTGGAGGGGCAAAGACAACTGTGCATTTTAGCCAGTATTTCAGTTTCAACAAATGACAGGGGAAACGAACGCCTCTACATAATTACTACTGAGAAGCACTGCTTCAGAGACGGCAAGGGCCAGGCTGCCCTGATGAAACCCCCTGGATGTGACTCCCTTCCGTTTCATCTCCAAACTTCCTCTACTCTAGCCTTCCTTCTGGCGCTGACTGTTCAAGCGATGAATGAGTTGCCCTGCCTGCCATGATCGCCCATCTGTTGAACTAGTTATTATGGATTTTCAAAATTGCTTTGAAGTGCTTTGAGATTCTTCATGTAATGAAAAACGTTATAAAAGTTGTATATATTATTATTATCGTTAACATAACAGAGTATATTGTCTCTACCAGGCCCTGTTCATTATTATATTGCTTGTTTGAATGTTGTGTAGTGACATCAAGATCGGTTCATTAAGAGTCCACTTGTGCAGTAAATCCTCTATGCCTATATGCTTCGTAAAGCTTGCCATGTATTCAGTCAGTCAGTCCGTTAAGAATCTTCCAAATCAGAGTTAAGAAACATCAAACTGCTTTGGCAGAGTCGCTTTCTCCAAAACAAACATTCTAAGAAGCTGGAGGAAATCCGAAAGTGCTATTTCCTGTGAAAACGCTGCCAAGTCCTTGGCGGAGCATTTCTTCTTCTTATCATACATTTCCATCCTTAGACAGCCCACACAGTCAGAGCTCAACAATACAGGAAAATATGATTTTTTTTGGGGGGGGGGCCCAAAAGCTAGCTAGTGGGGGGGGAGAGAAATAACAAGGCTGCTGGTATGAATACAGCTCCGGCTTCTATTTCGGGTGGAGGCGGGTGTAAATATAAACAATGACATGAAGAAGAAAATGAGGAGGACGTCATGGGTAATGCGGCTGCTGTGGGAAGTGTGTGTTAACTGTATCACCCGCGCTCCCGCATGCGCACAACTCTGAAATAAAGCCGCTGGGTGTTGAAGTTTTGCTCGGCAGCCCATTGTTTCCAGCTGCAGCAGGGAGAAAAGGTACGAAAAATGTGAAAAGCCAGCGAAGCTACAGTGCCTTGCGAAAGTATTCGGCCCCCTTGAACTTTGCGACCTTTTGCCACATTTCAGGCTTCAAACAAAGATATAAAACTGTATTTTTTTGTGAAGAATCAACAACAAGTGGGACACAATCATGAAGTGGAACGACATTTATTGGATATTTCAAACTTTTTTAACAGATCAAAAACTGAAAAATTGGGCGTGCAAAATTATTCAGCCCCCTTAAGTTAATACTTTGTAGCGCCACCTTTTGCTGCGATTACAGCTGTAAGTCGCTTGGGGTATGTCTCTATCAGTTTTGCACATCGAGAGACTGAAATTTTATCCCATTCCTCCTTGCAAAACAGCTCGAGCTCAGTGAGGTTGGATGGAGAGCAGTTTTCAGTTCTTTCCACAGATTCTCGATTGGATTCAGGTCTGGACTTTGACTTGGCCATTCTAACACCTGGATATGTTTATTTTTGAACCATTCCATTGTAGATTTTGCTTTATGTTTTGGATCATTGTCTTGTTGGAAGACAAATCTCCGTCCCAGTCTCAGGTCTTTTGCAGACTCCATCAGGCTTTCTTCCAGAATGGTCCTGTATTTGGCTCCATCCATCTTCCCATCAATTTTAACCATCTTCCCTGTCCCTGCTGAAGAAAAGCAGGCCCAAACCATGATGCTGCCACCACCATGTTTGACAGTGGGGATGGTGTGTTCAGGGTGATGAGCTTTGTTGCTTTTACGCCAAACATAACATTTTGCATTGTTGCCAAAAAGTTCAATTTTGGGGGGACGGCCAGGTCTTGGTAGATTTGCAGTGGTCTGGTACTCCTTCCATTTCAATATTATCGCTTGCACAGTGCTCCTTGGGATGTTTAAAGCTTGGGAAATCTTTTTGTATCCAAATCCGGCTTTAAGCTTCTTCACAACAGTATCTTGGACCTGCCTGGTGTGTTCCTTGTTCTTCATGATGCTCTCTGTGCTTTTAACGGACCTCTGAGACTATCACAGTGCAGGTGCATTTATATGGAGACTTGATTACGCACAGGTGGATTGTATTTATCATCATTAGTCATTTAGGTCAACATTGGATCATTCAGAGATCCTCACTGAACTTCTGGAGAGAGTTTGCTGCACTGAAAGTAAAGGGGCTGAATAATTTTGCACGCCCAATTTTTCAGTTTTTGATTTGTTAAAAAAGTTTGAAATATCCAATAAATGTCGTTCCACTTCATGATTGTGTCCCACTTGTTGTTGATTCCTCACAAAAAATTACAGTTTTATATCTTTATGTTTGAAGCCTGAAATGTGGCAAAAGGTCGCAAAGTTCAAGGGGGCCAAATACTTTCGCAAGGCACTGTATTTGATCCCTCCCCCTTTTGATAATATGAGAGGTAGAGTGAGAGAAAGGAAGAGGTAACGCGCCGCCATCCTGCTCATCACCTGCTAATTAGGAGGCAGTCTGGTACCTCGTTCCCGTTTTACAATCCTCCTTCCTTCTGTGGTGCTTCTCTGCGATATCTCCGCTCACGAAGAACTCCAGAAGTAGGTTAGGATTTGAATGTTGTTGTCATTAAGTGAAGTTGACAGAGAGATAATGCGCTCACTTCCTTCTCTGCAGTTCTGAGAGGACTCTGGCACCGCACGCCGTTCGCTAAACCGCCCTAATGAACTTTTAGCCGCTCTTCATCTCCACGTTCGAGGGGTAAAGCGTGTGAGTGATGGATTTTAATGAATGATGATGCGACAAGGAGTTACTTGTGGGTGTGCAGACCAGGTCAAAGTAGAAACAGCATCCTGCTGCAAAATGTCTATTTCAACGTCTGAGATCAGCGTTTCAGAACAAACCTGCTAACCTTTAAATTGCTTCAGCCAACGAGGGCCTTTTTTTTGTGCCAAGCCTTACCCTGGCGGGCGCAACAGATTGGTGGATGATGCTAGTTGCCTTCCATACAATCCACCTCGGGGCATGGGAAAAAGCCTTACCGAACCTGAACCGGAGAGTTCAAACAAAGTCATAAGTCCCTTGAGCAGTGGCTTGTCGAAGCTATATTGACGTAAAGTAATTGGATCAATGACTAATGATGTAGATGGGAGACCATTTTAACCCTGAACATCTGTATTACCGAATCCTAAAAAGTAACGGCGGCCGATGCAAGACGTAGATCATCCGTCAATAACCTGATCAATTGAAACTGATTGATTGATTTGATTTGATTTGATCAAGGGATTGGTCGATGGCTGGCACTGAGAGCCACTACTAGGGACGCATTTCCTTTAGAGAATGTCCATACCATGGGCCACACCGTTAGAGAAACATTTCAAAGGGATAATTCTAGTCCTCCAGGGTCTAGTCCCCCACTCTGCTGTTTCTGCGGTGATTGAAGCCCCTTGTCTGGTGCTGTTATGGAGCCCCCTGCGTTATGACATGTAGTGCTTGTAATGACAGCCATTCGTTTTCATTACCTCCACAGTTTTTACCCGGCACGTTGGCCCCACTCATCACTCTACCACACACTGTGGAAGAAGGGCAGCCAAGGGGAGAGAAGGGAAAACAACATTGAGGGGGTGAAATTCATACAATATCTCCACATGTACCTGCTGCACGCATGAGCCAGAAAAGTATTTCTCTCTCAGCCACTCATACACACACACACACATACAATGCATAGCTATACGTTGACTGAGCACAGGTAAATATGCTAACTAATATGCTAACTACCTCAGGGTAGCCATGTTCGCTCTTCGTCTGGAGGGATGAGAAGATGAGGATGCTGAAGTGTGGTGGAATGGGTTGAGTTATCTAGGTCACTTATGAAAGAGTATGTAGTTAACTTTGGTGGAGTGACAACCTCTCTGGGTTAGAAAGTCCGTGGTCCTCTGTTCAGATGAGAACATCAGGAGAAAGCTTGTGTGTTGAACAACCATGACTATTAGGTTCTACCTCACTGTGAGGTTGTAAGGTTATTTTTCTATTGTAGCGACTACAAGAATTTGTGCGTGTGTGTGTGTGCGTGCATGAGGGTGGGTGGGTGAATTAGTCTGTGTATGCATACAGTGGAAGGGCCTGCTGGCTTCTCTGTGTTGCTTTTGGTTGCATCTCCCTAACAGCCCGGAGTATTCACAAGTTGTTGTTTGTGACACCAGGGTGAAGGGACGGAGGCTATGATTAATCCTGTCTCCTCCTCTCATGGCAATGACTCAAGACGATGCGCTGGATTGTCGCAAGATGCATTTCCTGTAGACGTGCTGAAATGTCCCAGGATATATTTCCTGTAGGCGTGAAGACAAAAAAACACCCAGGAGTGTGATGGATGGTGAAAACGTGTATATTTTGTAGTAGGTGGCTTTCAGTGGAAGCACAACCACTGATGTCACATACGGTATCTATTCATTGCACGCTAGGTTATGTTGGGCTGATATTCAGAATGGATGACAGATACATTTTGTCCAGTGGCAGTGCCAAACCCAGATGGCACTCACTTGCTAATATTCAGTCATTGTGGAGAACAGACTTGTGGAGGTTGCCATAGGCCCATCTCTTACAACAGCATCATTAAAAACATATCAGTCATACCAGTAATTATTTTCAGAAGCCTAAGACACAGATCATTTATATGGTGGTGGCTGACTATGTTGTTTCTACCTCTTCATCAGGATCATTCTAATGCAGGTGCTCACAGCAAGTGGCCCGTGCACAGTCTGGCAACCCATTCTGAAGTGAGCCCAGTCAATACATTTGCCAGCCATCCCAAGAGGCACTGGCACAGTGCCCTCTCACCAAACGGCATTGTGGCTAGAGGCAGAGGCTACACCTGCATTGGGCATACTCCAGAAGGACCCATCCCAACAGTCTCTTCTCCCTCCCTCCCTGGCTCCCCTTGCTTTAGACGCAAACACATCCCACTATAAAGGCTCTCAGATTACATCAACCAACAGAGACCGCGGTAGCAAAAACAGAGCCCAGAGTTCCATCCTTTCTTATCCCCCTGCCTGGGCCATCAAAGACGCAGCCCTGCAGAGCAATCAGAGCAGACAAAGTCATCACGTTGTATCAGTGGGACAGAGGCCCTTATCTACCAAATGTCTGACCCTGACAAATCCTCCAGTAATGGCTCAGCACGCTGGCTTCTCTGATTAGTTCATAAGAGTTTGGGTAGTGCAGAGTGGTGTCACAGACAATGAGTCTTGTAGCGTAGAATTATGGAACAGGTCACGGCTGAGGTCGAGGAAAGCGTCCACGAAAAAGGTGTGACAGTGTGCACCTGTGTCCTCTATTAAGAAGTGGGACTATACCTGAGGGAGTATTGCCGGGGGGATAGAGTCTATGGGCAGAGGCAGCCATTGGTTTTAAACAAACCGGGTAGAATTGGGATAAGTTATCAAGACAAACAAGAGTTTCTCATGAAATGTTCAATTGATGCCTTCTGAGCAGGCTAAACAACATTTGTAAGGTAAACTAAACAAGTGTACAACCGTAAAAAAAAGAGAGACATTGGCAAATACTTTGTAGCTCTGTCTGCACATATGACAGACAAAAGTAGGAAGAGAAACCCAACGTTGCTACTGTCATACACACAACGTGACCACTGGGTCTTCCTAATACTCAGCCAATGAGAACCGCAGATCGACATCAGTCGTGAAGTTGCCCACCAGCTGAAGGTTCCTGTCCTGCCTGCAAGTTTCTATTGGATAAACACAAATCCATTTGATAAGACAGACACTGTCAGCGAAGTTATTTTACAGAGCCCCCGTACAGAACAGACGTCACATTTAATGGGAGTAGGAAAAAAATCGGCCTGCAGACGCAATGCATGTTGAAATTGAGACACGAGTGCAGCGCGTGTCGACAGCATTGTGAGAGGGGCCAGGTGGAATGGAGTTCTTCATGCGTCTCCTTTTCATATAAACAGATGGGAGCAGTTTATTGCTGCTAAACCTTTTTGGCGAGTGAAGATATAATTACAGATTAAATGGGCTGAGGTAATTGGATGTTGAGTAAACATTCTCTCCATTTTCAGTCGCACTTCGTTCTTGAACTGACAAGCTGTAATGAAGGGTTTACGTGTGGCCTTTTGCATTGTGTATGTCCTATGCTTCGTATCAATGATACAGTGCCTTCAGAAAGTATTCACACCCCTTGGCTTTTCCCCCAAAATTGTGTGTAACAGCCTGAATTTAAAATGGATTCAATTGAGATTGTTTTGTCACTGGCCAACACAAAATACCCCATAATGTCGAAGTGGAATTATGTCTTTCAAAACATTTTACGAATTAGTGAGTGAAAAGAAAAGAAGGAAGCCTGTACAGAATAAAACATATTCCAAAACATCATCCTATTTGCAAACAAGGAACTAAAGTAATATGGCAAAATATGTGTCAAAGCAATTCACTTTTTGTCCTGAATACAAAGTGTTATGTTTGGAACAAATCCAAACCAATTTGATAGAACTTAAAGAACGTTGAAGAGAACAATGTGAAAATGTTACACAATCCAGGTGTAGAAAGCTCTTATTGACTTACCCAGAAAGACTTACAGCTGTAATCGCTGCTTATGTATACTTATGTAAATTAGATATTTCTGAATTTCATTTTCAATAAATTAGCAAAAGTTTCTAAAAACATTTTTTCACTTTGTTATAATGGGGTATTGTGTGTAAATGGGTGAGCAAAGTATATTTAATACAGGCTGTGTTAATGTGTTGATATTACTGTGGGTAAAGCATTTTCAGTACATTTACCATTCACCTTGAGGGTTCCCATGAATTTAAATGCCATACTTTTCTGCAAAACTTTAATAAAGCTACGCTGACTGGCGACATACCGAGACAACAATATTAGCCAAAACATGCTGTCAGCTCATGACAGTCAACTGTGAAGCTTATGTACGATTTCAAGCACTTCCCGTGTTTGTCAGTGAGAGCAGATACTGTTGGGATGTATTCTATTCATGAGGCTCCTCTCCCCGTGTCTCGACAACAAAGCACAGCGCAAAAAAAAGGAAAAGAAACCACAGGAGCTGCCAAGACAGAGAAGGAAAGATGGAGGGAAGTGTGTTGGCAAGCTTGAAAGCTTGTTTTGTCTATGCTGACTCAATGGATGTCTTGGATGTGGGCAAAAGAATTGACTGGAAATACCCCCATTTTCCTTTCTTCTTGTCTTTCATTGCTGTGTGTATACTCGGAGCATCCTCTGCCCTCCCACTCTCTCCTCAGCCATGGTCCATTACACTGTCCATCCTCAGCAGGGGGAACCATAAGGGCCTTCTAGGACTTCAAACAATTGTTGTATTGTTAAAATGTTATTGTTGTATTTACTACCAATAATTTTTCTAATTTTTTTTGTTTGATACAACATTTAGGAAGATTGTATTTTCCCATTGAAGGCCTAGGTCCAATAGCCACGGTTCACCACTGGTCCTCAGTCAGCAAGGACTTTCACATTTGCTGAAACGCCCAGTTATAAGGGCACAAGGCGAGACCCAAATGCAGACACAGGAGGCAGATGGAGAGTCCCCAAACAGTACCAGACGATAGGCAGTCTCGAGGTCAGGCCAGGCAGGGGTCAGAAACCGAGTCCAAACAAAACAAGGGGATAGGCAGGCTGGTAGTCAGAACAGGCAGAGTGGTCAAGCAGGTGGGTACCGAGTCAGGACAGGCAAGAGTCGAAACCAGGGGGACTAGAAACAAACAAAGACTGGGAAAAATAGGAGCAAGGAAAACCGCTGGTTGACTTGGCAAACAAGACGAACTGGCACAGAGAGACAGGACACACAGGGATATATACATCGGGGAATAATAAGAGACGGTGGTGGATCGGAAGGAATGCTAGGGTATGGCGGGAACCTGGATGACCGGTCTGAGTTAGGGACAAACAGCCGGTTAGCCAGGCCCCATTCAGGTCCAGGCTGGGAACGTTGTGCCTTGCGAACCAGGGTCTCAATCCCCCAACCCACTGAGGCTGCAAGGCATGAGGTAGGGAGAATGGTTTCGGAGACCGGTTTTCGGAGACCATGGGTGTGGAAGAGGAGCTGTAGAGGGGGGAGAGGGCATCAGGCTTCACAATTCTGGAACATGGTGTAGGAAATGGTGAAGTTGAATCTTGTACACAAGAGAGCCCACCGGGCTTGGCTGAACGGAGATATTCCACATTTTTATGGTCGGTCCAGACCAAGAATGGCTGTTCCGCTCTATCCAGCCAGTACCTCCACTCTTCCAATGCCATCTTGACCACCAGGAGTTCTTGGTTGCCTACGATGTAGTCCTCTCTGCAGGATTGAGACAATGGGACAGGAAGGCACAGGGATGACGCTTTTGTTTCTGGGAAGATCGCTGGCTCCCACTCCAACATCAGAGGCATCAACCTCTACCACAAATTGACGGGACGGGTCCGGATGGACGAAGATGGGTGCTGTGGTGAACCGATGCTTCAGGTCCAAAAAGGCTCTGTCGACAGCTGAAGACCATGTGAACAGTACCTTGGGAGAGGTGAGTGCAGAGCGAGGGGCCGCCAGGGTGATGTAACCCAAAATGAAAAGCGGTAGATGTTAGCGAAACCCATGAAAAGTTGTAACTGCACACTGGACGTAGGTTGAGGCCAATCTACCACTGATTTCACTTTTCCAGGATCCGTTTGGATATTTCCCTCAGCGATGACATATCCCCGAAAGGAGATTGTCGAGCGGTGTAACTCACACTTCTCGGCTTTCACAAACAATTGGTTCTCCAGGAGGCGCTGAAGGACCTGTCTGACATGAAGAACATGTTCTTGGGCAGACCGGGAAAAAACAGGCTGTCGTCAAGGTAAACGAACACAAAACGGTTTAGCATGTCCCAGAGCACATCGTTTACCAGAGCCTGGAAGACAGCGGGGGTGTTGGTGAGTCCAAACGGCATGACCTGGTACTCACAATGTCCGCTGGTTGTGTTGAATGCTGTTTTCCACTCATCTCCTTCACGTATCTGAACCAGGTGGTAGGCATTCCGAAGGTCCAGCTTGGAAAAAATGGTGGAACCCTGGAGTGGTTCAAAAGCCGAGGAGAGGAGTGGTAGGGGGTAACGATTCTTAATCGTAATGTCATTCAGACCCCAGTAGTCAATGCACGGACGCAGGGTCTTGTCCTTCTTCTCGACAAAGAAAAATCCTGTGCCGGCAGGAGATACAAACTGACGGACGCCTCCAGTAGCCAGAGACTCCTCTATGTATTCCTCCATGGCCTTGGTCTCTGGCCCAGATAGAGAATAAAGCTGACCACGAGGTGGTGGGGTGCCTGGGAGGAGATCAATGGCACAATCATAAGGACGGTGTGGGGGAAGAAAAGTAGCACGTGCCTTTCTGAAAACTTCCAGAAGGTCATGGTATTCAGTGGGAATGGCAGAGACATCCAAAGCCTTGCTTAACGCCCTGAGGAGGACGTCTCGGGGACGGCTGTGCTGCGTTAACACAGTGGGAATGGCAAAATGGGCTCCAACCCAGGATGGAGCTCATGGTCCAATCAAAATTAGGATTGTTTTTTTGGAGCCAGGAAAATCCCAAGAAAACAGGAACATGGGGAGATGCAATGAGGAGGAACTGTATGGTCTCACTGTGGTTTCCTGAAACCCATATATGAACGGGCACTGTACTATGGGTGACTCTTCCAATTGAGCGGCCGTCTAGTGCCCTTGCATCCATGGGGACAGAGAGGGGTTGAGTGGGAATACCAAGATCAGAAACAAATAGTAGCATCCATAAAACCTTCATCAGCCCCAGAGTCAATGAGCACTCGGAGATACTTAGATTGGTCTCCCCACAGCAAAAGCACAAAAAAAGGACTGTGGGTGATGGGAATTACGAAACTCCCAGTCTGGCTCCCCAGAGGACTTGTACCCACCAGAGACAAGAGTTTCCTAACAGGTCAGGTAGCCATATAATGTCCTGCCCCTCCACAGTACAGACAACAGTTTGAACTCAGCCTACGTGAGCGTTCCCCCAACAGATAACCCAGCTCTTCCCAGTTACATAGGCTCAGGAATATCCAACTCAACCATCGTTCATGATTCTCGTGGAACCTCGGGTGTTTTCAGCTCTCCCTGGAAATACACTCGTCTGGGATTTCCGGATTCCTTAGGACGAGTGCCATCAGACGAACGAGTGTTCCAAAGGCCTGACCTCCTCTCACACCGCGTTCTCGTAGGTGGCTATAAATCCTAATTGAAAGGGCGATAAGGGAATCGAGGTCCAGTGGTATTTCCTGAGCTCGTCCATGGAGGAAGGTGTCGAACAGAGCCTTGGAGAGCCACACATTGGATTGCTACTCCCACACAGCTGTTGCCCAGGAGAGCGCCCTTCCAGACATTAACGTGATTAAATACGCTATCCTTGATTGGTACGACAGGAATGGAGAGGGCTGGAATTCGAAGATGAGAGAGCACTGGGAAAGGAACGCCCGGCAGGTACCAGAATTGCCTGCATAACGTTCTGGAGGAGGTAAGCGGGGCTCTCGGGGAGCCGGGGTAGGTTGAACCAATCCACCACTAGTAGGAAGGTTACTGGGTGGTTGGGAGGCCTCAGATGTGGCTTGCTGCCTATGAGCTAATTCAATGATTTGCTCCATTATCGCCTTGAACCCTTGGTTGTGTTCCTTCTTGGAACGAAGCCCTTCAAAAAGGTCCCGAAGTAGCTCCTCATGCCTCCCAATGGTGGATCCCTACAGGGAGACAACGTGACAGAGCTGGTCCAAGTCTGCTGGGTCTGTCATGGGCAGTTCATACTATAAGGGCACAAGGCGAGATCCAGACACAGGAGGCAGATGGTAGAGCTCCAATATTTATTATAACAAAGGGAGTAGGCAAAGGCAGGTCGGGGACAGGCAAGAGTTCATAAACCAGGTCAGAGTCCAAACAGTACCAGGCGATAGGCAGTCTTGAGGTCAGGCCAGGCAGAAGTCAGAAACCAGATCCGAGTCCAAAACAGTACAAGGGGATAGCCAGGCTGGTAGTCAGAACAGGCAGAGTGGTCAGGCAGGTGGGTACAGTGTTAAGACAGGCAAGGGTCAAAACCAGGAGGACTAAAAACAAACAGAGACTTGTAAAAATAGGAGCAAGGAATACCGCTGGTTGACTTGGCAAACAAGACAAACTGGCACAGAGACAGGAAACACAGGATAATAATAACACCGGGGATAATAATAAGTGACACAATAACAGGAATTATTTGACCCTACGACTTAGAACTGTGACAATAAACTGAAATTATCTACGCCGACCTTACTGATCACTTATCGCGTTCGCATTACGATAAATAGCCTATACTAGAGAAATGTGAAGTTTGCTAATATGAGTGATTGTTAATGGGACAATTGGATGGCTACAACCAGTAGTAGTAGTAGTTTAAAGGAAAATACATTAAAAAAACTGTGGTTCACATTAATCATATAAACGCATCATTATATTTATTATTATCGCATCAATTCAGGCAATTTATCGCAATATGGATTTTTGTCCATATCGCCCAGCTCTACAATGACACATAAGTCAAATAATTGTCAGCCCTGAATGTTAAACTAACCACGGTTCCAGAACTTGAACATTGACAGGTTTCCATGAGTCACTGAACAGTTGAGAGCAGAGCGGATTGGCAAAGGAGAAGGCCCGGTTCCCCTGGTGGCACCATCTCAACTCTGTAAATAACGAGTGTCCGTAAAGCAGTGGGGGGGAAAGGGATCCCCAAGAGGACATTCTTTACACTCTATGAGACAGGCTCAGCCTTCTCCATCCATCCATTATAAATAAAGTCTGGCATCAGCGGCGCTGCTCATCCCTCTCTGTGGGCAGCCGGCGTGAAATATTCACCTGTTCCACTCTTTCAGGAGAGTGGGGGATTCATGGAAATAGAAGAGCTGAAGGAGCCTCCCCGGGGCCCCTGGTGAAAAGGTTGAAACTGTGCTGACACTGGCTGCATCAGCATAGCAGGCCCACGGGGAAGGGAGGGGTCCGGTCCATGTTCGGTACAAGTGTAGAATGATGTATCGCGGCGGCCCTGGTGCTGTCTAAGAGCAGCATCACCTGGCTGAACCCCACTCAAGGGTTCTCACTTGGTGGAGAAAATGTCTGCCTGAGAATCGCCCTCCGTCTGTGCTTGCACACTTACGCCAAGAATGCACTTAGCAACGGCATATCATACTTAACATTACTCATCAGCCTGTCTTGCACCTTCTCTCCTGATGGCTGTGGTAAATATGGCTATAATTGGCAGGTGATGGTAAAACACCAGTTGGAGGTGGCCAGCTGTCACAGAAACCACCACATAGATTTGTCAAAACCTACAGAGGGTGTGAGGCAAGCGGGTGACATGGTGAGTAATGGAGCTAGGTGTGCGGTGGGAGAAGTGATTCTCAAAGAGGGAGTGATTCTTCACCCCCACTCCCATTCATAGATGACCATTATATTCCAAAGAACACCGTCTGCAGAGATATTGAAGTGATGGGTTGTTTTATTGATTCAACAGATCGGTTTTCACTTTAACCTCTGATTGGTCAAGGAGACAGGAAGTTCTACTCTGTGGTAGAACGGTCTAACAAATGCAACAGGGTTGGTGCGGGAACAATGATCTGTGTGTTCTTGTGTGTGCGCATGTGGGGCGGAGGGAGGGGGATCAATAAAGGTATGGAACACATTAAATCGCAACGTTGGAGGTAAAGCTGAATCATCGACCCCCAGCGGCAGACTATTCGGCAGAAAACTGAATGGTGGACACATTTTATAAGATCAAACCCCCGTCTCACACCAGCATCAAAGCAAGGAAATGGAACCAAAATGGGGAAGAAAAGATTGGAGCAAAGTTCGAGAGCACCATTATACGTGAAACCCTGCAATTAGAAGAGACGTGTTGGGTGCACTGTCATTCACTATAATTACAGATGAATCCATGCACATGCTAGTCCTTGGCGTCACGAGGTTCAAGAGGCAGTAGTGCATGAAACAGTAGCCAAGGCAAATAGAAAATTCCGAAGCATGTCTAGATAGTAATACACAGTCAACGGATTTGTTTCCAACACACTGTACTATTAGATCACACTCCTTTCTCACATGTTTCCAATTGCATACAAAGAGTGATTGGAGATGTGGGAAAACGAATGGATCAATCACAAGTTCCTCAACAGTGACCTGGGATTCACATCCATTACATTGAAATCCATAACCACCACTCTGCCCCACTGCTGAACTCGATACATGTATTAATGTCATTGGGGAACCATTTCACCTGGGTTTCAATCAGAGAAATAACAACTTCTTGGTAAAAAAAAAAATGTTTTACCCACTACACTGCAATACAGACTGGGGAAAAAATGACCACGTGCAGATGGAGTGCTGTACATGACAGACCCCCCCCCCAAACGCCAGAAGTGGATGGAGCACCACTTAGAGAAATGTTAGTGCCTTGGCAAGATTCCTCGGCGTGTGAAGATTTACAGAAGATTTGATTTACAGTATGTAATGTGCCATTTGAGGAGGGATTCATTGCTTTAGATGGGCACCTGTGGTTGTCAGGCCTTTTCTCAAGCAGGTTTATTGACTGCGCGCGTTGGGCTGCGCTCTTGTCAAATGGCCGCTCTCGCTGCGAGCCAAGTGGCCCTCCCACGCTTCAGACTGCACGCTGCCTGCTGGAGGATTGTGGGTGCTTGGCTTGCTCTCACAGACATGAAACGAGAGCCGTCCACCCTCCCCAGACGGTTACTTCCATCAATGTTACATTGCAGAGAAGATTAAATAGACGCCTCTGTGTGGTGGAGCACAGTTTTTTTTCTTCTACTGTTCACGTTGAGCTCAGACTGTTTGCTCTAACCAAACTCGGTCTGTTGGAGCATCTGGCAGATGAGGGAGGGAGTAAACAGGGTAACAGGGACTGCGATGGTATAGCAGGCTAAGATGGAAGCATAGCACTCAGATCACATCGAAGTGGACAGGCGAGAACAACAGGCTGCTACTGAAGTCACACGGCAGAACTCCCTGAAGGGACACACAGTTCCATTTCTTCTTTCCATGAATTATATAGCCCGAACTGTACTGTGTAACCGCTTGACAGGCAAAAACTTGTGATCCAACCCAAGTGTGGACCTCTCTTAATCAGTTTGTCGAGAATGTTTAGGAACCATGCTCCTACAATGGCAAATGTATTCCCTAACTGGAACAGGCATGCAGTGAGAGTGAGATTTGTTCCCCATCATGTCCCCTTCATCTCTGAGATAATTAGAAATGGTAGAAATATCTAGTATTGAATCATATTCCGGGAGTGCCCTTTGATGAATATTGTGTTCACCGGCTCGAAGAAAACAAGTTATCCGTCTCCTGCAGATAAAGGGGGTGATTTGTAGTCCACTTTGTGGTCCATTTGGTGTGTTTTCTCAATGCTTCAGGTCTCCTCTCTCCCTGTGCCCGACTCCTCCCTCTACCTCTGATTAATGCTGATGCTTGCCTAAGTGCTGTAGTTAAGATGAAGAAGGGCTGATGATAATGGCTTTCCGCCTGGCTTGGTGGTGCACTCCGTCTGGAGCTGAGACAGATGTCAAAGCAGGGAACGAGAGGAAGGGAGCGAGAACCATTAGATTGAGGAAGGAGGCAGAGCAGAAAGCGAAGGACCTGGCTTTTACTCCTCATCTGCAGAGCCTCAAGTGTGTGAGCCCCTACATAAAGCAAGTGAACTCACACAGCACAGGAGGCCCGCTGAAACAGAACGCTCTCTCAATCAATTGTGTTGAAATTGGATTAGAGCTGGCCATTAGGATTTCACTGGGTGTACCAAAGATTAGGAACACCTTCTTAATATTGAGTTGCATCCAAAAGGGATGTTGACTCTAATGCTTCCCACAGTTGTGTCAAGTTGGCTGGATGTCCTTTGGGTGGTGGACCATTCTTGATACACACAGGAAACTGTTGAGCATTAAAAACCCAGCGGTGATGCATTTCTTGACACAAACCAGTGCGCCTGGCACCTACTACCATACCACAGGTAGCCTAGTGGTTAGAGCATTGGGTCAGTAACAGAAAGGTTGCTGGATCAAATCCCTGAGCTGACAAGGTAAAAACATGTCCTTCTACCCCTGAGCAAGACAGTTAAACCACTGTTCCCTGGGTGCTGAAGACATGGATATTGTTTAAGGCAGCTCTCTGATTCAGAGGGGTTGGGTTAAATGCGGAAGACACATTTCAGTTGAATGCTTTCAGTTGTACAACTGACTAGGTATCGCCCATTCAAAGGCGCTTAAATATTTTGCCTTGCCCATTCACCCTCTCGATGGCACTCATACACAATCCATGTCTCAATTGTCTCAAGGCTTTAAAAATCCTTATTTAACCGGTCTCCTCCCGTTAATCTAAACCGATTGAAGTGGATTTAACAAATTACATCAATACAAGAGCACAGCTTTCGCCTGGATTCACCTGGTCAATCTATGTCATGGAAAGAGCAGGTGTAATTCATGTTTTGTATATTCAGTGTTTGTCACATGAATAACGATATAGTGCGTGAGCAGTGCAACACTACTAAATGATGGATGCCCGGCAACATGATGGAGAGGACATTTAGATAAAAAATACAGCTGCATGTTCTCCACTAGATTAGTAGATTCATACTCAGTTATGTCGAGCTCCACCAACTTAAGCATGAATCATATTCCATTATTACAGTCACGTTAGATAACCAAGATGCTCCTGAGATCTAACGTGCCCGCAATATCAGTTATTACAGCCGTGACATCATTATTTACACAATGAACATTGGTCTGGTGAACGATGATTATGCTTTTTCAATTTGATTTGAAAGGAAAAGTCGAGATAGCAGAGAGGTGCCATTGCAAACACAGCGAGAAAGGAAAAATGTGAATTAAAAGGTGAAAGTTCACAAACAAGTCTCTTTGGAATGGCTCGACGCAGGAGGGACCACTTTGATCAGCCAGCCACGAAATCTTAAGAGTTTAGAGAAACAATTAGGAGTCCCTCTCTGTCCATCAAAACAGCAATGCGGGAGGGGAGACAGTTTGCAGTTTATCATTTCTAGGCAAACAAATAATGAAAGATGGGGGGAGTTGGTGGGATTGACTGTGGCAATCATGTCACCCTCATTTCCCGGCTACACTGGCATTTCCAGGTGTTTGTATTTTCCTCTTCGGAGCCTTCGTGGCACCAAACGTGTCAGTTCACATCAAAGGAATACTGTCTCAGATTTTTCTCTTGTCAATATCGGCCCCTCTCGCTCATCCCTCTCCCATGTCCAGGTTGTCATGTCTGATACTTATAAAATCACGCCATTCTGGAATGTTTTATCTATTTGTTTTAACCTTTGTTTCGACAGGGAGTCATGCTGAGACCAACGTCTCTTTTACAGATGAGTCCTGTATACACACAAATAGACATTAATGTACACTGTACACGTCAATATACACATCAATGTGTTCACATCAACACACACAAAGCTAAACACACAATCAGAGAAAACGAGCACTTTCTCCAGTGAAAAGGTCCTCATTCAGCCTTTTGAACTGCCTGTGTGGCATCAATTAAAAAAATATATATTTTTGAGGGCCTTGGAGATTATTCCACAAGTAAGGTACAAAAAAGAAAGGAAAAGCTGATTTACCTAACTCAGTGGAGATCGAAAGGATCTCCTGGGTCAGCCATCCCTGAAACCGGGTCTGAGTACCCTGTGCATAATTTTTGAGTACCCTGCATGTGTGGGGCACTGAGTTTCTTGGCAATCTCCATGCAATGTTGTTGCTGAGGGCAGCAGAGTGTGAAATCCATCGACTCTGTCTAAAAAGCCATGGCACCGGCAATGTTGCTAGGAGATGAAGATTTGGACAAGTGTGTCGATATCTCCTAATGAAGCTTAATGGACCTGATCATGGTGCGGCTCTCTGTGTCTTAAAGGCCACTCCAGCCTTGTTTATTTAAATGTCCCATTACTTTGAGAAGGGTGTAATTGCAGACCGCAATTAGGGGGCATTTTCTGATAACGGCATTTCTTGATGTCAAGGTACACCCATTGATGTTCGCCATTGGTCCGTGGCAATTTCTTTCATGTTGGAATCAACAGTTGTTGACAACTGTAGCATTGTAGCTAAGCCTAACCCTAACCATTTTCCTAACCTTAACCTCATTCTCCTAACCTACCACACTTGTTCACCTAACCTGACACATGAATTACCCTAACCGTCTATGTACAGTGGCAAGAAAAAGTATGTGAACCCTTTGGAATTTTCTGGATTTCTGCGTATTGGTCATACAATTTGACATGATCTTCAAGTCACAATAGACAAACATAGTCTGCTTAAACTAATAACACACAAACAATTATAATTTGTCATGTCTTTATTAACATACCGTGTAAACATTCACAGTGCAGGGTTGGAAAAGTATATGGATCCTGGTTGTAATAACTGGTTGATCCTCCTTTGGAAGCAATAACCCCAACCAAACATTTTCTGTTGAAACCATTCTGTTGTTGATTTACTTCAGTGTTTGGGGTCATTGTCCTGTTGCATCACCCAACTTTTGTTGAGCTTCAATTGGCGGACAGATAGCCTTACATTCTCTTGGGAATTCATGTTTCCGTCGATGATAGCAAGCTGTCCAGGCCCTGGGGCAGCAAAGCAGACCCAAACCATGATGCTCCCTCCATCATACATTACAGTTGGGATGAGGTTTTGATGTTGGTGTGCTGTGTCTTTTTTCTACACACATAGTGTTGTGTGTTCCTTCCAAACAACTCAACTTTATTTGAATCTGTCCAGAGAATGTTTTGCCAGTAGCGCTGTGGAACATCCAGGTGCTCTTTTGCGAACTTCAGAAGTGCAGCAATGTTTTATTTGGACAGCAGTGGCTTCTTCCGTGGTGCCCTCCCATGCACACCATTCTTGTTTAGTGTTTTACGTATCGTAGACTCGTCAACAGAGATGTCAGCATGTTCCAGAGATTTCTGTAAGTCTTTAGCTGACAATCTAGGATTCTTCTTAACCTCATTGAGCATTATGTGCTGTGCTCTTGCAGTCATCTTTGCAGGACGACCAGTCCTAGGGAGAGTAGCAACAGTGCTGAACTTTCTCCGTCTATGGACAATTTGTCTTACCATGGACTGGTGAACATCAAGGATTTTAGCGATACCTTTCCAACCCTTTCCAGCTTCATGCAAGTCAAAAAAGTATTAATCTTAGGTCTTCTGAGATCTCTTTTGTTCGAGACATGGTTCACATCAGGCAATGCTTCTTGTGAATAGCAAACATCTCCAATCTCATCTCATTGATTGGACTCCAGGTTAGCTGACTCCTGACTCTAATTAGCTTATGGAGAAGTCATTAGCCTGTTTTCAATATAGACAAGAAAAATACAATCATTTGTGTGTTATTAGTTTTATTTATGCAGAAGTCCAGGGTTTTCTTGCCACTGTAGGTTAGGATAGCCTGATCTCTTAGTTATCCTGACCTCACTTGTTAAGCTAATGTTACGGCAGTAGCAATACAAGGATATAACATCTACAGAAAATACAGGCCTGCCTATGGGGGAGGTGTTGCAGTATATGTTCAGAGACATGTTCCTGTAAAGCTTAGAGAGGATCTCATGTCAAATGCTGTTGAAGTGTTGTGGTTGCAAGTTCCCTTGCCTCATCTAAAGCCTCTTCTTTTGAGGTGCTGGTATAGGCCACCAAGTGCTAACAGTAATTATTTGGATAATAGGTGTGCAGTCGTTAATAGTGTGTGTGATGTTAACAGAGGGGTCTATTGTCTGGGTGACCTGAACATTGACTGGTTAGCATCTAGCTGTCCTCTCAAGAGGAAGCTTCTAACTGTGACTAATGCCTGTGCTATGACCCAGGTTCTCAATGAACCAACTAGAGTGCATACCAATAGTGTTGTACCTGTGACATACACTTGTATAGATAATATCTTCACTAATGCTGCACAGCTTTTCTCCGATACAAAATCAGTTCCCATTGGCTGTGGTGACCATAACATTGTGGAAATAACAAGGAAAGACAAAGTGCCAAAGGTTAAGCCTCAAGTAATTTATAAGAGATCAAACAAAATGGTTTCTCATTATTCTTTTGATTAAGATGTAAAAACAAAAATGTATGTTGGTATGAGGAGGAAGTGTATGAGGAAGTGAATTCAGGTGCAGCATTGGAAGTATTTGTAAAAGTATTCATGTGAGGACTGTTAGAGCCCTCTGGATTGATGATGAATTGAAAAATGTATGGTTCAAATCAATTATGTTAAAGAGGTGGCAAACAAGTCAGGCTGCTCAGCTGATTGGTTGACATGCTGTCAATTGAACCATTTAGTGACTATTTTTAACAAAAACTAGAAGAAATTATATTACCAAACCAAGATAAACCACATAAAACTCAATGGAAAAAGACTTTGGAGTTTGCAGTACATAATGTCCTAAGTAATTGCATGGCTTCAAGATGGAAATATATTGTTAAACATACAATTCACACTGATATAGGGCTAGGCCTACTGTAAATTTCAGTATGGCTGAGCCATGGACATTCCAAATATTGTAAATTCACCATTGAAAAGGCCTAAAAGGAGATTGAATAATTCGAATCAAATTCGAATCAAAACGAAACAACAACTTGTTTTAAATAGGCTATGTCTAAAGGCACTATAATTGCACCCCATGGATAAATAATATTTACGCACATCCAAATGTTTCACAGAAGCTGGACAAACATCTGATATTAAAGGGACATTTAAACAACATGTAAACTTCATATTCATCATCTCCAGCACTACCCCAGCATATTGTTTTTAATCAATTATGAGTCAATATTGCCAACTAATTGGACGCCTTCGAGCTGGTCACTTTTGTCAAGACTTTTCAAAGTCTATTGCATTATCGGTATAAAAATGGTCCGTCATGCGACTACCTGTAGACTGCATTACCTTCACAACGACCAAAGTCATGAACTTCCGACTGCAGTCGCCTGGAAATGTCTGCAGTTACTCCTCACCAACTGCGATTTGAAGTCGGAACCAAAGCATTATGGGAGACAATCGTTTTTTTTTTTGGAAGCAAAGGGTCATAAAAAGTTGAAGTCAACACCTATCATCGGTTATTATCAATACATGTTTACTGTTTTGGGTGGGTGACTATTTAGAGCTGAAATACATCTTCATCCTTACATACATCCTTACGATTGAATCACATCGACCTACATATCATTCAAATTTCTAACAATATAGCTAATGTTTTTATCTAGATGTTACTGCAACGTTGTGTCCCATACAATTTGTCTTGTCTGTAATATTGTTCCCGGTTTCTATTTTTAGTTTGGTCAGGGTGCGATGTGGGTGGGTATTCTACGTTGTAGGTCTAGGTTTTCTTTTTCTATGTGTTTGGCCTGGTATGGTTCTCAATCAGAGGCAGCTGTCTATCGTTGTCTCTGATTGAGAGCCATACTTAGGTAGCCTGTTTTCCCATTTTGAGTTGTGGATGATTATTTTCTGGTTAGTGTTTGTGGCAGCTGTCAGAACTGTTTGTGTATCGTTTTGTTGGTTTTGTTCGTGTACTCATTCTGGAGTAAAAGTATTATGGACACCTACCACGCTGCACTTTGGTCCTCCTCTCCTTCCACCAACGAAAACCGGTACATGTTGATTGTCTATTAAGTGTGAATAAAATCGAATACATATTGTAGGCTACACATAGGTTATTGTAGGGGATTTCTACACTGGCCATTTTAGAGGGTTAATATGTGTCCGGGAAACTGGCCCTTAAGGAACAAGTACCCCAGACACCAGTCCGGTCAATGCCCAGTGCATTTGACTGTTTGACATATTGTTTGGCATATTGTTTACCCAGTAACTGATGTGAACTGCTGTACATGTAGAGTGTAATCCTTTTCTTTACAATGAGTGTTTTTTTTTCCCTTCATGTGACTGAATCCAATGCTGTTTTTTTACATGCTTACTGAGAAAAGCAACAAAAAGGTTGAGAATGAAAGAAATACACTGCAGGCTGTAGTGATGCCGACACGCAGTCAATTACCATACAGTAAGGCTCTATCACGACTCGGGATATGACCCAGATGCAGACACTGGAGGAGGATAGTACAGTTCTCAGATCATTTATTAGAAACACGGGGCAGGCAAAGGGCAGGTCGAGGGCGGGCAGAGGTTTGTGATCAGGTCAGAATCAGGCAGGTACAGGGCGGCAGGCAGGCTCGGAGTCAGGGTAGGCAGAGGTTTGTGATCAGGTCAGAGTCAGGCAGGTACAGGGCGGCAGGCAGGCTCGGAGTCAGGGTAGGCAGAAGTTTGTAATCAGGTCAGAATCAGGCAGGTACAGCATGGCAGGCAGGGTCAGGGTAGGCAGAGGTTTGTGATCAGGTCAGAGTCAGGCAGGTACAGCATGGCAGGCAGGATCAGGGTAGGCAGAGGTTTTTGATCAGGTCAGAGTCAGGCAGGTACAGGGTGGCAGGCAGGCTTGGGGTCAGGGTAGGCAGAGGTTTGTAATCAGGTCAGAATCAGGCAGGCTCGGGGTCAGGTCAGGCAGAATGGTCAAAACACCCCAAACTAGGAAACGGAACTAGAGAAACGTTATTTAGGCTTGCCCTAACAAAGGGGTGGAATACTTATTGACACAAGACATTTCAGCTTTTCATTTTTAATGAATAAAAAAAAAAGGGGTTTAGACCAGTGACACAAAAATCTCAATTTAATCCATTTTAAATTCAGGCTGTGTAACACAACAAAATGTAGAAAAAAGTAAAGGGGTGCACATCTGAATACAGTAATTTCACATTTCTCGAGTAAACAATATTTCATTTGTAAACATAATACTTATTTTCATTACAAATACATTTTAAATTCCTCACTTTTTCTGGCCATGATATTCCCAAAGTATCTTACAACAAATGACCATTTCTCATTTAATTTTTTCTATTTGAATGGTATTATTTCAAGTATTTTGCTCTATGAATAAGATAGGGAGCATGGTTTATAACACACAGTAGAATTTAACAGGTGAACAGACAGTTTGTCTTCTGTATTGAAGTGTGTATGGCTACCACTGCAAGTAGACAATGTTTCAGAATTCGCGGGCAGTGCAGCATATAGGTTTGAGAAAAAGTCTACGCAAAACAATAGGCTCTAACAAATGATCAAACCGTCTGTTTTACAGCTCCACACCTATTTGTCAGACAGCCTAGGCCTAAAGCAAATGTCACTGCGAAATTTTACATTTTGACATTACCTCCCAAGATATTTGATCGAGTTCTCCATAGCTATTTCCTTAAGAAACTGCCTCGGCCTAATTCCAATACTTTCAAAGTATACAGGAAATAGGGGCATTATTGTCACCATAAAAGGTGAATGATAGGCATATTTCAGGTAGAGTTATAAGTCTCGTTCACGTGCACACAGTTTCAGTACGGATCTGATTTAGAACCGGAAACATGCATATGTATAGTGTGCAGAAATAATATACATCTCAGTATTTTTGGACGTGGACGTCTAATCACGAATGGCGCACGCAGATATTTAGTGTGATATTTACAGAACAGTTATAAATGAGGCCCCTGCGTCTTAGATTACTGACTCAACACCAAGACATACGATAGGGTGAAGCCGCAATGAGTCTAGGCGGACTGGGCGATGAGTGTGGGCGGACAGCACCTCCGACTACATCTAGTTGCTGTCAGTCGATACTTGTAAAGATGTCCATTCTTTAATGCTTTACATGTATATATGCTTGTCCTGTGTAAATGCGAAGATGTCTTTGGGTGCTGAAATCATTATTATTTTTAAATAAAAGTAGCGTTTCATGCAACCTCTTCCTAGGGAGTCGTTGTTTGTTAATGAGGAAGTAGTGTTTGTCGTCATTGTACAACAGATCATTTCGTTTTGGCAAGGGACGCATAGAATGCAATTTTTTATCAAAAACTATCGATTCCAAAGCCAACTGACAACTCTATAACAATCAGGACAAGCACAGGTACAGAGTAAGCGTTAAATAAGGGATATATCTAAGTATTGAGTGGTAGTGCATGCTGGAAGTTGTAACTTACAAATCCATTGGAAAACGTACAGTTATACATACAATTACTGTTCCCTGAAGGAGGAATGAAGGTATATTATAAACTGGGTGGTTCGAGCCCTGAATGATGATTGGCTGACAGCCTTGGTATATCAGATTATTTTTCATACCACGGGTGTGCCAAACCATGTATTTTTACTGCTCTAATTACATTGGTAACCAGTTTATAAAGCAGTAAGGCACCTTTGGGATTTGTGGTATATGGCCAATATAGCACAGTTAAGGGCTGTATCCAGGCACTCCACATTGCGTCGTGCTTAAGAACAGCCCTTAGCCGTGGTATATTGGCCATATAAATCAAATCAAATTTATTTGTCACATACACATGGTTAGCAGATGTTAATGCGAGTGTAGCGAAATGCTTGTGCTTCTAGTTCCGACAATGCAGTAATAACCAACAAGTAATCTAACTAACAATTCCAAAACTACTGTCTTATGCACAGTGTAAGGGGATAAGAATATGTACATAAAGATATATGAATGAGTGATGGTACAGAGCAGCATAGGCAAGATACAGTAGATGGTATCGAGTACAGTATATACATATGAGATGAGTATGTAAACAAAGTGGCATAGTTAAAGTGGCTAGTGATACATGTATTACATAAGGATGCAGTAGATGATATAGAGTACAGTATATACATGTTCATATGAGATTAATAATGTAGGGTATGTAAACATTATATTAGGTAGCATTGTTTAAAGTGGCTAGTGATATATTTTACATAATTTCCCATCAATTCCCATTATTAAAGTGGCTGGAGTTGAGTCAGTGTGTTGGCAGCGGCTACTCAGTGTTAGTGGTTGCTGTTTAACAGTCTGATGGCCTTGAGATAGAAGTTGTTTTTCAGTCTCTCGGTCCCAGCTTTGATGCACCTGTACTGACTTCGCCTTCTGGATGATAGCGGGGTGAACAGGCAGTGGCTCGGGTGGTTGATGTCCTTGATGATCTTTATGGCCTTCCTGTGACATCGGGTGGTGTAGGTGTCCTGGAGGGCAGGTAGTTTGCCCCCGGTGATGCGTTGTGCAGACCTCACTACCCTCTGGAGAGCCTTACGGTTGAGGGCGGAGCAGTTGCCGTACCAGGCGGTGATACAGCCCGCCAGGATGCTCTCGATTGTGCATCTGTAGAAGTTTGTGAGTGCTTTTGGTGACAAGCCGAATTTCTTCAGCCTCCTGAGGTTGAAGAGGCGCTGCTGCGCCTTCTTCACGACGCTGTCTGTGTGAGTGGACCAATTCAGTTTGTCTGTGATGTGTATGCCGAGGAACTTAAAACTTGCTACCCTCTCCACTACTGTTCCATCGATGTGGATAGGGGGGTGTTCCCTCTGCTGTTTCCTGAAGTCCACAATCATCTCCTTAGTTTTGCTGACGTTGAGTGTGAGGTTATTTTCCTGACACCACACTCCGAGGGCCCTCACCTCCTCCCTGTAGGTCGTCTCGTCGTTGTTGGTAATCAAGCCTACCACTGTTGTGTCGTCCGCAAACTTGATGATTGAGTTGGAGGCGTACGTGGCCACGCAGTCGTGGGTGAACAGGGAGTACAGGAGAGGGCTCAGAACGCACCCTTGTGGGGCCCCAGTGTTGAGGATCAGCGGGGTGGAGATGTTGTTGCCTACCCTCACCACCTGGGGGCGGCCCGTCAGGAAGTCCAGTACCCAGTTGCACAGGGCGGGGTCGAGACCCAGGGTCTCGAGCTTGATGACGAGCTTGGAGGGTACTATGGTGTTAAATGCCGAGCTGTAGTCGATGAACAGCATTCTCACGTAGGTATTCCTCTTGTCCAGATGGGTTAGGGCAGTGTGCAGTGTGGTTGAGATTGCATTGTCTGTGGACCTATTTGGGCGGTAAGCAAATTGGAGTGGGTCTAGGGTGTCAGGTAGGGTGGAGGTGATATGGTCCTTGACTAGTCTCTCAAAGCACTTCATGATGACGGAAGTGAGTGCTACGGGGCGGTAGTCGTTTAGCTCAGTTACCTTAGCTTTCTTGGGAACAGGAACAATGGTGGCCCTCTTGAAGCATGTGGGAACAGCAGACTGGTATAGGGATTGATTGAATATGTCCGTAAACACACCAGCCAGCTGGTCTGCGCATGCTCTGAGGGCGCGACTGGGGATGCCGTCTGGGCCTGCAGCCTTGCGAGGGTTAACACGTTTAAATGTTTTACTCACCTCGGCTGCAGTGAAGGAGAGGCCGCATGTTTTCGTTGCAGGCCGTGTCAGTGGCACTGTATTGTCCTCAAAGCGGGCAAAAAAGTTATTTAGTCTGCCTGGGAGCAAGACATCCTGGTCCGTGACTGGGCTGGTTTTCTTCCTGTAGTCCGTAATTGACTGTAGACCCTGCCACATACCTCTTGTGTCTGAGCCGTTGAATTGAGATTCTACTTTGTCTCTGTACTGACGCTTAGCTTGTTTGATAGCCTTGCGGAGGGAATAACTGCACTGTTTGTATTCAGTCATGTTACCAGTCACCTTGCCCTGATTAAAAGCAGTGGTTTGCGCTTTCAGTTTCACGCGAATGCTGCCATCAATCCACGGTTTCTGGTTAGGGAATGTTTTAATCGTTGCTATGGGAACGACATCTTCAACGCACTTTCTAATGAACTCGCACACCGAATCAGCGTATTCGTCAATGTTGCTGTCTGACGCAATACGAAACATATCCCAGTCCACGTGATGGAAGCAGTCTTGGAGTGTGGAATCAGCTTTGTCGGACCAGCTTTGGACAGACCTCAGCGTGGGAGCTTCTTGTTTTAGCTTCTGTTTGTAGGCAGGGATCAACAAAATGGAGTCGTGGTCAGCTTTTCCGAAAGGGGGCGGGGCAGGGCCTTATATGCGTCGCGGAAGTTAGAGTAACAATGATCCAAGGTTTTTCCCGCCCTGGTTGCGCAGTCGATATGCTGATACAATTTAGGGAGTCTTGTTTTCAGATTAGCCTTGTTAAAATCCCCAGCTTACAATGAATGCAGCCTCCGGATAAATGGATTCCAGTTTGCAAAGAGTCAAATAAAGTTTGTTCAGAGCCATCGATGTGTCTGCTTGGGGGGGAATATATACGGCTGTGATTATAATCGAAGAGAATTCTCTTGGTAGATAATGCGGTCTACATTTGATTGTGAGGAATTCTAAATCAGGTGAACAGAAGGATTTGAGTTCCTGTATGTTTCTGTCATCACACCACGTCTCGTTAGCCATAAGGCATACGCCCCCGCCCCTCTTCTTACCAGAAAGTTGTTTGTTTCTGTCGGTGCGATGCGTGGAGAAACCCGCTGGCTGCACCGCCTCCGATAGCGTCTCTCCAGTGAGCCATGTTTCCGTGAAGCAAAGAACGTTAGTCTCTGATGTCCCTCTGGAATGCTACCCTTGCTCGGATTTCATCAACCTTGTTGTCAAGAGACTGGACATTGGCGAGAAGAATGCTGGGGAGTGGTGCACGATGTGCCCGTCTCCGGAGTCTGACCAGAAGACCGCCTCGTTTCCCTCTTTTACGGAGTCGTTTTTTTGGGTCGCCGAATGGGATCCATTCCATTGTCCTGGTTGAAAGGCAGAACACAGGGTCCGCTTCGTGAAAGTCATATTCTTGGTCGTACTGATGGTGAGTTGACGCTGATCTTATATTCAGTAGTTCTTCTCGACTGTATGTAATGAAACCTAAGATGATCTGGGGTACTAATGTAAGAAATAACACGTAAAAAAAACTAAAAACTGCATAGTTTCCTAGGAACGCGAAGCGAGGCGGCCATCTCTGTCGGCGCCGGAAGTCTATACCACAACCCCTCGTGCCTTATTGCTTAACTATACCATGGAGAGTTAACTACCAATCATATTAACCTGGTCAATGGACCAATAAACGCAGAGCACGCTGTCGGAAGCCCCACCTTCCTGGCTATAATACCCCAAGTCCATAGACCCTACCAGTTCCAAAAAGCCTTGCACAGAGACCTTAGGAGTCTGAAATGCCAGAACTCACACAAGGAACAAAAAGTCCAAAACAACAGGATCTGCTGTGACTTGATAATGCACGTTCACAGACTCACGGCAGCCAAAGGCTCTACCCCACAGGGAAACGGCAGTAACCCGGATAAATGCGCAGCCTGCACGCTGCCTAACACCCCCTCCATGACGCAGCCATAAGAACACTATGAGCCACGCTGGGAGAAGTTACATCCAAGAGTTAAAACCTCACAAGGGTATGTGGCGAACCCAACTCACTGCAGCACACACACTCCGTGGGCATTAGTAGAGTGAGCATGCACACTGCTAAGCAACCCTTGTCCTTTGCTCTCGTACGCCAGGGAGATAACCTCCACAATCCAATGAGAAAGACATTCCTTAGAAAGAGCCCTACCCTGAGCTAAATTAGTGAAACAGATACAAATCTGGTCACAAACACATATATCCTTGTTCCTATCCATATACAGTATGTGTGTAAAGTACGCACCGGACACAGGCAATGCAACCGACGCATCAGCATCAAGTCCAAAAAGCACCACAACTGCCATAGAGACCCAATAACTGCAGGCACGAGGACAAAGGCAACGAGTGCCACAGCTGAAACGGTGCCAGACAGTCGGATTGCGGGCCCTCCTCAGGTGGAACAAAAAAACGTATGATTCAGAAACCGAGTTCAGAACGAGGACCAGAAACTGCGCTGAGTGGGAGTCAAAGAACTTTTATCTTTATTCACTATGAACCACAGAGACCGAATAGGGGAAACCAGTATGGCAGTGTGGAACTCCACCTGTTTCATTGATTCTGCAAGACCAACCAATTGTTCATATGGGCCAATGCTCTGATCTCCTGGCACTCTACCGGTGTGAAAGCTGCCTACACCAGTATAGAAAAGGTGAGGCGCGACAGGGAGGTCGAAGGCAGGACCCGAAACATGTACAGTAAGCCACACCCTCAAAATGACACCTCAGAAACCTTCTTTGGGGAGGATGTGTAACCACATGAAAAGGTGTACCAATTGCTGGGACTGTATTAGCCGCTCGAAGTGTGAGCATTTTGAACTTGTACATCTCGAGGTGCTTGTCCAAACCACGCAAGTCCAGGATGGGACGCAGCGTTTCATTTCTCTGAGGAACTAGGAAATACCAGCTGCACCAACCGCTCCTCTACTTCTGACACGGGAACCACACGAATAGCCCGCTTCCAATGAAGAGAGGAAATCTACTCTCTTAAAACAGGCGCTAGAACACAACCAAGGAGACACCTCGCATGCCCGCCACTAGGTGGAGCACATGGACAGCCTCCAATTCATTGTTATCTGAAAGGGTGGAGCATCACCTTGAGGACTGGGATTATGTGATTATTTTGTCATGTCCTCTCACACCCACCCACCACTCCCGACAACCTTGTGTCCGACTGTGGAGAAGAGGCCGATTTATGCTCACATTTGGGTGATAGCATACTTTCGATACACTTGGACACCATAGGCCCTGGGGTAGAAGCACTGCACTCACTACTGCAACTCACTCTGGATAAGAGTGTCCACCAAATTACCAAACTGCAAACTGCAAATGCACAATGTTACCATTGACAGCCAAAAAAGGCCCCTTTGTCCTTCTCAGTGGTGTATGATTTTGAGGCCCCACATTTAAAAGGGTTTGGGGTCCAGATATCATACCCGAGTCTTGTCATAATCAAGAGTTGGACTGGCATACACGTGCATTTTGTCAGCAAGAAGGTCGTATTGCACGAGTTCCCAACATGCCATGAATGCAACAAGAAAGTACTGCTACTTCTTGCTTTTGCTTCTCTTTGGTACGGGACTGCATAGTTGAGCCAAACTGGCTCGCCAAAACACAGTCCCTTCACTCCGGTAGGCTATTTGTGACAAATTCAACCAGAGATGACACTGGTCCACCGGAACCAGCCGTGCTCTATTCAAGAGCTAAGGACTAAGATAAACCTCTCTAAGGACTAAGATAAACCGAGCAGTTGGCTAACTAGCTTTTCATACCAGCATGCAAGCTAGCTGCGTCCCCTCTAAAACAGTTCCATATTCATGCAACTTGGCTGAATGTGAGTTGTTTCAGGTCAAAAACCGTAAAAAGTAATTGCTTGGCTGGGATGCCCATCGGGGAATTGAACCACAGTCCCCCGCATGGCTCATGATAGCTGGTGAACAACTCTGACCACAAACAGCCCCTCTCTCCCAGTTTCCTGGAGCCCTGAGGCCATCATACAAAGACAGGTGCCTTCTCCAATAACCCCAATCTCCTAAGAAGTCAATGTACAAAAGAGTCTGAACTCAGCCAGTGACACCCGTCACACAAATGTGCTTGTTTCCACCCCAGGCAAACAAGACAGCACTTGAGAATATCTTTAATTTTCGTTGTGAAACCACATGCCCTAGGGCACGGTCGGAGGTTCAAACCTGGCTGGTTAGCCTTTTTGAACCTACTCTTATCACTGGCCATCTTACTCAAGGAAACACTGGCTACACAAGCAGAGCAAAAGTGGTCGGCTTTAAGCTAAAACAAATCCTACCAAAGCAAGGAGGCATGTAGTTAGCATGTAGAAAGTAGTTAGCGTTTAGCAACAACAACAAAAAAGACCCATAGCTCGCAACATCTAAGGGGGAACGAGTACACTCTCCGCACTAACAGATACCTACAATACCCTTGGAAGGTATTCACGCCTCTTGACTTTTACAATATTTTGTTGAGTTAACAGTCTGAATTTGAAATGGATTCAATTGAGATTGGTTGTCACTGGCCGACAAACACGCAAAAAGATCCAGATGATCATGTCAACAGAATAAGGCCCTCCATATTTATTGGAAATGAGCATCAAGCTCATCACATTTACATTACATTTACATTTAAGTCATTTAGCAGACGCTCTTATCCAGAGCGACTTACAAATTGGTGCGTTCACCTTAAGACATCCAGTGGAACAGCCACTTTACAATAGTGCATCTAAATCTTTTAAGGGGGTGAGAAGGATTACTTTATCCTATCCTAGGTATTCCTGAAAGAGGTGGGGTTTCAGGTGTCTCCGGAAGGTGGTGATTGACTCCGCTGTCCTGGCGTCGTGAGGGAGTTTGTTCCACCATTGGGGGGCCAGAGCAGCGAACAGTTTTGACTGGGCTGCGCGGGAACTGTACTTCCTCAGTGGTAGGGAGGCGAGCAGGCCAGAGGTGGATGAACGCAGTGCCCTTGTTTGGGTGTAGGGCCTGATCAGAGCCTGGAGGTACTGAGGTGCCGTTCCCCTCACAGCTCCGTAGGCAAGCACCATGGTCTTGTAGCGGATGCGAGCTTCAACTGGAAGCCAGTGGAGAGAGCGGAGGAGCGGGGTGACGTGAGAGAACTTGGGAAGGTTGAACACCAGACGGGCTGCGGCGTTCTGGATGAGTTGTAGGGGTTTAATGGCACAGGCAGGGAGCCCAGCCAACAGCGAGTTGCAGTAATCCAGACGGGAGATGACAAGTGCCTGGATTAGGACCTGCGCTGCTTCCTGTGTGAGGCAGGGTCGTACTCTGCGGATGTTGTAGAGCATGAACCTACAAGAACGGGCCACCGCCTTGATGTTAGTTGAGAACGACAGGGTGTTGTCCAGGATCACGCCAAGGTTCTTAGCGCTCTGGGAGGAGGACACAATGGAGTTGTCAACCGTGATGGCGAGATCATGGAATGGGCAGTCCTTCCCCGGGAGGAAGAGCAGCTCCGTCTTGCCGAGGTTCAGCTTGAGGTGGTGATCCGTCATCCACACTGATATGTCTGCCAGACATGCAGAGATGCGATTCGCCACCTGGTCATCAGAAGGGGGAAAGGAGAAGATTAATTGTGTGTCGTCTGCATAGCAATGATAGGAGAGACCATGTGAGGTTATGACAGAGCCAAGTGACTTGGTGTATAGCGAGAATAGGAGAGGGTCTAGAACAGAGCCCTGGGGGACGCCAGTGGTGAGAGCGTGGTGAGGAGACAGATTCTCGCCACGCCACCTGGTAGGAGCGACCTGTCAGGTAGGACGCAATCCAAGCGTGGGCCGCGCCGGAGATGCCCAACTCGGAGAGGGTGGAGAGGAGGATCTGATGGTTCACAGTATCGAAGGCAGCCGATAGGTCTAGAAGGATGAGAGCAGAGGAGAGAGAGTTAGCTTTAGCAGTGCGGAGGGCCTCCGTGATACAGAGAAGAGCAGTCTCAGTTGAATGACTAGTCTTGAAACCTGACTGATTTGGATCAAGAAGGTCATTCTGAGAGAGATAGCGGGAGAGCTGGCCAAGGACGGCACGTTCGAGAGTTTTGGAGAGAAAAGAAAGAAGGGATACTGGTCTGTAGTTGTTGACATCGGAGGGATCGAGTGTAGGTTTTTTCAGAAGGGGTGCAACTCTCGCTCTCTTGAAGACAGAAGGGACGTAGCCAGCGGTCAGGGATGAGTTGATGAGCGAGGTGAGGTAAGGGAGAAGGTCTCCGGAAATGGTCTGGAGAAGAGAGGGGATAGGGTCAAGCGGGCAGGTTGTTGGGCGGCCGGCCGTCACAAGACGCGAGATTTCATCTGGAGAGAGAGGGAGAAAGAGGTCAGAGCACAGGGTAGGGCAGTGTGAGCAGAACCAGCGGTGTCGTTTGACTTAGCAAACGAGGATCGGATGTCGTCGACCTTCTTTTCAAAATGGTTGACGAAGTCATCTGCAGAGAGGGAGGAGGGGGAGGAGGATTCAGGAGGGAGGAGAAGGTGGCAAAGAGCTTCCTAGGGTTAGAGGCAGATGCTTGGAATTTAGAGTGGTAGAAAGTGGCTTTAGCAGCAGAGACAGAAGAGGAAAATGTAGAGAGGAGGGAGTGAAAGGATGCCAGGTCCGCAGGGGAGGCGAGTTTTCCTCCATTTCCGCTCGGCTGCCCGGAGCCCTGTTCTGTGAGCTCGCAATGAGTCGTCGAGCCACGGAGCGGGAGGGGAGGACCGAGCCGGCCTGGAGGATAGGGGACATAGAGAGTCAAAGGATGCAGAAAGGGAGGAGAGGAGGGTTGAGGAGGCAGAATCAGGAGATAGGTTGGAGAAGGTTTGAGCAGAGGGAAGAGATGATAGGATGGAAGAGGAGAGAGTAGCGGGGGAGAGAGAGCGAAGGTTGGGACGGCGCGATACCATCCGAGTAGGGGCAGTGTGGGAAGTGTTGGATGAGAGCGAGAGGGAAAAGGATACAAGGTAGTGGTCGGAGACATGGAGGGGAGTTGCAATGAGGTTAGTGGAAGAACAGGTTCTAGTAAAGATGAGGTCGAGCGTATTGCCTGCCTTGTGAGTAGGGGGGGAAGGTGAGAGGGAGAGGTCAAAAGAGGAGAGGAGTGGAAAGAAGGAGGCAGAGAGGAATGAGTCAAAGGTAGACGTGGGGAGGTTAAAGTCGCCCAGAACTGTGAGAGGTGAGCCGTCCTCAGGAAAGGAGCTTATCAAGGCATCAAGCTCATTGATGAACTCTCCGAGGGAACCTGGAGGACGATAAATGATAAGGATGTTAAGCTTGAAAGGGCTGGTAACTGTGACAGCATGGAATTCAAAGGAGGCGATAGACAGATGGGTAAGGGGAGAAAGAGAGAATGACCACTTGGGAGAGATGAGGATCCCGGTGCCACCACCCCGCTGACCAGAAGCTCTCGGGGTGTGCGAGAACACGTGGGCGGACGAAGAGAGAGCAGTAGGAGTAGCAGTGTTATCTGTGGTGATCCATGTTTCCGTCAGTGCCAAGAAGTCGAGGGACTGGAGGGAGGCATAGGCTGAGATGAACTCTGCCTTGTTGGCCGCAGATCGGCAGTTCCAGAGGCTACCGGAGACCTGGAACTCCACGTGGGTCGTGCGCGCTGGGACCACCAGATTAGAGTGGCCGCGGCCACGCGGTGTGGAGCGTTTGTATGGTCTGTGCAGAGAGGAGAGAACAGGGATAGACAGACACATAGTTGACAGGCTACAGAAGAGGCTACGCTAATGCAAAGGAGATTGAATGACAAGTGGACTACACGTCTCGAATGTTCAGAAAGTTAAGCTTACGTAGCAGGAATCTTATTGACTAAAATAATTCAAATGATACAGTACTGCTGAAGTAGGCTAGCTGGCAGTGGCTGCGTTGTTGTTGTTCTATCTCTCTATAGTGCTGTTTCTTGTATTATGGTCTCTTGTTTCTTTAGAGGTTTCACTTTGTTGTCCTTTTTCTTTTCCTTTTTCTTCTGTCCTTATTTTGTCTTCCTTTCTTCTGTTAACTAGATATTTTTTGTTGTTATTATTTGTAAGCTAGCTAGCTTCTTCCAGGAGAGTCCCTAGCAACTGCTTAGCAACAAGTAAACAATTCAGCTAGCAATTCAGCTAGCTAAGATAACTGTACAATTTTATGAAAAATAGTTACTTCTTCAAAAGCCTGTCTTTTTGGTTTGTTCCTTGTTTTGTCTTCTATTGAGTCTGGCAGTTTTCTCTTGATTTTTTCGATGTACTTCACTCTAAAAAACCATTTAAATCTCAATATATATACAGGAGCTCATTTTTCAGCAGCTGCTCAATTTAGAACTCCGGAACACACATCACCTTGCACTTTCACCACCCTGTGAAGTTAATCATAATGTATTTCATCCATAGTCTAATAAACTGCATGCTTTCCTAACAGAACATGCCATCGCATGACTTTACTTCGATATGATGGTTATTATACCACTCACTGTCACAGTCATACGCTGGACCTAGTTTTGTCCCATGGAATAAATGTTGTGGATCTTAATGTTTTTCCTCATAATCCTGGACTATCGGACCACCATTTTATTACGTTTGCAATTGCAACAAATAATCTGCTCAGACCCCAACCAAGGAACATCAAAAGTCATGCTATAAATTCACAGACAACACAAAGATTCCTTGATGTCCTTCCAGATTCCCTCTGTCTACCCAAGGACGCCAGAGGACAAAATCAGTTAACCACCTAACTGAGGAACTCAATTTAACCTTGCGCAATACCCTAGATGCAGTAACACCCCTAAAAACATTTATCATAAGAAACTAGCTCCCTGGTACACAGAAAATACCCGAGCTCTGAAGCAAGCTTCCAGAAAATTGGAACGGAAATGGCGCCACACCAAACTGGAAGTCTTCCAACTAGCTTGGAAAGACAGTACCGTGCAGTACCGAAGAGCCCTTACTGCTGCTCGATCATCCTATTTTCTAACTTAATTGAGGAAAATAAGAACAATCCGAAATTCCTTTTTGATACTGTCGCAAAGTTAACTAAAAAGCAGCATTCCCCAAGAGAGGATGACTTTCACTTTAGCAGTGATAAATTCATGAACTTCTTTGAGGAAAAGATTATGATTATTAGAAAGCAAATTACGGACTCCTCTTTAAATCTGCGTATTCCTTCAAAGCTCAGTTGTCCTGAGTCTGCACAACTCTCCTAGGACCTAGGATCAAGAGAGACGCTCAAGTGTTTTAGTACTATATCTCTTGACACAATGATGAAAATAATCATGGCCTCTAAACCTTCAAGCTGCATACTGGACCCTATTCCAACTAAACTACTGAAAGAGCTGCTTTCTGTGCTTGGCCCTCCTATGTTGAACATAATAAACGGCTCTCTATCCACCGGATGTGTACCAAACTCACTAAAAGTGGCAGTAATAAAGCCTCTCTTGAAAAAGCCAAACCTTGACCCAGAAAATATAAAAAACTATCGGCCTATATCGAATCTTCCATTCCTCTCAAAAATTTTAGAAAAGGCTGTTGCGCAGCAACTCACTGCCTTCCTGAAGACAAACAATGTATACGAAATGCTTCAGTCTGGTTTTAGACCCTATCATAGCACTGAGACGGCACTGGTGAAGGTGGTTAATTACATTTTAATGGCATCGGACCGAGGCTCTGCATCTGTCCTCGTGCTCCTAGACCTTAGTGCTGCTTTTGATACCATCGATCACCACATTCTTTTGGAGAGATTGGAAACCCAAATTGGTCTACACGGACAAGTTCTGGCCTGGTTTAGATCTTATCTGTCGGAAAGATATCAGTTTGTCTCTGTGAATGGTTTGTCCTCTGACAAATCAACTGTAAATTTCAGTGTTCCTCAAGGTTCCGTTTTAGGACCACTATTGTTTTCACTATATATTTTACCTCTTGGGGATGTTATTCGAAAACATAATGTTAACTTTCACTGCTATGCGGATGACACACAGCTGTACATTTCAATGAAACATGGTGAAGCCCCAAAATTGCCCTTGCTTGAAGCATGTGTTTCAGACATAAAGAAGTGGATGGCTGCAAACTTTCTACTTTTAAACAGAGATGCTTGTTCTAGGTCCCAAGAAACAAAGAGATCTTCTGTTGAATCTGACAATAAATCTTAATGGTTGTACAGTCGTCTCAAATGAAACTGTGAAGGACCTCGGCGTTACTCTGGACCCTGATCTCTCTTTTGAAAAACATATCAAGACCATTTCAAGGACAGCTTTTTCCATCTACGTAACATTGCAAAAATCAGAAACTTTCTGTCCAAAAATGATGCAGAAAAATTCATCCATGCTTTTGTCAATTCTAGGTTAGACTACTGCAATGCTCTACTTTCCGGCTATCCGGATAAAGCACTAAATAAACTTCAGTTAGTGCTAAATACGGCTGCTAGAATCCTGACTAGAACCAAAAAATTTGATCATATTACTCCAGTGCTAACCTCCCTACACTGGCTTCCTGTCAAAGCAAGGGCTGATTTCAAGGTTTTACTGCTAACCTACAAAGCATTACATGGGCTTGCTCCTACCTATCTCTCTGATTTGGTCCTGCCGTACATACCTACACGTACGCTACGGTCACAAGACGCAGGCCTCCTAATTGTCCCTAGAATTTCTAAGCAAACAGCTGGAGGCAGGGCTTTCTCCTATAGAGCTCCATTTTTATGGAACGGTCTGCCTACCCATGTCAGAGACACAAACTCGGTCTCAACCTTTAAGTCTTTACTGAAGATTCATCTCTTCAGTGGGTCATATGATTGAGTGTAGTCTGGCCCAGGAGTGAGAAGGTGAACGGAAAGGCTCTGGAGCAACGAACCGCCCTTGCTGTCTCTGCCTGGCCGGTTCCCCTCTTTCCACTGGGTTTCTCTGCCTCTAACCCTATTACAGGGGCTGAGTCACTGGCTTACTGGGGCTCTCTCATGCCGTCCCTGGAAGGGGTACATCACCTGAGTGGGTTGATTCACTGATGTGGTCATCCTGTCTGGGTTGGCGCCCCCCCTTGGGTTGTGCCATGGCGTAGATCTTTGTGGGCTATACTCAGCCTTGTCTCAGGATGGTAAGTTAGTGGTTGAAGATATCCCTCTAGTGGTGTGGGGGCTGTGCTTTGGCAAAGTGGGTGGGATTATATCCTTCCTGTTTGGCCCTGTCCGGGGGTGTCCTCAGATGGGGCCACAGTGTCTCCTGACCCCTCCTGTCTCAGCCTACAGCATTTATGCTGCAGTAGTTTGTGTCGGGGGACTAGGGTCAGTTTGTTATATCTGGAGTACCTCTCCTGTCCTATTCGGTGTCCTGTGTGAATCTAAGTGTGCGTTCTCTAATTCTCTCCTTCTCTCTTTCTTTCTCTCTCTCGGAGGACCTGAGCCCTAGGACCATGCCCCAGGACTACCTGACATGATGATTCCTTGCTGTCCCCAGTCCACCTGGCCGTGCTGCTGCTCCAGTTTCAACTGTTCTGCCTTATTATTATTTGACCATGCTGGTAATTTATGAACATTTGAACATCTTGGCCATGTTCTGTTATAATCTCCACCCGGCACAGCCAGAAGAGGGCTGGCCACCCCACATATGCTCTCTCTAATTCTCTCTTTCTTTCCCTCTCTCGGAGGACCTGAGCCCTAGGACCATGCCCCAGGACTACCTGACATGATGACTCCTTGCTGTCCCCAGTCCACCTGACCGTGCTGCTGCTCCAGTTTCAACTGTTCTGCCTTATTATTATTCGACCATGCTGGTCATTTATGAACATTTGAACATCTTGGCCATGTTCTGTTATAATCTCCATCCGGCACAGCCAGAAGAGGACTGGCCACCCCACATAGCCTGGTTCCTCTCTAGGTTTCTTCCTAGGTTTTGGCCTTTCTAGGGAGTTTTTCCTAGCCACCGTGCTTCTACACCTGCATTGCTTTCTGTTTGGGGTTTTAGGCTGGGTTTCTGTACAGCACTTTGAGATATCAGCTGATGTACTAAGGGCTATATAAATACATTTGATTTGATTTGATGATTATATCAATATTTGTGCATAAAAGCGTTTCCACCTATATTTCTCACATAACTAATTTTACAGACACAAAAAGATCCCACCTTGTCTAGAGTATTTTGTTTTGTTGAACAAAAAGTTGAACAAAAAAATGTATGTTTCTATCAGGCCTATCATTACATGTTTTATCCAACATGTACTTTACTCAGATAAAAGGTTGGATGGAAACCTGGTTACAGATCAACACTCCCACCACATTGGGTCTGTACTGTGAGGGATCGCCGCTGACGACCCAGTCTGCTCCCATCGCATCCAGCGCCCACAACAAATGGAGCAGGCAGGGGTATTAATGGGTGTGTGACTTTTCTTTACATTAACTTCAGGAAACAGCAGAGGGAGCACGCCCCTATCCACATCGACGGGACCACAGTGGAGAAGGTGGAAAGCTTCAAGTTCCTCGGCGTACACATCGCTGACGATCTGAAATGGTCCACCCACACAGACAGTGTGGTGACGAAGGCACACGTTACAAAGGTCTTTAATAAGGCCGAGGGCACGTATTCCAGGGTGCGTTCTCAGAGCATGCGCAGAACAGCTGGCAGGCATATTCGCGGTCATGTTCAACCTCTCCTTGTCCCAGTCTGTAATTCCCGCATGTTTTAAGGTGACCACCATCCTTCCCATCCCCAAGAACTCTGAGGCTTCATGCCACAATGATGAAGTGCTTTGAGAGGCTGGTTATAGCATACATTAACTCCACCATCCCAGACATCCTGAGATGACGCAATCTCAATTGTTCTCGACACTGCCCTAACCCACCTAGATAAGAGGAATACCTATGTGAGAATGCTGTTCAATGACTACAGTGTAGCGTTCAACACCATTGTCCCCTCCAAGCTCGTCACCAAGCTTAGGACTCTGGGTCTGAACACATCCCTGTACCTGCATCAAAGTCCTAGAGACTGAGGAACAAATTGACTGCTTTCCAGACATGGGTTTAGTGAACTGGAAGATGAGTATAGTCTCAGGAACACAGGCCTCTGGAAGGAGGAAGGGTGTTTAGGGAGGTATTGTTTCAAATCAGCAGACTTTTTTTTTAGTGGCAATTCATCCTTGACAATAAAGAGAATAAGGAACAGCTGGGCTGCTGCCTTATTTACCCCTCCCAGACATCGCCTCGATGAGCTCCGGAAATGGCTGTTAACACTGGTGTTTCAGCTCAAGTATAGAATCAAACACTAAGGACGTATATGGTATTATGTAACAGTTTAACTATCTTGCAACATCAATAGAGAAAGTGGAATTTAAGAACCAGGTAGAATTTCTTCACATAATTGCAAAGAGTGAGAACTAAAAACAACAATCTTTACACTTGCGGAATTACAACAAAGTGCATTATTCTAACAAGGCCTGAATGCGGTTACAAATCACAACCCTCTGGATGTCCATTATCACTTACGTCTACAAGTAATTCAACTCGCTAATACCCATGTAGGAACACGTCGATGCAGGCAAACACCGAAAGTCCAATATCTCTACTGATCACTGGATGGTTTTAAAGTACAGCATGTGCAAAACCTCCTCCTCTGTGCATCAAATCAAAGCAGTGGACTCGATTGTCCACACATGAAAACTGCTGACCTAGCCAAAGTGCTGAAATGAGCATTACTCACTCCTCCTGTGTAGTACACATAACACAAATATACAGTACCAGTCAAAAGTTTTGACACACCTACTCATTCCGGGGTTTTTCTTTATTTTGACTATCTTCTACATTGTAGAAAAGTAGTGAAGACATCAAAACTATAACATAACACATATATGGAATCATGTCGTTACCCCAACAAACAAAAAAAGTGTTAAACAAATCAAAATCTATTTTAGATTTGAGATTCTTCAAAGTAGCCAACCTTTGCCTTGATGACCAGACGGTATCTGGTGTGACCACAATTTGCCTCATGCAGGGCGACACATCTCCTTCGCATTGATCAGGCTGTTGATTGTGGCCTGGGGAATGATGTCCCACTCCTCTTCAATGTCTGTGCGAAGTTGCTGGACATTGGCTGGAACTGGAACACACTGTCATGCACGTCGATCCAGAGCATCCCAAACATGCTCAATGGGTGACATGTCTAGTGGCTATGCAGGCCAATTATGCTGGAAAATGTTCAGCTTCCAGGATATATTTACAGATCCTTGCAACATGGGGCTGTGCATTATCATTCTGAAACATGGGGTGAAGGCAGCGGATGAATAGCACGACGATGGGCCTCAGGATCTCGTCACGTATCGCTGTGCGTTCAAATTGCCATGAATGAAATGCAATTCTGTTCGTTGGCTGTAGCTTATGCCTGCCCATACCATAACTCCACCACCATGGGCCACATTGTTCACAACGCTGACATCAGCAAACAGCTCTCCCACACTACACCATAAAAGCTGTCTGACCAGTACAGTTGAAACAGGGATTAAAAACGGTTAAGAGCACACTTCTCCAGCGTGGCTGTGGCCATCGAAGGTGAGCATTTGCCCACTAAAGTTGAATACGACGCCGAACTTCAGTCAGGTCAAGACACTGGTGAGGACAATGAGCACGCAGATGAGCTCCCCTGATACGGTTTCTGACCGTTTGTGCAGAAATTCTTTGGTTGTGCAAACCCACAATTTAATCAGCTGTCTGGGTGGCTAGTCTCAGATGATCCCGCAGATAACACAGATTGGCATGGTTACACATGGTCTGTTGTTGCTGCCAAATTCTCTAAAACAACGTTGGAGGCAGCTTATGGTAGAGAAAATAACATTAAATTCTCTGGTAACAGCTCTGGTGGACATTCCTGCAGTCATCATGACAGTTTTACGCTCCCTCAAAACTTTTTGTCACACAACACAATGTGTTGTGTGACAAAACTGCACATTTTAGTGGCCTTTTATTGTCCCGAGCACAAGGTGCACCTGTGTGATGATCATGCTGTTTAATCATCTTCTTGATATGCCAGACCTATCAGGTGGATGGATTATATTGACAAAGGTGAAATACTAACTAATAGGGACGTAAACAAATGTATGCACAAACATTTGAGAGGAACAAGCTTTTTGAGCATATGGAACATTTCTGGGATATTTTATTTCAGCTCATGAAACATGGGACTAAAACTTTACATGTTGTGTTTATATATATTTCTCAGTATGGTTCAGAACATGTGAGGCACACTGGCTACAGGGAGTAGTTGTGCCTGGTAAACAAGTATGCGCCTGGCATCACTCTATTTCACGACCCAATACTGCAGGTAGAGGAGCGGTGGAAGGGGAGATATCCTCTCAGCTGTGCTGTATTAAGAAGGGATCAGCCGCCCGGATTTCAAAAACCTCTTCCTATCTGTCTGTCATCTCACTAAGAAATCTAATAACATAGCAGGGGAAATAGGAGAGAAAAGGGACAAGCATGCATTATGAGGGAGGGGGGAAAGCTGAGGAGGAGAAGTAGTTTTTTGTGTGTGGTTGAACACATTGCCAAGGTAACTGCAGTTAGCGGTTCTATTCTCGTCGTGTGTCTGTAAATGTGATGAAGCCGTGCATTGTCGTCAACAGAGCATATTTTGCTCACAGAGTTAATTGAGTGTGAAAGGACGTTAAGGTTTAGAGCCTTGGATTTGTAGGGGGGGGAATCAAGGTGTGATGACTGATGGGATTAGCGCCTGTGCTTATTGTAGCACCTCTTTTTAAACTCACACGAGGAAAAATGTACCGTATCTCTACCTTCTTGAGCAAGCTAAGTTAGCCAATGGCAGCTGTGTGTCAACACATTTTCTCTGTTATTAAAGAGAAACATTAGGCATATTCAGTTGATTTGATTTTTCAATCAAATAACATCAAATGAAATGTTATTTGTGACATGCTTTGTAAACGACAGGTGTAGACTAACAGTGGAATATTTACTTACGGATCCTTTTCCAACAATGCAGAGTTAACGATTAATATCACATATATATATACATGAAATGTTGACATGAGGAATAAATACACAGTGAAAAACAAATAACAATAGCGAGTTAAAAAAACATGGCTATATGTGACCCGTTTCAGAAAGCTGGGTATTTAACAGATGTCACTATTTTTCATCAAAATGTTATTTCTTTGCAAAAATGCCTTCTTGAACAGGGGAACTTTCATGTGCCTTGATAACAAACTTGTATGTCATCTGTAAATAAATTACGGGCCTAGTTGGTACAGGGAGTACCAGCACTAAGTCGATGTGCAGGGGTACGAGGTTATTGAGGTAGCTATGTACATATAGGTAGGGGTAAAGTGACTAGGCAATAGGATAGATAATAGCCAGTAGCAGCAGTGTACAGTATGTGGTGTGTGTGTGTGTGTGTGTGTGTGTGTGTGTGTGTGTGTGTGTGTGTGTGTGTGTGTGTGTGTGTGTGTGTGTGTGTGTGTGTGTGTGTGTGTGTGTGTGTGTGTGTGTTGTCAGTGTAGGTATGTGTGAGTGTGTGGGTAGAGTCCAGTGTGTATGCGTAGAGCCAAGAAAGGGTCAATGCAGGTAGTCCCGAGTAGCTATTTGGTTAGCTATTTAGCAGTCTTGTTTAGCAGTCTTATGGCTTGGGACAGAAGCTGTTCAGGGACCTGTTGTTAACAGACTTGGTGCACTGGTCCTCCTTGCCGTGCGGTAACAGAGAGAACAGCCTGTGGCTGGAGTCTTTGATTTTTTTGAGGGCCTTCCCCTTACACCGCCTGATGTAGAGGTCCTGGATGGCAGAGAGCTCGGTCCCAGTGATGTACTGGGCCGTACTCACTACCCTCTGTAGCCCATGCAGTCTGGTGCCTTGCAGTTGCCGTACCAAGTGGTAATGCAGCCTGTCAAGATGCTCTCAATGGTGCAGCTGTATAACTTTTTGAGGATCTGGGGCCCATGCCAAGTCTCTTCAGCCTCCTGAGGGTGAAGAGGCACTGACTTGCATTGTTTAAAAAAAAAAGGCCTAGAGGTTTTAGCTGTTGCATGGCAACGCTATTAAACTCAACAATAAATAACACGTGTGGACACATCTTAACACTTCTTCAGGGTTATTTATTTCCGCCACTGTCCTCCAAACCCTGATATGCTTTAGCGATCTAATCTGGAGGAGAATGTGGGAATTTGTATGGGTGTCTATTTTTATTTTATTTTTATTTCACCTTTATTTAACCAGTTGTTTAACTAATTTACAACTGCGACCTGGCCAAGATAAAGCATTTCAGTGTGAACAGACAACAACACAGAGTTACACATGGAGTAAACAATGAACAAGTCAATAACACAGTAGAAAAAAAGAGTCCATATACATTGTGTGCAAAAGGCATGAGGAGGTAGGCGAATAATTACAATTTAGCAGATTAACACTGGAGTGATAAATGATCAGATGGTCATGTGCAGGTAAAGATACTGGTGTGCAAAAGAGCAGAAAAGTAAATAAATAAAAACAGTATGGGGATGAGGTAGGTAAATTGGGTGGGCTATTTACCGGTGGACTATGTACTACTGCAGCGATCGGTTAGCTGCTCAGATAGCAGATGTTTAAAGTTGGTGAGGGAGATAAAAGTCTCCAACTTCAGCGATTTTTGCAATTCGTTCCAGTCACAGGCAGCAGAGAACTGGAAGGAAAGGCGGCCAAACGAGGTGTTGGCTTTAGGGATGATCAGTGAGATACACCTGCTGGAGCGAGGGCTATGGGTGGGTGTTGCCATCGTGACCAGTGAACTGAGATAAGGCGGAGCGTTACCTAGCATGGACGCAGTGGTGGGTGGTATAAGGTGCTTTAGTAACAAAAGGGATGGCACTGTGATAAACTGCATCCAGTTTGCTGAGTAGAGTATTGGAAGCTATTTTGTAGATGACATCGCCGAAGTCGAGGACCGGTAGGACAGTCAGTTTTACTAGGGTACGTTTGGCGGCGTGAATGAAGGAGGCTTTGTTGCGGAATAGAAAGCTTTGATTTCAGATTGGAGATGCTTGATATGAGTCTGGAAGGAGAGTTTACAGTCTAGCCAGACACCTAGGTACTTATAGATGTCCACATATTCTAGGTCGGAAGCATCCAGGGTGGTGATGCTAGTCGGGCGTGCGGGTGCAGGCAGCGAACGGTTGAAAAGCATGCATTTGGTTTTACTAGCGTTTAAGAGCAGTTGGAGGCCACGGAAGGAGTGTTGCATGGCATTGAAGCTCGTTTGGAGGTTAGATAGTGCAGTGTCCAAGGAAGGGCCAGAAGTATACAGAATGGTGTCGAGTGCGTAGAGGTGGATCAGTGAATCACCCACAGCAAGAGCAACATCATTGATATACAAAGAAAAGAGTCGGCCCGAGAATTGAACCATGTGGCACCCCCATAGAGACTGCCAGAGGACCGGACAACATGCCCTCCGATTTGACACACTGAACTCTTTCTGCAAAGTAGTTGGTGAACCAGGCACGGCAGTCATTAGAAAACCGAAGCTACTGAGTCTGCCGATAAGAATATGGTGATTGACAGAGTCAAAAGCCTTGGCCAGGTCGATGAAGACGGCTGCACAGTACTGTCTTTTATCGATGGCGGTTATGATATCATTTAGTACCTTGAGCGTGGCTGAGGTCTATGACCGCATTGACACAATGAGTTTGACAGAAAGCTTGTCTTTGTGGTAGAGGGGCTTGTCGCTCTCCCGTGTCGCTCTCCCTCATCTGCATACGTCCACTCTAGCCCTCCTCTCTATTCAGCTGCACCTATTGGGCTCTACGTTGCACAACCACAACCTGATAGCCTCCTTGCTATAAAGATCATCAAGGACATCAACCACCCGAACCACTGCCTGTTCAACCCGCTATCATCCAGAAGGCGAGGTCAGTACAGGTGCATCAAAGCTGGGACCGAGAGACTGAAAAACAGCTTCTATCTCAAGGCCATCAGACTGTTAAACAGCCACCACTAACATTGAGTGGCTGCTGCCAACACACTGTCATTGACACTGACCCAACTCCAGCCACTTTAATAATGGGAATTGATGGGAAATGATGTAAATATATCACTAGCCACTTTAAACAATGCTACCTTATGTAATGTTACTTACCCTACATTATTCATCTCATATGCATACGTATATACTGTACTCTACATCATCGACTGCATCCTTATGTAATACATGTATCACTAGCCACTTTAACTATGCCACTTTGTCTACATACTCATCTCATATGTATATACTGTACTCGATACCATCTACTGTATGCTGCTCTGTACCATCACTCATTCATATATCCTTATGTACATATTCTTTATCCCCTTACACTGTGTATAAGACAGTAGTTTTGGAATTGTTAGTTAGATTACTTGTTGGTTATCACTGCATTGTCGGAACTAGAAGCACAAGCATTTCGCTACACTCGCATTAACATCTGCTAACCATGTGTATGTGACAAATAAAATTTGATTTGATTTGATTTGATTTGGGTAGATTAGCGAGGCGGCACTGTTATTATTCCGTTATTCCATCACAATCGAACGGCGGAGAGCTTAATTTCCTAGAGCGTCTTAGTGTGAAGGAATAGAGGGGGATTAAAAGGCTCTCTTTGAGGTGTCACAAAGAGTTCTATCACTCCCCCCGGGGAGACAAGATGGCTGCCAGTATGGAGATAGTGCCTCTCAATTGTCTGCGGGATGGGTAGTAGGGACGATCACCGCTGGCTCAGTAATGTGAAAGGCACTATCACTACCTTGAGGTTTTGTTTCAACAAGGGTGTGGAGCCTATGATCTAAGGGAGACACTGTTCCGGTGTAGCTGCGTGTATGTACTCTAAAATGCATTCGCCATAAGAAAAAATACGACATGCCGAATGATTGGGTTTTAAAGGTCACTGACGAGCGCGCTCGATATTGAAAGGTGCGTGCTCACGTGACATGTTCTAGATGATACCTTAACCCTGATCTCCAAGATGGAGGATTGTCATGCCTGATTCCTTCCCTGTCAGACATGCCGCTTCCATTCAAAGTTCATCAAGGTGACTGTGGCGCAAGTCTTCATCACCTTAACTGTCTATCCTACGTATTAAATGTGTATAAGCTTAATAAAGCATGCATGACAAGAATGCATGGCCATCTTGCTGAGCAGTACTTTCTACAAACAAACTCCAGCGGTACCCCTTAACCAGATAAGGTGAACTGTAGATCCAAACAATAAGAGCTTCCTGAAATAGAAGTCATGCTAGCTGTATTATCAAATTGTTCCTAATAGGCTAGTTCTTATGGTCTACCAGAGGTCCAGAGTCTCCCAGTCTGACTCATGTTATTACCAGGCCCAAATTAAGTTAAACTATGTCAAATGCCACAGCGTGACCGTGTTGTTGGCTGGTGATTCCCACACTGTCAAGGGTTCTTTATCGGTGGCACAGTGACGTCTGTATCACAGGGCTTCCATTTGGTGAATGTAATTCTCTCGAAACGGCTCCTAGTTTTTTTCTTTATTCACCTCATTCCACCGGGCCAAGACGAAGCGGTGACCAAGGGCCCGGATCTGATCACGACAGGGGTGGTGACAGACAGTGTCCTGAACTCTGGGTCAACCCCTGTTGGCCAGCTTTTTATGTCTATTAAGGCGGTCAAATTCAATTTGAATAGAAGGGACGGGTGTGGTTCAACATCCTATTATCTGTCTGCAAAAGGGGTTTTAACAAGAATCTGCTGCTGTGGAATCTAAACATACTATTCCAACCTATTACGACTGCTGGGCTTTAAAAAGGTCATCACTGGGTTCCCGTGTGTGTGTGTGTGTGTGTGTGTGTGTGTGTGTGTGTGTGTGTGTGTGTGTGTGTGTGTGTGTGTGTGTGTGTGTGTGTGTGTGTGTGTGTGTGTGTGTGTGTGTGTGTGTGTGTGTGTGTGTGTGTGTGTGTGTGTGTGTGTGTGTGTGTGTGTGTGTGCGTGTGTGCGTGTGTGTGTGCGTGTGTTTAGTTACATGAATTTGTTAAAAATTGATGGTTGGTCCAGGGCAGGGAACAGACTAAGAGCTAGAAGAAAATAAAGAAATAGAAACGTTGTCATGGATGAAAGGGAAAGGGGCATACCTAGTCAGTTGTTCAACGGAATGCATTCAACTGAAATGTGTCTTTTGACACCAACCTGCTCACCTCAGACACTGGCGGCTTTTCATGCCTCAGACAACTTCCCACTAAACACCGCCTCGTGGTCTTGGAAAGGTAGTGGCCCTCGCTGACATGCAGTGAGTGAAGACACTTGAGATGATAAAATAACTCTGTCATTTGTCTGTTCACTGTAGAAACCACTTTTCTGGTGAGTCGTGGCAAAATCAAACAATTATAACATCTACAGTGTACAGTGTATGATAAGAAATGACCATATGTGACTAAACACTTCTACAAATGGGCATACAGCAGCACTGTTTACTAACGGTGTTAAAAAAACACACTATGAGGTTTGATTTTAAAAGTAACTTCACTAAACAAGAGCTGGAGAAAGCAACAACCCAGCAATCCCATCTGTGACCAATAAGAACATAGCCACAGAATCAACAGGACTCTTTTTCCCACATTGATCCAACTCTTCCCGGTCGACTCAAACACAATCAATGGCATTGTGCTTGTATATCCTAGAGTGACCAAAAGAGTCTATTAGATCATCCATCCAGTGTGTTTTATTATTTATTTTTCCTTTATTTAACTAGTCAGTTAAGAAGAAATGTTTATTTTCAATGACGGCCTAGGAACAGTGGGTTAACTGCCTGTTCAGGGGCAGATCAACAGATTTGTACCTTGTCAGCTCGGGGATTTGAACGTGCAACCTTCCGGTTACTAGTCCAACGCTCTAGCCACTAGGCTACCCTGCCACCCTGTACTCTATCCATTCTCCGCCCATGATAGAAATGCTGGGCTGAAGACCTCACACCCATGTTCTGGCTGTACGAGTTCATCTGGTAACAAACTATTCTTAGAAAGAGCAGTTTCTTCATAATTCTGCTCACCCAATGCAATACAAACAAAGGAAAGAACCTTCAAGGTCTCTTCATTATACCCTGTGTATAAATATTGTTTCTATGGAAAAAAGCCAAAGGTCTTGTGTTTGCAGCTGTGCTAATACCACGACTACCACATCTCAGTATGGAGCGCAGTATACAATTCACGTAGACCTAATCATATCATTATGGTAACTTTTTTTGCTCGACTAGAATAGCTTGCTAGACGTCATTTGTTTAACCATTTCTTATACCAATAGACTTTTCGAAGAGGGACGCAAGCACTTGTTCCCTGGATGTTAAATGCAGCAGCCAATAAGCGCTCACGAGTAGTTTGAAAGAAGAGCGAACACGCAATGGCGGTAAGCTACAGCAGTTCTCTCTCCAGGCCCGTAACCATTTAATCTTCGTGAAGAGAAGTGAAGACATTTGTGGAATGGTTGAAAAATGAGTTTGAATCACTTCAGCCTAAGTGTATGTAAACTTCCGACTTCAATTGTATATTGAGACACCTAACTAATTATACAATTTGGCCCTATTATTTTTCCCAATTAAAGTCCAAAACTTTGTAGGTTGCATGTGCTGCACCAGAATCACGTTCTCTCCCTGCTTTATCATGTTTTTTCTGTTTTGCGTAATGTGTAGTAGCCTATATTATATAGATATTGTGCTGGTATCATTTGGGATTTTTTGGCTTGGGCTCATTAAATGTCTTTAATGTAGTGCTCATAAACATCTATTGCTAATCAGGCATTCATTTTCTATCAACTCTAGAGTTTGTTTATTTATTTAACCTTTATTTAACTGGGCAAGTCAGTTAAAGAACAAATTCTTATTTACAATGAGGGCCTAGGAACAGTGGGTTAACTGCCTTGTTCAGGGGTAGAACGACAGATTTTTACCTTGTCAGCTCGGGGATTTGATCGTGCAACTTTTTGGTTACTGGTCCAACGCTCTAACCACTATGCTACCTGCCGCCCCGACATGGGCCTATTTATATGCTTTATAATGCTTTTGAAGGACACTTCTGTTTTTGCCGTGAAATACCAGGTTACCCGGGAGAAAAGTGATTTATTCTCAGGATGGAACCTTTGTAAAATACCCAGGAAAATATTAAACCCTTAACCAAATATCTACCCGGATTATCTGTATTGACTCTTGTTGCAATAACTCCTTTGACTTATCACATACGTTGCTGCTACTGTTTATTATGTGTCCTGTTGCCTAGTCACTTTACCCCTACCTATATGTGCTTATCTACCGCAATTACCTCGTAACCCTGCACATTGACTCGGTACTGGTACCCCATGCAAATAGCCAAGTTTTCATTACTCATTGTGTATGTATTTTTCTATTTTTTATTTTTTTTCTCTCGGTATGGTTGGGAAGGGCCCATAAGTTAACATTTCAATGATTTTTGTTCTTTTTTTATTTTTTATTAACCCATCCACCACCCCACTCTCGAAGGATACATTTATTTTTTGGTTTTTACACCTTTTCTGCTACATTTTACATACATGGTACTTTAATATATAAAAATAATACAATTACCGAACATAACCTCTTTAATCCCATCCCTCAGCCACTCTCAGCCCATCCCCCCATCTCCATAGACCACCCTCGTTTGGTTTCCATGTGCATTATATTTTTCAATTGTGCTGTGATGTTTTACATACATTTTGAACCTTTCTAATCACATACTATACTATATGATCTAGTGTTTCTGTTTCTTTGCAGCAAAATCTCTCTCATATATATATATATATATATATATATATATATATATATATATATATATATATATATGGGGCAAACGTTTGCACACACCTACTCATTCCATGGTTTTTCTTTATTTGACTATTTTCTACACTGTAGAATCACAGTGAAGACATCAAAACTGTCAAAACTATGAAATAACACATATGGAATCATGTAGTAACCAAAATATATTTTATATTGAGATTCTTCAAAGTAGCCACCCTTTGCCTTGATGACATTCTCTCAACCAGCTTCACCTGGAATGCTTTTCCAGCAGTCTTGAAGGAGTTCCCACAAATGCTGAGAACTTGTTAGTGGCTTTTCCTTCACTCTCCATCTCATCCCAAACCATCCCAATTGGGTTGAGGTTGGGTAATTGTGGAGGCCAGGTCATCTGATGCAGCACTCCATCACTCTCCTTCCCGGTCAGATAGCCCTTACACAGCCTGGAGGTGTGTTGGGTAATTGTCCTGTTGAAAAACAAAAGATAGTTCCACTATCCAATCAGAGACAACTAACGACACCTGCCTCTGATTTGAGAACCATACTAGGCCGAACACAAAAACCAACATAGAAAAACAAACATAGACTGCCCACACCAACTCATGCCCCGACCATACTAAAACAAAGAATAAAATAACAGAACTATGGTCAGAACGTGACATCAGTAGTGGTTTCTTTGCAGCAATTCGACCATGAAGGCCTGACTCAAGCAGTCTCCTCTGAACAGTTGATTTTGAGATGTGTCTGTTACTTGAACTTTGACCAGGAACCTGTCTGCCACTTTATACCTCCTGGACTCTCATCTGGTTTTGACCTTTTTGCCTGTCCACGACATTCTCTTGCCTACCCCTTTGGATTAATAAACATTGTAAGACTCCAACCATCTGCCTCCTGTGTCTGCATTTGGGTCTCGCCTTGTGCCTTGATATAATACAATTAAAAATGTAATTTAAATTACACGTTTTAATTTTTTAATCAATATATTTGAGTTTAACCATAATATTTGTTGTCATATTTGTTCTGTCTTTTCTGGAGAATAAAATTGAAATTGTAACCAGCATTGTATGGCTTGTTAAAGAAAGGTTGATACTTTAAGAACAAATTGTCATCCAGTAGGCTTGGATTACACTTCCAATATTCCCTGTCCACGTGGAGTTATGTGGAGGCCAATTAGATGGTGGACCGATTTCACTCGGTCTCCTATTAATACTTTTTAAACTTTTGATGCCAGCAAGAATGAGACCAGGAAGTAGTCAAGACAGCTAGCTTGATTAAGCCTCCTCCATGTATATCTCAATAGGTCAGGGTTTTGCAGCCTCCATATATCCACTAGTTCTAATGTATCCATCATAGTTGTGATCTCCTTCAGTGCATTTCAATATTAGTCTACACCTGTTGTTTACGAAACATATGACAAGTAACATTTGAGTTGATTTACAAGCCAGGGTTCGCGGTACAAAAAGCTCACTGACTTGCACTTCTGTTTCATCACTGTCCTCATTTCAACTGGAAAACTGAATGAAAGCATTTTCATTATGTTTTCGAGACACACAGAGGCTTGCATGCTGAGGAGGACCATGTCCGTAGACAGGGGGTGGATAATGATTTGATTTAAAAACTTAAGCCATTACTGTGACTGCAGGTTGTTTTCTTTTATGAGCGCACCAAAATGGGTGCTCCGCTCCTCACTTTGGTCCAAATGGGTCTTGGCAAGAGGTAGAACAGAGAAAAATAATATTAGAAACCAGCTCATTACTCCCTGACAAGTAATTTGCCATGACAGATGGAGTTAATGAAAAAACAATGGTATCATCTGAGCCAAGAGAGATTTAACAAACATGAAATGAGGACGTCTGTCCTTAGAGCTACAGGTTTACAGGTGTGAACGTTCAAATTACATACCGGTGGGAGGTTTAATGGGACAAACTGTCCCACCACCATGGCACCATGTCCATTCTACAGGGCTGAGTCAGACAGCTTATATGGGCACCCTGTGGAGGAAAAGAAAAAGCTCCTTCAAGGAAGGGCTGATCACATCAGTAATTGACCTCTCCTCCTGCAGTGACGTGTGTGTGTGTACAGTATTTGTGCGTGTGTGTGTCTTTGTGAGAGGGTCACTGACGTGAAGGGTAACAGGCGTATGATTAAAGCTTCAGCCGTGCCCGGCAGATCATGAATAATTCCAGATAAGAGCCCAAACATTGACTTGTGAGGGTCGGCCTCAGAAGTGCCCAGGGAGCAACCCCTGTCGCAGCAAGCCAGAGCTACAAGCGGACATAAATTACCCTGGCTCTGTGTGACAATACAGCTCACAACAGGGATAGACCTACCCCCCCCCCCCCCCCCCACACACACACACACCCCACCCCCCACCCCACCACCTCCTCTGAGCAGGAGCCTGTGTCTGTGACATTGTTCGAGGGGAAGGAGATGAGGGATAGAGAAGGGAGGGTATGGATTATTTGATTGTGTCTGTATAACAGGTCAAGCAAGCTTGAGAGGTCCATGCACAGTATGAGCTTGTGCGTGACAGTGTGTGTATTAAAGGGAAGGGGAGCCCTATGGAGTGTACAGTGTATGTGTCAGAGCAAACAGATTACTGCCTGTATATTCCTGGTGTACAGTGCCTTGCAAAAGTATTCACCCCCCTTGGCGTTTTTACTATTTTGTTGCATTACAACCTGTAATTTAACAATATTTTTATTTGGATTTCATGTAATGGACATACACACAATAGTCCAAATTGGTGAAGTGAAATTTAAAAAAATAACTTCCAAATGGACAATGACCCCAAGCATACTTCCAAAGTTGTGGCAAAATTGCTTAAGAACAACAAAGTCAAGGTTTTGGAGTGGCCATCACATAGCCCTGATCTCAATCTTATAGAGAATTGGTGGGCAGAACTGAAAAAGCGTGTGTGAGCAAGGATCCTACAAACCTGACTCTGTTACACCAGCTCTGTCAGGAGGAATGAGCCATAATTCACCCAATTTATTGTGGGAAGCTGGTGGAAGGCTACCCAATTTAAAGGCAATGCTACCAAATACTAATTTAGTGTATGTAAACTTCTGACCCACTGGGAATGTGATGGAAGAAATAAAAGCTGAAATAAATCATTCTCTCTACTATTATTCTGACATTTCACATTCTTAAAATAAAGTGGTGATACTGACCTAATACAGGGAATTCTTACCAGGAGTTTAAATGTATTTGCCTAAGGTGTATGTAGACTTACAACTTCAACTGTAATACACATGTTCTGAAAGGCCCCAGAGTCTGCAACACTATTAAACAAAGGGCACCACCAAGCAAGCGGCACTATGAAGACCAAGGAGCTCTCCAAACAGTTCAGGGACAAAGTTGTGGAGACGTACAGATCAGGGTTGTGTTCATAAAAAAAATCTGAAACTTTGAACATCCCACGGAGCACCATTAAATCCATTATTCAAAAATGGAAAGAATATGGCACCACAACAAACCTGCCAAGAGAGGGCTGCCCACCAAAACCACAGACCAGGCAAAGAGGGCATTAATCAGAGAGGCAACAAAAAGACCAAAGAAAAAGCGGAGATTGGAGTATCTGTCCATAGGACCAGTTTAAGCCGTACCCTTCACAGAGCTGTGCTTTACAGAAGAGTGTCCAGTAAGAAATAAGTAAACATGTTTGATGTTCGCCAAAAGGCATGTGGGAGACTCCCCAAACATGTTGAAGAAAGTACTCTTGTCAGATGAGACTAAAATTGAGCCTTTTGGCCATCAAGGAAAACACTAAGTCTGGCGCAAACCCAACACCTCTCATCACCCCAAGAATACCATCCCCACAGTGAAGCATGGTGGTGGCAGCATCATGCCGTGGCGATGTTTTTCATCAGCATGGACTGGGAAACTGGTCAGAATTGAAGGAATGATGGATGGTGCTAGATACAGGGAAATTCTTGTGGGAAACCTGTTTCAGTCTTCCAGAGATTTGAGACTGGGAACATGGGTCACCTTCCAGCAGGACAGTGACCCTAAGCATACTGCTAAAACAACACTCGAGTGGTTTAAGGGGAAGCATTTTACATTTCTTGGAATGGCCTAGTCAAAGCCAAGACCTCAATCCAATTGTGAATATGTGGTATGACTTAAAGATTGCTGTACACCAGCGGAACCCATCCAACTTAAAGGAGCTGGAGCAGTTTTGCCTTGAAGATTGGCCAAAAATCCCAGTTGCTAGATGTGCCAAGTTTATAGAGACATACCCCAGGAGACTTGCAGCTGTAATTGCTGCAAACTGTATTATTGACTGTATGTTTGTTTATTCCATGTGTAACTCTGTGTTGTTGTATTTGTCAAACTGATTTGCTTTACCTTGGCCAGGTCGCAGTTGCAAATGAAAACTTGTTCTCAACTAGCCTACCTGGTTAAATAAAAGGTGAAATAAAAAATGAAAACACGTTTTTTTAAAAAGGTGGCTCTACAAAGTATTGACTTTGGGGGGGGGGTGAATAGTAATGCACGCTCAAGTTTTCTGATTTTTTTTTGTCTTATTTCATGTTAGTTTCACAATAAAAATTAAGTTGCTTCTTCAAAGTGGTAGACATGTTGTTTAAATCAAATGATAAACCCCCCCAAAAAAAATCCATTTTAATTCCAGGTTGTAAGGCAACAAAATAGGAAAAATGCCAAAGGGGGTGAATAGTTTCACAAGCCACCTTATATCCATTGATTAATAAGCAGTTACTTGTAGGCATCTCATGAGCTACCGCTAAAATACTAACGTAAACTCACTCACTTTTGTACATCGCCTTGGTCCGTACAATTGGCCTTATTTTAGCACCCCAAAAACGTAATACTTCCAGATCAACTGTAATGTCAATACCATTGTAAAGCACAATTGCTCCCCTTTCCAACAGAATCAATTACATGACCTAAACACTGCCCATTTCTGCATGATTCAGGAAGGCAATGAGCCTCATCGGGTCTTTTTAAAAATGGCGGGTGGGGAAGCGAACTAATGTGTGATAGTGAGAAAGAGAGATGTGTGGGAAAATAGCTTTTTTTCACTTGATCTGTCCAACTTATCACTTTATCGCCTCTAAAATGTAAATAAAACACTATAAAGAGTTTATGTAATAATGTGTCATTACATACCTATTTGAAGGTTTGTGCCGAATTTGAATCGGCTTTTTAGGGCGGTGCTAAAGTGATCTTAGAAGTAAACAGCGGCTTTGAGAATGATGATCGCATGCAATGATGACGCAAAAAATGACTAGGTATCCCCCCCTTACCCCCGTCACTGTCCATTTCTTGTTTTTAAAGGATGAGAGAAGTGCTACACCTGGTGGAGAGAGATTGTAAGACAGAAATAGTTGCTTTATTCTTGCTGTATGTTACGGCATGACACGTCACGATGTAACGGAGGGTCCGTTTTTTCAACTTTTCTCCAATACTATAGAGCCATTACCATGTCGATCAACGCTTAAGTATGTAGTTCACATCCCCGATTACAGTCCCATTAGTTTTCTTTGTAGCCTCGTCTGAATGTTGCGGTTGCGCACATTTGTACAGAATGGGGTGAGTTTACGTTACGGATTAAAAACCCAGGAAAACAGTACTGTACTAGAGTTGAACTGCATTTAGAAAAAATGTTCCCTTTATCCTCACATCTGAACAATTGTTTTTTTTATTTTCTAGTAATGTACAGACAAAACGTCTAGGACTTTTCCAGGTGTCCTTTGACAGGTTATGTGTCTGATAACAAAAGACAAAACATTTGGTTAATGTAATGTTTAAACGAGAGAGAGCTGTACTCGTACGATGTGTCCTTTACTCACACTGATCTCTCACTCCGACTCCATTCCTACAGCTAATTCCATGTCAGTGTCTGTCTGCGTTAGCTCATTGGCATTCCTCTGGTTTTTCACTGAGTCAGCGGATATTACATTATTCTTGTCCCTTACCCTTTTGTCTGCTCACATTAAAACAATGTCATTTCATTAAATAATTCACCAGTCCGAACGTCACTTTGGTTCTCGGTGAAATTAGTCGGACTCTTCTCTTCCCTTTGTCTTCCACTGCAGGACATAGTCAATTAACAGAGCATGAAATGTAAAGGCTCCTCCACTTAAAGTGTCGTTATTTCGGTGTCAAACGACGTGATAGGGGGTTGACTTTAATGTGGCACCCTCCTGTGCAGATGTTAGTCAATCAAATCTCCATTCAGGTGTGAGTGCTCCATTCAGGTGTGTGTGGTGAGTTAAGAACACTGGGGGGTAAACCTGAGGTAACTATGGAAGTTAGCCAGCACATCAATGAAGGACAATAAAACCCAGGTCAATTTTCAGCTGTATAATTTCTGCTCACTGGGGATATGAATCTGAACTGTCAAATTACATTCCGTTTCTCATTTTCCTCTTTGTCTCCCCAAAATGGCGGATCTTTGTTTTACCTTCCCCCTCAGCAGACCTCCATTGATCATCCTACCCGCTGACTAACTGCAACTGACATATTGAATGCCTCATATGTTACTTGTTTGGCTCCAGTGGCAATTTAAAGTGTTGACAGGCAGAAGATGTGAGCCACTGGAAACAGATCCCTCGGTCTCCTCCGTTGAAGGTAGACACTCCCCAGGGCACCCCAATCAATAAGGCAATGGGAGATCTCCTTTTCTTAGAGTGCCTTCCAATCAGAGAGGAGAGAGAGGAGACCCTTAAAGGCATAGGGGCATTTTTCCACAGTGTCAGCAGCCAATTTGAGCGATAGAGGCTAATGGGAATATCGGATACCTGACCACTGCCCTAACCAGAGGGAGGTAGAGACACTGATCCTCATTGCCTTGAAACTGAACCATTCCCCCCTTAATGACTTATGGGCACGGTAACCGTTTGCTTGACCTTGCCTTTGATGGGACAAGCCTGTAGCATGTGTGCCGTTTACAGTGACTGGGTGAGGGGTCCATGGCCCTTGGTTTCAGAGGTGTCTGTCTCTCAAGCTGCTCTGGTCTAAGCTCCAGGCTCCTATAGGTTTTGCATTTCGTTCCTACCCTAGCCCAGTGGTGGACCCAAAACAGTGTTCATCATCTCCTGACGTGTACCCCCTCCACCCCTCCCCTCCTACTCAATCCAGCCACAGGTCAAGTGGAACCATTACGGGAAAATTATTTGACATAAACAAGATATTCGTCCACTCTGTGGATAATTGTGTATTGATTGTAAATAATGGAATAGCTTTGTTGTAGTAGATTATAATGAAGAGCGCACTACAGCACTTTTCCCCTGTGTGGTCTATCCCTGTACCGAGTCAGAGCCAGTGCAGTCTGGTAACTAGTATTCCTTAGACCTACAACAGGCCTTCTACGTGACACTACTGTATGGTGCTTCTCCAGCAATCGATTCTACATTGATCACTATTTACCAAATCCCCACACTCACACCAAAGACAACATACAGTAGTGTTTTCCCTACCAGTCTACGGCTATGTCTAAAACAGACTTTTCTTCTATTTAAACTAAATATATTGGGAAACTCTGTCAAGTTACTGTGCTGTACACTTTACTTGCAGTTTCTCCCATACACTCCATTGTATAATACATTCTAAAGCAGACATCCCTCCAATTTGGAATATGTTCCCATAATCAGCATTCAAAGCAGTCCACCACTGCTACTGACACCTAGTAGACAATGCAGAATAATAATGGAAAGAGTAAAAAGTGTCCACATGGTTTCAGATTGAACAGCCTTACATTCAGAAACCTTAAAGGGTTCTTCAGCTGTCCCCAAAGGAGAACTCTTTGAAGAATCCTTTTGGTTCCAGGTACCGAGGGTTCTACATGGAACCCAGAAGGAATCTACCTGGACCCAAAGTGGGTTCTACCTGAAACCAAAAAGAGTTATCCTATGGGGACAGCCAAGGAACAAGTTTGGAAGCCTTCCCCCTCCCCCCAATTGGTACAGTAGTTACAGTCTTGTCCCATTGCAGCAACTCAGGAGAGGCAAAGTTCGAGAGCAAACTGTCCTCCAAAACACGACCCTGCCAAGCCGCACCGCTTCTTGACACACTGCTCGATTAACCTGTTGCACCAATGTGTTGGTGGACACACTGTAACACTAGCGACCGTGTCAGTGTGCATGTGCCCGGCCCGCCACAGGAGTCGCTAGAGAGCGATGGGACAAGGACACCCCAGCCAACCAAACCCTCCACTAACCCGGGTTTTCATTTACATTACATTACATTTAAGTCATTTAGCAGATGCTCTTATCCAGAGCGACTTACAAATTGGTGCGTTCACCTTAAGAAGACATCCAGTGGAACAGCCACTTTACAATAGTGCATCTAAATCTTTTAAGGGGGGGGTGAGAAGGATTACTTTATCCTATCCTAGGTATTCCTGAAAGAGGTGGGGTTTCAGGTGTCTCCGGAAGGTGGTGATTGACTCCGCTGTCCTGGCGTCGTGAGGGAGTTTGTTCCACCATTGGGGGGCCAGAGCAGCGAACAGTTTTGACTGGGCTGTGCGGGAACTGTACTTCCTCAGTGGTAGGGAGGCGAGCAGGCCAGAGGTGGATGAACGCAGTGCCCTTGTATGGGTGTAGGGCCTGATCAGAGCCTGGAGGTACTGAGGTGCCGTTCCCCTCACAGCTCCGTAGGCAAGCACCATGGTCTTGTAGCGGATGCGAGCTTCAACTGGAAGCCAGTGGAGAGAGCGGAGGAGCGGGGTGACGTGAGAGAACTTGGGAAGGTTGAACACCAGACGGGCTGCGGCGTTCTGGATGAGTTGTAGGGGTTTAATGGCACAGGCAGGGAGCCCAGCCAACAGCGAGTTGCAGTAATCCAGACGGGAGATGACAAGTGCCTGGATTAGGACCTGCGCTGCTTCCTGTGTGAGGCAGGGTCGTACTCTGCGGATGTTGTAGAGCATGAACCTACAAGAACGGGCCACCGCCTTGATGTTAGTTGAGAACGACAGGGTGTTGTCCAGGATCACGCCAAGGTTCTTAGCGCTCTGGGAGGAGGACACAATGGAGTTGTCAACCGTGATGGCGAGATCATGGAATGGGCAGTCCTTCCCCGGGAGGAAGAGCAGCTCCGTCTTGTCGAGGTTCAGCTTGAGGTGGTGATCCGTCATCCACACTGATATGTCTGCCAGACATGCAGAGATGCGATTCGCCACCTGGTCATCAGAAGGCTTTTTTTTTTTTCAGTCAAGGGCCAGCTGCACCACAGCCTGGGTTCGAACCTGTGTCTGTAGTGATGCCTCAAGCACTGCGATGTAGGGCCTTAGACAGCTGTGCCAGAAGGAGCAGCTACAGTACAGCCACTGGGTTAACTGTAGTCTGCTGTAAAGCACAGCTACAGTGCAGCTACTGGGCTAAATCTAGCTAACTGTAAAACACAGCTATTGCACCTCCACTGGGTTAGCTTTAGCCTACTGTGAAATACAGCTACAGTGCAGCCACTGGGCTAAATCTTGCTAACTGTAAAACACAGCTATTGCACAGCCACTGGGTGAGCTTTAGCCTAGTGTAAAACACAGTTTCAGTATAGCCACTGGGTTTGCTGTAGATAAAACCACTATAGAGGGTTAGCCATAGCCTAAACATAGCCTAGCACTTTATTTTGAAGGACCTCAAAGTTCGGTAGACTCATCTCTAGAGATGCTATGCGAATGACACCAGCATATACTCAGCTCCCGGTGCATAGCCTACCCCTCTCTCTTCCTCATCCACTCTTGCAGAATTCAATCTGTATTTTACATACTCCTTCAGCGCCATACATGTTTGTAAGCATTAGCTGCGATCACGCATACCCCGGAGAGGAAGAGGGATGGAGAAAGAAAGAGGCTGAAGAAGGAGAGCACACACAATGGGAGACACCAATGTGAGGACCAGCAAACATGGGGTGTGTTGAATACCTACAGTTGAAGTCGGAAGTTTACATACACCTTAGCCAAATACATTTAAACTCAGTTTTTCACAATTGCTGACATTTAATCCTAGTAAATATTCCCTGTCGTTGGTCAGTTAGGATCATCACTTTATTTTATGAATGTGAAATGTCAGAATAATAGTAAATAGAATGATTTATTTCAGCTTTTATTTCTTTCATCACATTCCCAGTGGGTCAGAAGTTTACATACACTCAATTAGTATTTGGTAGCATGGCCTTTAAATTGATTAACTTGGGTCAAACATTTCGGGTAGCCTTCCACCAGCTTCCCACAATAAGTTGGGTGAATGTTGGCCGATTCCTCCTGACAGAGCTGGTGTAACTGAGTCAGGTTTGTAGGCCTCCTTGCTCACACACGCTTTTTCAGTTCTGCCCACAAATTGAGGTCACTCCAAAACCTTGACATTGTTGTCCTTAAGCCATTTTGCCACATCTTTGGAAGTATGCTTGGGGTCTTTGTCCATTTGGAAGACCCATTTGCGACCAAGCTTTAACTTCCTGACTGATGTCTTGAGATGTTGCTTCAATATATCCATGTAATTTTCCATCCTCGTGATGCCATCTATTTTGTGAAGTACACCAGTCCCTCATGCAGCAAAGCACCCCCACAACATGATGCTGCCACCACCGTGCTTCACGGTTGGGATGGTGTTCTTCGGCTCGCAAGCCATTCCCTTTTTCTTCCTAACATAACGATGGTCATTATGGCCAAACAGTTCTATTTTTGTTTCATCAGACCAGAGGACATTTCTCCAAAAAGTACAATCTTTGTCCCAATGTGCAGTTGTAAACCTTGCTGTCCCCAGTCCACCTGGCAGGGCTGCTGCTCCAGTTTCAGCTGTTCTGCCTGCGGCTATGGAACCCAGACCTGTTCACCTGCTACCTGTCCCAGACCTGCTGTTTTCAACTCTCTAGAGGCAGCAGGAGCGGTAGAGATACTCTTAATGATCGGCTATGAAAAGCCAACTGACATTTACTCCTAAGGTGCTGACTTGCTGCACCCTCGACAACTACTGTGATTATTATTATTTGACCATGCTGGTCATTTATGAACTTTTGAACATCTTGGCCATGTTCTGTTATAATCTCCACCCGGCACAGCCAGAAGAGGACTGGCCACCTCTTATAGCCTGGTTCCTCTCTAGGTTTCTTCCTAGGTTTTGGCCTTTCTAGGGAGTTTTTCCTAACCACCGTGCTTATACATCTGCATTGCTTGCTGTTTGGGGTTTAAGGCTGGGTTTCTGTACAACACTTTGAGATATCAGCTGAAGGGCTATATAAATACATTTGATTTGATTTGATTGAACCGTAGTCTGGCTTTTTTATGGCGGATTTGGAGCAGTGGCTTCTTCCTTGCTGAGCGGCATTTCAGATTATGTTGATATAGGAATCGTTTTACTGTGGAGACAGATACTTTTGTACCTGTTTCCTCCAGCATCTTCACAAGGTCCTTTGCTGTTGTTCCGGGGTTTACTTTTCGCACCAAAGTACGTTCATCTCTAGGAGACAGAACGCGTCTCCTTCCTGAGCGGTATGACGGCTGTGTGGTCCCATGCTGTTTATACTTGTGTACTATTGTTTGTACAGATGAACGTGGTACCTTCTGGCGTTTGGAAATTGCTCTCTTTTGCTTTTTTCTGAGTTCTTGGCTGATTTTTGTCAAGCAAAGCAAAACAAAGTTTGAAGTTAGGCCATGAAATACATCCACAGGTTCACCTCCAATTGACTCAAATTATGTCAATTAGCCTATCAGCCTAATAATCTTGAAATGATATTCTGAATATATTATTTTCAATGACATGCTGATTTAATATATTTTGTAATGGGTGGGACCATTTTTAAAACAACAACGCATGACAACTTCCATACTACGCAATTAGCAAGCAGTAGTTTTCCCACGGTCTAAGCTAGCTAACTTTTGTTGTAGGCTAGTGTGTGCCGCCTGGAGCAGCAAGGTTTATTGCAGCCCATTATCTAACTGAATACGAGTGGAGGTGACGGTTCTGCTGGTACCAGATTACATTGGGACCTGGCGAATGTGAGTGCCTATTACCTTGGTAGTAGGCTTACGGCTGGCTACAGTGTTGGGGATGGCGGATGGGTGTTTAAAGCATCGACTCCTGCTCCGAGGGTCACGTCTTCAATCCCAGTGTTACTCTTTTTCTTTCTTTTTTTGTTTTGAGCCATTCCCAAACCTTTACCCTCTAATGGGGTGCCAGGTAGTCTAGTGGTTAGAATGCTGGGCCAGTAACCGAAAGGTTCTTGGATTGAATCCCCAAGCTGACAAGGTAAAAATCTGTCGTTCTGAACAAGGCAGTTACCCCGGTAGGCCGTCATTGTAAATAAAAATGTGTTCTTAACTGACTATTTGAAATAAAAAATAATAAAGTATAATAATTTAACTACTCAGAATGAACGCCCAAACATAACTTTAACGCTATCCTTATCCTTAACCTTAACCCTAACCATTCATAATGAATGCCTAAAATGTTGTTTTTGTTTCACTTTTGCAGAGTTTTACTGACAGCTAAGATATGGCACCACATGGTGAAATTAAAACATCAAGCCTTGACGAATTCTGTTGGGGGAATTCTGTTGCTGCAGTTTCGTCGCCGAGTATCGTTATATTTGGTGATGTTTTCAAAGCGGATGTTGGAGCGAGTTTGTTAGCTTCGCCCTTTTCAAGATGAACTTTCAACAAGAAGTTAAGTGACAAATGATCACCGTCTGCTGAGTGGAAAAGTATTTTTCGCTGCAGCTCGCTTGCTGTTATCTCTTTGAAAATAAAGGATTCATTCTGGTGAAACATTGTTCCATTTAAACTTTAGATCACTGGTTGTTTTGTGTGCTGAACGCCATAGCGATGTTTGTAATGGGAAGTGACAGTGCGATTTGGAAATGTTTAGACTAACGGTTCTATTTTCGTATTCTTAAGACTGGGTCCGACTGGCTTATTATGTCAGAGTGAATGGGCTGCTTATTCTTTAACATCATGCTGTGTTTGACGGTGGTCTTTCTCTCGGCCCGTGTGTTTCACAAAACGTGCGCTCTGGAGTGTGTGCAGGTATTACGCCCGCTGACCTTTCAGCACCCTTGGATGTGTCACTGTTGGTGTTACTCTACCATAGGTTGAGTAAGCAGTGTGGGTTGTTGTTGCTGGTAACATTAGTGCGCGTGATTTCCCTGTGCTGTTCTGGATTGTCTGAGTCTGGCATAACAATTAGCCACGAAATATCCACGATTCCCCACTGTCTGGGAGCATTTTCTGTTGTCTTTCAGAGAGGCCGTTTCAAAGAGATCTACAATCTCAGCGCAGACTTGAAGGGAGTAGAAGGCCACCGTTTTATGTGGACTATGTGTCTTGAAGACGGACTGTGGACATAGAATACAGAGCTGCAGAGCGAGTAGGGAGATGACGAGAGGAATAGAGTCCAGTACAGTAGGAGTTACTGTTTGCGGGGGCTGCTGCTCATGCTCAAGTTGCAGGAGGTCTGGAAGTAATTTGTGGGTGACGGTAATTTTATGTACAGTGAGGCTAACGGGAAAGTGGGTGAATACACTTGCCCACACAGCGGAGGCACGAAGTCAGTTGATGATGGCAGTGCGTGAGTGTGCGTCGACAGAATTAACTGCTTGCTGCATCAGAGAAAAGTTGTTGACGATTCCTCAGTTTCCATCCAACAGTTCTCCTCTTTAGCCTGGCTTTAAACTATAGCCTAGTAGCCTTCCCCTGTTCCAAACCCCATTTCACTTCTCCCTTCCCTTTAGCCTTCTCAAGTAGAGGTCTTCACGGATGCACCTGTACCCGAATACCCAAGACCCGACACGGGTCCGGATCCAGAATTCGAAATAATATCAAGGGTCTGGGTTGGATCTGATTGTCATGGGTCTCGTGTATGTGTAATTTTTAACTGACGTACAGATCTGAATGTGTCTGCTACAGTAGAGATGGCGTGAGAGAGAAATGTCTCTTTTCACCACAGAGGTGCATGTAGCTTGTTGTTGTTGTTGGCCAATCATAAGTCATCAAAGCGGCAATGAGCTACAGTTATGAAGCCTCTGTTTTTGGGCAAAAGTTAGGAGATATCTAATCAATGGAAGATGGAATTAAAATGATGGAATTTAAAAGTTAAAGGAGAAGGATAGGCTATAATGACCAAGAGCAAACAGGTAGACTGCTACTTTATATTATGAATGGAGTTGTTGTTGTTTGTAACTGTTAAGGAAGAGACCACACATGCAGCCTCAAATAGCCTAGCTAGCTAGCTTAACTAGCTTCTTCCTGTTTGATGCAGTCAAGACAGGTAGTAAGTAATCATATTGGATGAAAAATAACCTAGCTATGGCAGCTATTCCTCAAAAAGTTCTACAGCTGCACCAATCACTGCCTGGTATGGCAACTGCACGGCCTCCGAACGCAAGGCACTACAGAGGGTAGTGCGTACAGCCCAGTACATCACTGGGGCCAAGCTTCCTGCCATCCAGGACCTCTATACCAGGCGGTGTCAGAGGAAGGCCCTAAAAGTTGTCAAAGACTCCAGCCACCCTAGTCATAAACTGTTCTCTCTGCTACCGCACGGCAAGCGGTACCGGAGAGCCAAGTTTAGGCCCAAAATACTTCTTAACAGCTTCTACCCCCAAGCCATAAGACTGCTGAGCAGCTAATCAAATGGCTACCCAGACTATTTGCATTGCCCCCTCCACCCTCTCTCTTTTACGCTGCTGCTACTCTCTGTTAATTAACTCTACCTAGATGTACATATTACCTCAATTGCCTTGACTAACCGGTGCCCCGCACATTGGCTCTGCACTGGTACCCCCTTTATATAGCCTCACTATTGTTCTTTTACTGCTGCTCTTTAATTATTTGTTACTTTTATTTTTATTTTTATTTATTATTATTTTTCTTTTAACTTTTATTACTTTTACTTTTACTTTTATTTTTTTTACTTATTTATTTTTTACTTAACACTTATTTTTCTTAAAACTGCATTGTTGGTTAAGGGCTCGTAAGTAAGCATTTCACTGTAAGGTCTGTTGTATTCGGAGCATGTGACAAATAACATTTTATTTGATTTTGATATTAGTCTACTATAGCACGAGTCTGCTTGGTTGGTTGCAGTCTCTCTTCTCTCCCTCCCCGCCTCCTTGTTTCTGTGTCACTCACTCACACTCACAGTAGCCTACACACAGAGCTAACTCCGCTCCCTCACTCTTTATAAGCACCGATTAATAAAGTAGCTTAAAAATGTATAATGTATACTGAACTGGTCTAGTTGTCCTCAGGTCCGTTTGGAATGGGTCTCTATAAAAAAATACATATATATTTTTTTTTTATATATTTTTTTTATAGAGACCCATATATATATTCACGGATCCAAACAGTTGCATTTTATATATATATATATATAGAAATGTTATTTTATGTTATGTTACCATGCAACCTGATTCCCATTCATGATATACAGTAAAGGAACACTTGACTTGAGAATAGAGGCCTTCACAGATCCAATATATATATATATATATATATATATATATATATATATATATAAAATGCAACTGTTTGGATCCGTGAAGGCCTCTATTCTCAAGTCAAGTGTTCCTTTACTTGTATCTCATGAATGGGAATCAGGTTGCATGGTAACATAACATAAAATAACATTTAACCCATTTTAAAAATCAGATCTTTCAAACATGCCATGGACATCCTTGCAACCTCAAATGAAGGCTCTTTCGTTAATTATGAGATTAAGCTCCCCTTCTCCCTGCCCGTATCTGAGACCATTTCTCAATCCACGACTTCCTCCCTTTGCTGTTCACGCTCTAGTGCACCCACCAGCTTCTCAGGTGCTATCCACCACTGCCATTATCACCATACTAGAAGGGCTGACTCAATGCAGCTCTTAATTACAGAAGTGACTTAAGAGTGTGTTTATGCACCCACTGATTGATATTAGCCCTCTTTGCTTCAATCTTCCGGGCCAATAGAACGATGGGATGCCAGGCGGGCGGATCACTGACCGAGAAGAAAACGAGGACTGAAGGAAGTAAGGAAAAGCACACAGTGCCCTCCACTGTACGCTACGAGAACTGACATCTCTCTCACTGCTGCACCTGCATCTTTTTTATTTTTTTATTCTCTCCTTATTAGTTTATCTTCTGCTTTGTCTTCCTCTAAGATATTGATGGTGGGTTCAGCTCCAAGTTTGTCAATCGCCTCTCTTAACCTGTTGAGTCAGGTTAAGAGAAAGAAATAGTACAGATGGAAAAATTGTTTCACTTGAAGAAAAGAAAGCTGTCACTTCTAATCAGTGAAAGGGAACAGGGTGGCAATGCAGTCTTAAGATTCGTGCCCCACTGATGTAGACAAATCCCGATACCTGCAGTAAATCTGGTTACCTTTTGACCTCTGACCCTTGTTGATTTAATGGGGTCACTTCAAAGATGATGTGCAAGGCAGGGGGGTGCCTTGTAACTGTGATTGGCTTCTGTAGAAAAGCTCTGAGATTGCCACCGGTCGATGAGAGAGTCCCACAAGGACAAGGGGGATAAGTGCACGCTCAATGTCAGGGGCTCATCCAATCACATGTCTCAGCCATAGGCTCGGGAGGATAGAAACTAGGCACTGTTACTGTGTATACATTAGGTTATGCAGCTGTTGGTTGTATTGTACATTGCAATATATCCATGTTCAGGTTCACCCGACCTCCTCTAATAAACACCCAAAGTCAAGGGGAGGTGGTACAAGAGCAAAACATCTACAGCTAGACCTTTCATTTCCCAGTCCTCCGTGTGGTAAGGGGCTAATTTGACAGTGCGCTGAGCTGCTTGAACAGGTTCAGCATGTGACCCCTCTCCGGGGTCTACCCACAATTCAATAGAATCACCTAGCCTTCCCACTGGGCTGGTTGCCACACACTGCGTGAACGACCCCCAGCTCACGTATACTCACACACTCCCACCCCAACCCTTGTGCTAGCGACTCTTCTCAAATGTACACATGTTGTGATACTGACTATGGCAGTGTATGCCTACATAGAGTACTGGTATAAAAAATAAGAGTATGGGTACTGCCTATAGTAGAAGTATAGAACAGTGAATGCATTTCTGTGAATTGCACTGTGTTGTACGACACACTTCCCCCGTCAACACAATCATACAACCACCGGACGCTTTGAACAAGTGCGACAGCTGTGCTCTGTGGATGCAACAACAGCACTTAAAAACACGTATCAGGTATTTTATACTTGCCAGATCAATCCTACAAGGCCAAGGCCTGGTTTATCTATCACCAAAGCCCCAAACCAAACGACAGCCGGATTGATGGTTGGATCTCTGGGCTTTTTAGATGAAGCTAACGGGGTGGTTCTGCAGTTCCTTTATGGTTTTTGGCAGTCGGGCTATAATTGTTAACCTTGTGAAGGCCAGAGGGCCATCAGCCTCTCCATCACTCACTGTCAGAAATCAGGAAATGGAGAGAGGGAAGGAGGCTGAGAGACTAAAGGCTTTTCCCCAATATAGCCGGGACCCAGCTGAACACTAACTGCTACTGAGCTGGCATGCAGCATGGCTATAAAACTCGGGCTTTTGCCTTCCTGTCTTCCAGCTAATTAGAATAACTTTCATGTGCAAACAAACTGTCTGTCATTATTGGGAAAGGCAACATCTGAAGCTATACAGGCGGACAGACACACACGCAAATCATTTGCATCTGTCGGGGTCCTGAAAATACGAAATATACTTATTCATGTCACTGAGGGAGAGAGGGGAATGTATAACATTTTCATTCTGTCTCGGATATGTTACTGTTATCAATCGGGGATCCTAAGGGCTGAAAGAAAAGACGCCGTCTGGTACGAGTCAACATGACAGCTGTGAGTTGGGGAGGAGTGAGCACTTTTGGGGGCATCGTCGGGTCAGAGGAAGTGAGGATGAACCCGATATCAATAAAGCACTGGCTGTTCAGATGTGTAGGACGAGACTCAGCATAGGAGAAAGGGTTAAATATCAGTGCTTGTGTGAATATGTCTCTTGTCTGTTCAGCTGTTCGACCCATTGGGCGAATAGACCTGGTTGGAACTTTCATAGTGTCCGTCAATTTCTTACTCTGCTATTTAGAACCTAACACATCCCAACAGGACACAGTTTGACCTCTGGCAAGGCACACACAAACACACACAATTTAGACCAGCGTTCGAATATCTTTCGAAACGGCCGTTACCAAACCTTCAGCCGGCATTAATGCGAGAGAACATGCAGGGTGGCAAAGGTGCAGCATAATTTAGAGTGATACCACAGAAGCCAGGTAAATTTGACCAGAGACGTTGAAATATAAGAGTGCAGTGAATTGAATCAACAGTTGATGGTAAAAAAAAATATCTCCAGGAAACACCCCACTTTCCCACGTTTCGATATAGGTTTTATTTTGTAAGAGGCTATTTTGAATTAGAATAGCAGAGAGATGGGCTTGGGAGTGTGGGTATGTCAGCGATAGATACACTACACCAGTGAAAACTATTGTATATCAAGGCATAAAGCTGCATCAGGTCTTCAATGCAGAGTAATTTACTTCAGAAAGGTCATGGTTTGACATTTTACTCAGAAAACCATTTAAACTATGTATGCGGCCATACTGGGTGGACGTGGCTTTATCAGTGCAGCTATGGGGGTGAAACAAGTCTTTGTACCTGGCTGAGTAAGTACATGGTGTTTCCCATGACTTTCAAAGGACAAGATTCTGCTGTTACCAACCGCTCTGCAGTTTTTCACTCTGTTTTATTTTCAAATGATAATCTGACATACCGGTAAAACAGTTGGGCTCTTACTTTTCCTGTAAGAGTAAAATGTACGAATCTCTTCCCAAAATGTTGTACCCAATTCTGGGTCGCAGACAGGTAAAGGAACGAATCAAGACTAGGCCAAGACCGGGCAAGACCCCAAGTTTCCGCTCAATTTATGGTCAATCCAAGCCTACTAATCCCTTTGGCCTGGGTATTTTACAGGCAAGGTCAGACCTTCAAGTTAATGTCACTCCATATGTGAGCCAACAGTGGGCATCATCAGTCAATCATATTTCCTCTGTTTAAGTGTGTGCTGTATGTGTGAGATGGGGGGGGGTATAACACATGATTGAATGGACGACCGCTGCTGGGTACCTCCCCCATGGGGCCCATTTCATTTATGGAGTGGCCTTTGAGTAGAGACCGAGAGACAGAGAGAGGTAGAAAAACAATCCCCCCAGGAAATCCCTCTAGTCTAGGGCTCCAGCGGGGCCACATTAACAATCTAGGGGGAAAGCATTGAGTTACAGTAGCAGGACCTGTGCCGCTAGCGTCCAGGATGAGGAGGAGAAGCAAGGTTTGAAACCAATTATGAAAACTCTGTAAAGCCTACATCAAATCAAATCAAATTTATTTATATAGCCCTTCGTACATCAGCTGATATCTCAAAGTGCTGTACAGAAACCCAGCCTAAAACCCCAAACAGAAAGCAATGCAGGTGTAGAAGCACGGTGGCTAGGAAAAACTCCCTAGAAAGGCCAAAACCTAGGAAGAAACCTAGAGAGGAACCAGGCTATGTGGGGTGGCCAGTCCTCTTCTGGCTGTGCCGGGTGGAGATTATAACAGAACATGGCCAAGATGTTAAAATGTTCATAAATGACCAGCATGGTCGAATAATAATAAGGCAGAACAGTTGAAACTGGAGCAGCAGCACGGCCAGGTGGACTGGGGACAGCAAGGAGTCATCATGTCAGGTAGTCCTGGGGCATGGTCCTCCGAGAGAGAGAAAGAAAGAGAGAAGGAGAGAATTAGAGAACGCACACTTAGATTCACACAGGACACCGAATAGGACAGGAGAGGTACTCCAGATATAACAAACTGACCCTAGCCCCCCAACACAAACTACTGCAGCATAAATACTGGAGGCTGAGACAGGAGGGGTCAGGAGACACAATGCTTTGTAGGTTAGCAGTAAAACCTTGAAATCAGCGCTCGCTTTGACAGGAAGCCAGTGTAGAGAGGCTAGCACTGGAGTAATATGATCAAATTTTTTGGTTCTAGTCAGGATTCTAGCAGCCGTATTTAGCGCTTTATCTGGGTAGCCGGAAAGTAGAGCATTGCAGTAGTCTAACCTAGAAGTGATAAAAGCATGGATGAATTTTTCTGCATCATTTTTGGACAGAAAGTTTCTGATTTTTGCAATGTTACGTAGATGGAAAAAAGCTGTCCTTGAAATGGTCTTGATATGTTCTTCAAAAGAAGAAACGTCCTTTTTTCAGGACCCTGTCTTTCAAAGATAATTCGTAAAAATCCAAATAACTTCACAGATCTTCATTGTCATGGGTTTAAACACTGTTTCCCATGCTTGTTCAATGAAAAATAATCAATTAATGAACATGCACCTGTGGAACGATCGTTAAGACACTAACAGCTTACAGACGATAGGCAATTAAGGTCACAGTTATGAAAACTTAGGACACTAAAGAGGCCTTTCAACTGACTCTGAAAAACACCAAAAGAAAGATGCCCAGATGCCCAGCTCATCTGCGTGAACGTGCCTTAGGCATGCTGCATCACTGATGAGTCGCGGTTTTGTCTCACCAGGTGTGATGGTCGGATTCGTGTTTATCGTCGAAGGAATGAGCGTTACACCGAGGCCTGTACTCTGGCGCGGTATCGATTTGGAAGTGGAGGGTCCGTCATGGCCTGGGGTGGTGCGTCACAGCGTCATCGAACTGAGCTTGTCATTGCAGGCAATCTCAACGATGTGCGTTACAGGAAAGACATCCTCCTCCCTCATGTGGTACCCTTCCTGCAGGCTCATCCTGACATGACCCTCCAGCATGACAATGCCACCAGCCATACTGCCTGTTCTGTGCATGATTTCCTGCAAGACAGGAATGTCAGTGTTCTGCCATGGCCAGCGAAGAGCCCGGATATCAATCCCATTGAGCACGTCTGGGACCTGCTGGATCGGAGGGTGATGGCTAGGGCCATTCCCTAAGAAATGTCCGAGAACTTGCAGGTGCCTTGGTGCAAGAGTGGGGTAACATCTCACAGCAAGAACTGGCAAATCTGGTGCAGTCCATAGGAGGAGATTTGTTCAGGGACACATTATTCCTTTTCTGTTAGTCACATGTCTGTGGAACATGTTCAGTTCATGTCTCAGTTGTTGAATGTTGGTATGTTCATACAAATATTTACACATGTTACGTTTGCTGAAAATAAACGCAGTTGACAGTGAGAGGGCGTTTCTTTTTTTGCTGAGTTTATGTTTTTTACCTAGTTCTTGTGCTGGTATCTTGTCGCAACAGACATTGTCCGTGTACAACACCACAGATAAGAATAGCCTGTTTGACACGTTTTCCCAACCCCTGCGAAACCACTGCAGTCTCTTCAATCACTATTTATTTGCTCCAAACCCACAAACATAGAAATTAGAGATTGACTCAGTCGTGTGTGAGAGTGTCCAGCTAAGCCTGGCCTGTGTGTGTGTGTGTGTGTGTGTGTGTGTGTGTGTGTGTGTGTGTGTGTGTGTGTGTGTGTGTGTGTGTGTGTGTGTGTGTGTGTGTGTGTGTGTGTGTGTGTGTGTGTGTGTGCGCGCGCGTGCACACGTACACACCTGCTGCCGGGATCCAGCCAAGCAGAGCAGTGGTGGCCTGGCCACAGTGCGGACTTGGTGCCTGGAATCACACGGGCGAGGAGAGATAAAGCGGCAACTCAATTCCACAATAGCACACGGTCCCAAGCCAAATGACAGCTTCCAGGAGCTCCTCTAAGCCTCTTACTAGGATGAGACGGGTGGTGAGCAGAGAGGGGGAACGTCAGTGCAGTAAGCAAGGCATGGTGGAGATAGTGGTTCACACCAGCCTGGCAGACATTAGGCACACGACACAATAATACAGCAGGGGCATCAGATTGAAAACAGCAGTGATGAAGGAATGGGATCTTTTCCTTAAATCTTCCCATGATGCATTGAGCTCCAGGCGGGATTCCCTGGCTGCCTTGCGCCACCTGATAATTTCAGGGACAAGTACACAGCTCATGTCTGGTTTGGCAATCCCTCTAGTAAGGCGACCATGGGGTACGGCATCTAATGGAGAAAAAACATACATTTTTCGGAAGGAGGTTTGGGTGGCTGCCTTTATTTCGAAGGTATCAGTTTTGGAGAAAAGGGGAATAAGTTGGATAGTGTGAAAGTTGCTGTTGGCAGTTGAGTGACAGGATGTGTCCAGGTGGGCTGAGCGATGGCTGTGCCACCTCTCGTCCAAAGCTCTGGCCAAGCTTTCAGAAATCTGCATATTCAAAATGCAGGACATCAAAAAAGCTGCATTTTATATTGAAAGTCCAGCTCTCACAGTCTCACGTGAGAATTAGACGTTAATCCATATCTCTTAAAGTATCATTTTGAAGTTGTTCCAAACAACAAATTTCAAAGTGTTTAAGGTTAAGTTCAGGCATTAACCACTCCCAAGTGGCACAGCAGTCTAAAGCACTGCATCTCAGTGCAAAAGGCATCACTACAGTCCCTGGTTTGAATTCAGGCTGTGTCACATTTGGCAGTCTCATAGGGCAGCGAACAATTGGCCTAGCATTGTCCAGGTTTGGCCGGGGTAGGCTGTTCATTGTAAATAAGAATTTGTTCTTAACTGACCTGCCTGGTTAAAAATTTTTTAACTCTAAATTCTTAGGGTTAGGCATGAACTCTGAATGGTTAAGGTTTGGGATAGACTTGGGGGAAAAAAACTCAAACTTGTAGATGCAGATGCTTACGCCTATTCGCCATCCCCGTCCAAAATGCCCAAGCAAAACTGAAACCTACTTGAAGGTAACAGCGCTCACTGTTGCCCCTAGTGGCGGATTTCCACGTCATCTCCCGACGTCCTCAGACATGGATGGACGTTGAATACTGACTTGTGTCACGGGTGACCTGGCTGGAAAGTAAACAGTGTTATTTTGCTTCAATAGAGTGATCACGGGCATGCAACTATAGCACATATCAGTCAGAGTGTTGTCTGCTAATAGAATGCCTGTTTGTGAACGGGGAATTTGATTGGTCTGACGATGAGAGCAAAGATTTCTCATTCGTGTCGAGATGTGAAACTGAAAAAAGAATTAGGCTGAAGCTGAGCAGAAATGACAATAAGAAGCATTTCTTAAGCATTTTATATATATTTTCTGTGTGTAAAAAAATAATGCAGAATTCAGCATTTACTTGACCCCTGGGCCTGTCGCTGTAAATCACCTTGCTCAAAGATTTTTAACAGACTGCCGCATGCCATAAATTTCCCCCCAACAATTATTGATTAAATGCTTTCTCCCAATAATGAAAGGGATAAATCTCCCTTTCTAAATAGACAAGGTATATAATCTAATCAAAGAGTTACATGCCCCAGATCCCCGAAGGCGGCTCAAAAAGCCAGAATGATTACAATAAGAACAGAGAGAGAGAGAGAGAGAGAGAGAGAGCACATGAGAGGAGAGAGATTTAGTGAGGGAGGATGGGAGAAGAGAGGTCAAGAAAAGGGAGGGAGAGAAGGAGGGTGGAAAGCATGTGATGAAGATGTCGTGAGGGAGGGATAGAGTGATGAGAGAGAAGAGAGCAAATGGGGGGTGTACTAAAAGAGGGAGTGAGAGGGAGGTAGCGAGAGAAAGAGAAGAATGGAAGGCTTGTATCTGCAACCAACAATGGTATTAGTAATCAGAGGGTCCATCGCTCAGAGAAGCCAGTAAAGTACTTATTGATCCCAGAGTACTGTGTTTTCTTTATATACAAAAAAGACAGAGCACACAGACATGATAGGACTGTGTTATTTAAAAGGGGAGTGGATGGTTATGCCTGGAATGTTTGATCAATGCTGATGGGTGGGCAGGGGCAGATCCATATAAGTCTGGATAGGTCAGATAGTAGAATAAATCACCCACACCTGTGGCTTGTTCAGTAAGGCACACTGTAACAAAATGTTTTCAAAAAACTAAATTTGCTTTTCTCATTAGACAAGTTCACTTCAATATGCAACACGCATGTGGATTGCAGTGTATCCTTTGAGCGCTGCACCCATTTGAATGACCAGGCCTGTTTTCCCGATAGCGATTGAATTTAGGCTTAGAAAACATTTTTAAATGCAGAATTTCTACAACAGCTGAAGATGTAACGTGCTGAAGATGTAACGTGCGTTCCCCAAAACACAGCGCAAAGAGAATGTTCGCTGAGTGCGTCATTAGACCATGTCGAAACTGATAGGATCGAAAGAAAAGCAGCGCTGCGCTCATATCAGCTTTCTCCATTAAAATCTTACCTTAGCATTCTAATTACTCCACAGTACTGATGATAGATCAGCTCAATAGAGAGATATTACCACCTGTGGCTGCAGATATTGAGGCGGTTACCCAATAATAATGCACTGAATCACAGATTGGGCACATCATTGCGCTGTTGTTACACCTCATTAAATATATTGAGGCAACAATTACAGTAGCGTATTGGCAAAATAGAACTCAAATGACTGAACATGAAATTGATTTCAATATGATTTAAATATATAGGCCCATGTAGAGCCTGTGATGTACAGTCATTTCAGTTTTCATTTGAAGCATATTTTTATCCTTGACTTGTTTTTTAACAATTGCACACACTTTGTAGTCAACTTTGTTCTGAAGTTATCAGCGGCCAAACATCTTGATTCTATGTTTAGCGGAGATCTTCCGCGAATAAAGTGATGCGGAGGAGGCAAAAGAAAAGGCTCTAGCAACACACTCCGCTATTCTAGGAGTGGTTCTGCGGCAGCCAGGTAAATAACGAGTGTTTTTCAAGTGCAACTTTTAGTGACAATGGTTTTGGGAAATGGCTCGGATTTCATGATGCTCCTACAGAGGTTCTAACGATGAATTTAGCATGACATTTATTTTGGGAAACCAAGCCCAGATTAGATGAGGCAAGCTCTAATCAGAGCCTCCAGGTATGATTCACAACAAGCCAGTATTATCAATTATGTAGGTGGCCAATATAGACGTACAGATCTGTTACAAAGAGATTGGTTTTATGAAAATCGCCGGGTGACCAGTGCAGCCGGGGTATCAGAGACGGATTACTAACTCCAATGATGGGAAATTGCTTTTTTCACCCCCCCCCCCCCCCAAACTCCCCTCCACTCTTTCATAGAGATGAAGTCCATGTATTATAATGCTGGACAGCGGCGTGGCGCTGGGACTGTGTTGGCAAATAGGAATAATGAGCTGGAGATATCCGTAAGCTCCCTATCTCAGAGCCTCGATCAAGGACAGTCCCTCTCATTGTGTAGGTGGTGACCCGCTGCAATTTGAGGGCCGACGAGAACCTCTCTCACGCCTCGCTGAAAATCGTCTGACCACAACAAACAAAGAAAAGTAGCACCCCTTTCGACACACACCGCACACACAACCGCCTCCTTCAAAGGATGCCGGTCAATCAGATCGTCCCGGATGTGGGAGGGAGGGTCTTTGGCAAGCCTTTGGGACGCAGCCACTAGAGACAGACGGGAGAGCTCAGGATCGATGACTGATCGTCAGCCAATTAGGTTTCCCAAACCTTAGACTAGGAGGAGGTTAGCCATTTTCACAGACGCCTCCCAGTCAGATGTAGAGGTTGGTGGTGGCTGGAAGATGGGTTGATGAGGGGATTGTGAAACGATGGAGGGGAGGGCTGGAAAAAGTGAGGATTGTTGCTGGTTAAACAAACACTGTTTGAGCGTCGAATCAATGGACATGGACACATAGAGATATGGATTAAGGTTGATGGTCAAAGCGAATGTGAGAAAGAGAAATAAAGCTACACAGGAAGTCCACATCAATGAAAGTGACCTCCTATGGCAGCGACAAAGGAAGAGTTTTGCAGAGGGCATTGGGTCTGGCCGTGTGGACGGGAAGGGTTTTTACCATTACTGTGAGTCAAGGGGAGGCTAAAAGGATCTATCTTACTGTTCTATTTTCGTCCTTCCCCAGGTTGACGGACTGATGACGGCTGTGAAAAATGACAAAGTCATCTCTGTGCTGAAAAAGGAAATGGGTGCGACGTGTTATTATAGAATCAGATGCCTGTGCTTACGCAGGTGCTCGGTGTGTTTGGGTGTACATAGAGAATGTGCAACACACCCTACAATGTCATTTTAGGGCGTGTTGTCTCTCAGGAGGACTGATTGAAGGGAATATACCTTACACCGCCCTCGAGTCAGATAGAAGAAGGGTTCCTACATGTACCACCAAGCCCAAATTAGCCCAGCTGTTGAATTTCATTTTCATAAAATCATTATTTGTTCCGTAATGAGGGATCCCAGAAGCGCTGAGGGCTTGCCTACCTATGCAAATTTGATTAGGCATTCTCCCTCTCCGTGCTGTCGAGCCAGCAGACAGGAACTGAGCAGATGCAGATCAAGCAATGGGAGAGAGAATCTCTGCTTTTGTGTGTGTGTGTGTGAGAGAGAGAGAGAGAGAGAGAGAGAGAGAGAGAGAGAAAATTGTGTGTGAGTGAGTGAGAGAGACTCAAAAATATTTCCCACTATCCAAGAGACCTCATTTCCTCGAAATAACATTTAACGCCTGCTAGTAGAAAAGAAGAAAGAGTCATCTCTAAAGAGGCAAACATATTTCACGTGTCCAAACAGCTTTGCATGAGCAAACGATAATAGTAGTAGAAATAATATACAAAATACCATTAATAGAAAAAAACTAGTTGAAGTGCTTAAGGTCTTATGTCACTTTTTCCCTCAAAGCCAAGCTTTTTGAAAAGCTAGATTTTTGCCAGCTCTTGAAATAACAAAAAAAAAAAAAAATCTCTCCCTTTTTTTTGGGGGGGGACTAAATCACATTCATTGTGGCATTATCCACATGGCCAGCTCAGGTTGCTGGGGAAGATAACCCTGGCCAGGCTTCCCTCCTTCTCTGAAGTGATTTGTCCCGCTGAGTGCCACCCCCATGGTCTCCTAGTCTTTGAGCTCCTGATGAAAGGCAGAGTGCAGCTAGACTGACACACACCCAACACCAGCATACCCAAGAGACCAAACACAGTCAACAACACAGACAGACAGAGAAATATGGCCAACAACATGTCATTGATACAGCGCAGAAACAGCCAAAGCAACATCAGTGAGACTTAATCTAGATCAGAGGATCTATCAGTCCAAATGTACCTAGAGGGGTTGCATCCAAACAACAACAACCAGAGAGACCCCAAACAGTTGATTACAACAAAAGAGGGACCTATCTACCTCAGTTGACAAATCGAACAGGGTTGATAACGAGAGAGAGAAAAGATAGTCAATAGCACACAGTCAGATGAACAACACATTCAATAGCAGCCAGAACAGACCAAACAAGATCATTAAGCGTCAGAGACCTAACAATATCCCCATTAAAACCAAAGAAGAGGGGGAAGCTTGCTGTGATGAAATGATTGTGTTGTGAGTTTAGTAGGTCTGCCTATTTTGGTAACCAGGTTTATAACACACAACATAATTTGTCACCAAGATGGCATAGCAGTCAGACGTCTTTTGTCGTCGTCTTGTCATCTTGTCGTGTCCCGTATATATATATATATATATTTACAACTTTCTTCGCATACCTTTTTATATATATTTTTTATTTTCCATGAACTCAACTTCAAAACACTCTCCTGCAACCCCAAGCCTCACCAATTTATAAAAAAAATGTAAAAGTATTATTTACCTCAAATATGTAATCCTCCATAGAAGCTAACCAGAAGCTAACCAGAAGCTAGCCAGAAGCTAACCAGAAGCTAGTCAGAAGCTAGCCAGAAGCTAGCCTGAAGTTAACCAGAAGCTAATCAGAAGCTAGCCAGGAGCTAGTTAGCTTCTATACTGGCTAATAGTTAGTATTCAGCTAACCACGGTTTGTGGTCATCAGCTATCCTTTAGCTCGAAAATCTATCACAGGTTTTGTACAGTGCGGCTCGGACCAGAACATACCGGACCTATTTTTCTCTCCATGTCCCCGGATTTCAACCGCAAGCTCTGGATCTCGCAGCTAGCTAGCTGCTATCCGCGTGACTATCGGCTTACGTCGATCCCGGAGCAAACATCAATTATTCCGGAGCTAGCCAGCTGAAGAGTTCCATCAGCCACTCCTGGGCTACAATCACCTATCCGGACCCGCCAACGCGGAGCCCCACCGGGCCTTCACAACTGGACTACCGACGTTATCTGCCCGAGGGAGTTATCCAGTTGGCTCCTCCGTCGCGACGTTACCTGAACGCCCATCTGCGGTCCGCTAATCGTTAGCTGTCTTATCGGCAGCTATCTGAATAGATCTATCTGACCATTTGTTTTATTTTTTCTTGGGCCTCTATAACTATATCTATTTTTTTTGCAAATTGGATTGATCCCCTCTACCACATGAAACCCCACTAATCCTACCGACGGAAACGCACGAGGTGGCTAAAAACAGACCTCCATCCTATGCTAGCTTGCTACCGATGGCCCGGCTAGCTGTCTGAATCGCCGTGACCCCAACCAATCTCACTACTCACTGGACCCTTTTGATCACTCGACTAAGCATCCCTCTCCTTAATGTCAATATGCCTTGTCCATTGCTGTTCTGGTTAATGTTTATTGGCTTATTTCACTGTAGAGCCTCTAGTCCTGATCACTATACCATATCGAACCTATTAGTTCCACCACCCACACATGCGATGACATCTCCTGGTTTCAATGATGTTTCTAGAGACAATATCTCTCTCATCATCACTCAATACCTAGGTTTACCTCCACTGTATTCACATCCTACCATACCTTTGTCTGTACATTTTACCTTGAAGCTATTTTATCGCCCCCAGAAACCTCCTTTTATTTATTCTCTGTTCCAGACGTTCTAGACTACCAATTCTCATTGCTTTTAGCCGTACCCTTGTCCTACTCCTCCTCTTTTCCTCTGGTGATGTAGAGGTGAATCCAGGCCCTGCAGTGCCTAGCTCCACTCCTACTCCCCACGCACTCTCTTTTGATGACTTCTGTAACCGTAATAGCCTTGGTTTCATGCATGTTAACATTAGAAGCCTCCCCCCTAAGTTTGTTTTATTCAGTGCTTTAGCACACTCTGCCAACCCGGATGTTCTAGGTGTGTCTGAATCCTGGCTTAGGAAGACCACCAATAATTCTGAAATGTTCATCCCTAACTACAACATTTTCAGACAAGATAGAACTGCCAAAGAGGGCGGTGTTGCAATCTACTGCAAAGATAGCCTCCAGAGTTCTGTCCTACTATCCAGGTCTGTACCCAAACTATTTGAACTTAAAAATCCACCTCTCTAAAAACAAGTATCTCAACGTTGCTGCCTGCTATAGACCACCCTCTGCCCCCAGCTGTGCTCTGGACACCATATGTGAACTGATTGCCCCCCATCTATCTTCAGAGCGACCTAAACTGGAATTTGCTTAACACCCTAGCCATCCTACAATCTAAGCTTGATGCCCTCAATCTCACACAAATGATCAATGAACCTACCAGGTACCTCCCCAAAGCCGTAAACACGGGCACCCTCATAGATATCATCCTAACCAACTTGCCCTCTAAATACACCTCTGCTGTCTTCAACCAAGATCTCAGCGATCACTGCCTCATTGCCTGCATCTGTAATGGGTCAGCGGTCAAAAGACCTCCACTCATCACTGTCAAAAAGCTCCCCGAAACACTTCAGCGAGCAGGCCTTTCTAATCGACCTGGCCGGGGTATCCTGGAAGGATATTGATCTCATCCCATCAGTGGAGGATGCCTGGTTATTTTTTTTAAATGCCTTCCTAACCATCTTAAATAAGCATGCCCCATTCAAGAAATTTAGAACCAGGAACAGATATAGCCCTTGGTTCTCCCCAGACCTGACTGCCCTTAACCATCACAAAAACATCCTATGGTGTTCTGCATTAGCATTGGACAGCCCCCGTGATATGCAGCTTTTCAGGGAAGCCAGAAACCATTATACACAGGCAGTTTGAAAAGCCAAGGCTAGCTTTTTCAGGCAGAAATTTGCTTCCTGCAACACTAACTCAAAAAAGTTCTGGGACACTGTAAAGTCCATGGAGAATAAGAACACCTCCTCCCAGCTGCCCACTGCACTGAAGATAGGAAACACTGTCACCACTGATAAATCCACTATAATTGAGAATTTCAATAAGCATTTTTCTACGGCTGGCCATGCTTTCCACCTGGCTACCCCTACCCCGGTCAACAGCACTGCACCCCCCATAGCAACTCGCCCAAGCCTTCCCCATTTCTCCTTCTCCCATATCCAGTCAGCTGATGTTCTGAAAGAGCTGCAAAATCTGGACCCCTACAAATTACCAGGGCTTAACAATCTGGACCCTTTCTTTCTAAAATTATCTGCCGAAATTGTTGCCACCCCTATTACTAGCCTGTTCAACCTCTCTTTCGTGTCGTCTGACATTCCCAAAGATTGGAAAGCAGCTACGGTCATCCCCCTCTTCAAAGGGGCGGGACACTCTTGACCCAAACTGCTACAGACCTATATCTATCCTACTCTGCCTTTCTAAGGTCTTCGAAAGCCAAGTCAACAAACAGATTACCGACCATTTCGAATCTCACCATACCCTCTCTGCTATGCAATCTGGTTTCAGAGCTGGTCATGGGTGCACCTCAGCCACGCTCAAGGTCCTAAACGATATCTTAACCGCCATCGATAAGAAACATTACTGTGCAGCCGTATTCATTGATCTGGCCAAGGCTTTCGACTCTGTCAATCACCACATCCTCATCGGCAGACTCGACAGCCTTGGTTTCTCAAATGATTGCCTCGCCTGGTTCACCAACTACTTCTCTGATAGAGTTCAGTGTGTCAAATCGGAGGGTCCGTTGTCCGGACCTCTGGCAGTCTCTATGGGGGTGCCACAGGGTTCAATTCTTGGACCGACTCTCTTCTCTGTATACATCAATGATGTCTCTCTTGCTGCTGGTGAGTCATTTGCTGCTGGTGAGTCACTCCAAATCCATTTTATTTTCCAAGTAGATTCCACGTCACAGTACGTTGACAAATGACATTGCTTTTACCAGTTTGTGCCCAGTGGGATAGGCCTAACAATATTCCCAGTTTGTTGAAAAGAAGGAAATGGGAGTGCTGCTTTTCAGTCAGACTGAAAACTGAAAAAAAATCCATTAAAGGTCCAATGCAGTCATTTTTAACTTAATATCAAATTATTTCTGGGAAACAATGAAGCACCTTACTGTGATTGTTTTCAATTAAAATGGTCAAAAAGAAACCAATGGATTCTTAGCAAAGAGCAATTTCTCAAGCAAGACGTTTGCTAGGACAGTTTGGGAGTGGTCTGTGTGGGGTAGGTGTAACGGAAAACTAGCTGATATTGGCAGAGCGGTTTGGAACTCTCTTTCTTATTGGTCCATTAACCAACTTATCTAGTGGCGATGAGATGATAGCGCCGACAAAGATGGTCGCCTCTCTTCAGATCCTTAGAAAACTATGCAGTTATTTGTTTTGTTTTTTTATGTACGATTACTTACATTGTTAGCCCAGAAAATCTCAAATGTTTTTACATACAGCCGGGAAGAACTATTGTCAACTATTGCGATGTCAACTTACCAACATTATGACCAGGAATACGTCTTTCCTGAAACGGATCCTTTGTTCGGACCTCCACCCTGGACATGCGATCTTATCCCAGAGGCCGACACAAAACAACACGGTCGCCGCAGGAGAGGCTGGTCAGACACCATCCACCGCTTCCGAGCATATTACTCTCCAATGTACAATCTCTAGATAACAAGGTGGGTGTACTTAGGGCACGATTTGCCTTCCAGAGAGACATCAGAGATTGTAACATTCTCTGTTTCATGGAAACTTGGCTCACTCGGGATACGTTGTCAGAGTTGGCAGAAACAAACATCTCTCTGGTAAGAAGAAGGGAGGGAGTGTACAGTGAGGGAAAAAAGTATTTGATCCCCTGCTGATTTTGTACGTTTGCCCACTGACAAAGACATGATCGGTCTATAATTTTAATGGTAGGTTTATTTGAACAGTGAGAGACAGAATAACAATAAAAATCCAGAAAAACGCATGTCAAAAATGTTATAAATAAAATGCAAAACATGACTTAGTACTTGGTGGCAAAACCCTTGTTTAACAAAGCTAACCTAAGATCAATACTCCCTAAAAATATATCAGCATATCGAATGCGCAACACGAGCTGGCAGAATACAGGATCAATGCTACTCAAACTTTAGCAACGCATACATAGCCCTCCCGCACTCTGCCTTCTACAAATCTGACCATGAATCCATTTTGCTACTCCCAGCCTATAGACAGACACCAAAACAGGAAATGCCTGTTAAACAGCCACCACTCACATTGAGTGGCTGCTGCCAACACACTGACTCAACTCCAGCCACTTTAATAATGGGAATTGATGGGAATTGATGTAAAATATATCACTAGCCACTTTAAACAATGCTACTTAATATAATGTTTACATACCATACATTATTCATCTCATATGTATACGTATATACTGTACTCTATATCATCTACTGCATCTTTATGTAATACATGTATCACTAGCCACTTTAAACTATGCCACTTTGTTTACATACTCATCTCATATGTATATACTGTACTCGATACCATATACTGCATCTTGCCTATGCCGCTCTGTACCATCACTCATTCATATTCTTTATCCCTTTACACTTGTGTGTATAAGGTAGTAGTTCTGGAATTGTTAGCTAGATTACTCGTTGGTTATTACTGCATTGTCGGAACTAGAAGCACAAGCATTTCGCTACACTCGCATTAACATCTGCTAACCATGTGTATGTGACAAATCAATTTTGATTTGATTTGATTTGCCCATGCTCAAGTCAGTACAACGCTGGTCTGACCAATCGGATTCCATGCTTTAAGATTGCTTTGATCACGTGGACTGGGATATGTTCAGAATAGCCTCAGACAACAACATTGATGTATACGCTGACTCGGTGAGCGAATTTATTAGCAAGTGTATCGGAGAATTCATACCTGTGGTGACTATTAAAACCTTCTCTAACCAGAAAGCGTGGATTAATGGCAGCATTCGTGCAAAACTGAAAGTGCGAACCACCGCTTTTAATCATTGCAAGGCGACTGGAAACATGACCGAATACAAACAGTGCAGTTATTCCCTCCACAAGGCAATCAAACAAGCAAAGCGTCAGTATAGAGACAAAGTAGAGTCACAATTCAACGGCTCAAACACGAGACGTATCTCGCAGGGTCTACAGTCAATCACAGATTACAAAAAGAAAACCAACCCCGTCTCAGGCATCAACGTCTTGCTCACAGAAAAATTGAACAACTTCTTTGCTCGCTTTTAGGACAATACAGAGTCACTGACACGGCCCACTTCCAAAGCCTGTGGGCTCTCCTTCTCCATGGCCAACGTGAGTAAAACATTTAAACGTGTAAACCCTCGCAAGGCTGTGGGCCCAGACGGCATCCCTAGCCACGTCCTCAGAGCATGCACAGACCAGCTGGCTGGTGTGTTTACGGACATATTCAACCAATCCCTATCCCAGTCTGCCCCCCCCCCCTCCCATCCACATCAACGGGACAGTAGTGGAGAAGGTGGAAAGTTGTAAGTTCCTCGGCATACACATCGCGGACAAACTGAAATGGTACACCCACATAGACAGCGTGGTGAAGAAGGCGCAACAGCGCCTCTTCAACCTCAGGAGGCTGAAGAAATTTTAAACAATGTAAAAATCTAAAGCACTCACAGACTTTTACAGATGCACAATCGAGAGCATCCTGTCGGACTGTATTATCACCTGGTACGGCAATTGCACCACCCTCAACTCGCAAGGCTCTCCAGATGGTAGTGCGGTCTGCACAACGCATCACCGGGGGCAAACTCCCTGCCCTCCAGGACACCGACACCACCCGATGTCACAGGAAGGTCAAAAAGATAATCAAGGACATCAACCACCCGAGCCACTGCCTGTTCAACCCGCTATCATCCAGAAGGCGAGGTTAGTACACTTGCATCAAAGCTGAGACCGAGAGACTGAAAAACAGCTTCTATCTCAAGGCCATCAGACTGTTAAACAGCCATCACTAACATAGAGAGGCTGCTGCCAACATACAGACCCAAATCTCTGGCCACTTAAATAACTGGACTTAATAAAGGTATCACTAGCAACTTTAGATAACGCCGCTTTAATAATGTTTGCATATTGCTTACATATTGCTCATCAAATATGTTACCAGGCAGGCCAAATCTCCATCCCACCAAAACAGGCTGAAATTTCAGACAGTCTTTTCAAAATGTTCTTGCACTAAAAGGGCATTATCATTATTTTCATAATTTCACAGTATTACTCCAACCTCATGGTGTGGAAATATGTATAGAACACAGGAAATCTAGTTTGTTTTAATGCAGTGGGCCTTTAAGACTTATTCAAACCTGAAAAATTAAAGAGTTTAAT